>NC_050529.1:13314764-13433298 GCF_002922805.2 Oryzias melastigma | reverse complement strand
GGGGTCTGTCAGAACAGTTGTAAATGCCGTTTTCTTTCCTGTTGTGGGTTCCTCTGTGGATGTTGTTTTAACATCTGTTGTTGTCGGTGGAACGGTGATGGTTGTAAGGGAGATGGTTTCTGCTGGAGAAGGAGAAGTTCTCTTACCGAATGCAGTTGTTGATTCAGCTGTTCTAGAGATGGTGACACTTTCTGTTGTTGGTTGTGCTGATGTGGTTGTTGTTGACTGGAATGTTTCTACTGATGTAAAAGCTGTTGCCAGACTTCCATTTGTACTTAATATTGGTGAAGTTGTTGTAAAGGTAGTATCTGTGTCTGTTGTTGGTGCGATTGTTGTTGGAGAGGCTATGGCCGTTGTTTCCCCATTTCTAGTTTCTGATACTGTCGAAGTAAAAGTATTCCCATTACTTGTTGGCGTTGATGTGATTGTTGTTGGTTGAAAACTTTCTGTTGATGGAAGAACACTTGTTTGAGTTTCAGTATTTATTTCTGATTTTGTATTAAGAGTAGGACCAGTTTCTGTCGTTTTAGTGAATGTTTGAGCATCTTTTGTTTGTGTCGAAAAGGACTGAGATAGTGTTGTTTCACCTGTTGTAAGGGTTGTGACATCACTTTCTGTTGTGGAGACAGCAGTGGTAGTTGTCAGAACAGTTGTAAATGCCATTGTCTTCCCTGTTGTGGGTTCCTCTGTGGATGTTGTTTTAACATCTGTTGTTGTCGGTGGAGCGGTGATGGTTGTAAGGGAGATGGTCTCTGCTGGAGAAGGAGAAGTTCTCTCACCGAATGCAGTTGTTGATTCAGCTGTTTTAGAGATGGTGACACTTTCTGTTGTTGGTTGTGCTGATGTGGTTGTTGTTGGCTGAAAGGTTTCTACTGATGTAGAAGCTGTTGCCAGACTTCCATTTGTACTTAATATTGGTGATGTTGTTGTAAAGGTCGTATCTGTATCTGTTGTTGGTGTGATTGTTGTTGGTTGAAAACTTTCTGTTGATGGAAGAACACCTGTTTGAGTTTCAGTGTTTATTTCTGATTTTGTATTAAGAGTAGGACCAGTTTCTGTCGTTTTAGTGAATGTTTGAGCATCTTTTGTTTGTGTCGAAAAGGACTGATACAGTGTTGTTTTACCTGTTGCAAAGGTTGTGACATCACTTTCTGTTGTGGAGACAGCAGTGGTAGTTGCCAGAACAGTTGTAAATGACATTGTCTTCCCTGTTGTGGGTTCCTCTGTGGATGTTGTTTTAACATCTGTTGTTGTCGGTGGAGCGGTGATGGTTGTAAGGGAGATGGTCTCTGCTGGAGAAGGAGAAGTTCCTCTTCCTCTGAGTATGGTTGTTGATTCAACTGTTCTAGAGATGGTGACACTTTCTGTTGTTGGTTGTGCTGATGTGGTTGTTGTTGGCTGAAATGTTTCTACTGATGTAAAAGCTGTTGTTAGACTTCCATTTGTACTTAATATTGGTGATGTTGTTGTAAAGGTAGTATCTGTATCTGTTGTTGGTGCGATTGTTGTTGGAGAGCCTATGGCCGTTGTTTCCCCATTTCTAGTTTCAGATACTGTCGAAGTAAAAGTATTCCCATTACTTGTTGGCGTTGATGTGATTGTTGTTGGTTGAAAACTTTCTGTTGATGGAAGAACACCTGTTTGAGTTTCAGTATTTATTTCTGATTTTGTATTAAGAGTAGGACCAGTTTCTGTCGTTTTAGTGAATGTTTGAGCATCTTTTGTTTGTGTCGAAAAGGACTGAGATAGTGTTGTTTCACCTGTTGTAAGGGTTGTGACATCACTTTCTGTTGTGAAGACAGCAGTGGTGGTTGTCAGAACAGTTGTAAATGACATTGTCTTCCCTGTTGTAGGTTCCTCTGTGGATGTTGTTTTAACATCTGTTGTTGTCGGTGGAGCGGTGATGGTTGTAAGGGAGATGGTCTCTGCTGGAGAAGGAGAAGTTCTCTCACCGAATGCAGTTGTTGATTCAGCTGTTTTAGAGATGGTGACACTTTCTGTGGTTGGTTGTGCTGATGTGGTTGTTGTTGGCTGAAAGGTTTCTACTGATGTAGAAGCTGTTGCCAGACTTCCATTTGTATTTAATATTGGTGATGTTGTTGTAAAGGTCGTATCTGTATCTGTTGTTGGTGCGATTGTTGTTGGAGAGGCTATGGCCGTTGTTTCCACATGTCCTGTTTCTGATACTGCTGAAGTAAAAGTATTTCCGTTACTTGTTGGCGTTGATGTAATTGTTGTTGGCTGAAAACTTTCTGTTGATGGAAGAACACCTGTTTGAGTTTCAGTGTTTATTTCTGATTTTGTATTAAGAGTAGGACCAGTTTCTGTTGTTTTAGTAAATGTTTGAGCATCTTTTGTTTGTGTCGAAAAGGACTGAGATAGTGTTGTTTCACCTGTTGTAAGGGTTGTGACATCACTTTCTGTTGTGGAGACAGCAGTGGTAGTTGTCAGAACAGTTGTAAATGCCATTGTTTTCCCTGTTGTGGGTTCCTCTGTGGATGTTGTTTTAACATCTGTTGTTGTCGGTGGAGCGATGATGGTTGTAAGGGAGATGGTCTCTGCTGGAGAAGGAGAAGTTCCTCTTCCACTGAGTATGGTTGTTGATTCAGCTGTTCTAGAGATGGTGACACTTTCTGTTGTTGGTTGTGCTGATGTGGTAGTTGTTGGCTGGAATGTTTCTACTGATGTAAAAGCTGTTGCTATGCTTCCATTTGTACTTAATATTGGTGATGTTGTTGTAAAGGTAGTATCTGTATCTGTTGTTGGTGCGATTGTTGTTGGAGAGCCTATGGCCGTTGTTTCCACATTTCCAGTTTCTGATACTGCTGAAGTAAAAGTATTCCCGTTACTTGTTGCCGTTGATGTGCTAGTTGTTGGTTGAAAACTTTCTGTTGATGGAAGAACACCTGTTTGAGTTTCAGTGTTTATTTCTGATTTTGTATTAAGAGTAGGACCAGTTTCTGTTGTTTTAGTAAATGTTTGAGCATCTTTTGTTTGTGTCGAAAAGGACTGAGATAGTGTTGTTTCACCTGTTGTAAGGGTTGTGACATCACTTTCTGTTGTGGAGACAGCAGTGGTAGTTGTCAGAACAGTTGTAAATGCCATTGTCTTCCCTGTTGTGGGTTCCTCTGTGGATGTTGTTTTAACATCTGTTGTTGTCGGTGGAGCGGTGATGGTTGTAAGGGAGATGGTCTCTGCTGGAGAAGGAGAAGTTCTCTCATGGAATGCAGTTGTTGATTCAGCTGTTCTAAAGATGGTGACACTTTCTGTGGTTGGTTGTGCTGATGTGGTTGATGTTGGCTGAAATGTTTCTACTGATGTAAAAGCTGTTGCTAGACTTCCCTTTGTATTTAATATTGGTGATGTTGTTGTAAAGGTAGTATCTGTATCTGTTGTTGGTGCAATTGTTGTTGGAGAGCCTATGGCCGTTGTTTCCACATTTCCAGTTTCTGATACTGCCGAAGTAAAAGCAGTCCCGTTACTTGTTGCCGTTGATGTGCTAGTTGTTGGTTGAAAACTTTCTGCTGATGGAAGAACACCTGTTTGAGTTTCAGTGTTTATTTCTGATTTTGTATTAAGAGTAGAACCAGTTTCTGTCGTTTTAGTAAATGTTTGAGCATCTTTTGTTTGTGTCGAAAAGGACTGAGATAGTGTTGTTTCACCTGTTGTAAGGGTTGTGACATCACTTTCTGTTGTGAAGACAGCAGTGGTAGTTGTCAGAACAGTTGTAAATGCCATTGTCTTCCCTGTTGTGGGTTCCTCTGTGGATGTTGTTTTAACATCTGTTGTTGTTGGTGGAGCGGTGATGGTTGTAAGGGAGATGGTCTCTGCTGGAGAAGGAGAAGTTCTCTCACGGAATGCAGTTGTTGATTCAGCTGTTCTAGAGATGGTGACACTTTCTGTTGTTGGTTGTGCTGATGTGGTTGATGTTGGCTGGAATGTTTCTACTGATGTAAAAGCTGTTGCTAGACTTCCATTTGTACTTAATATTGGTGATGTTGTTGTAAAGGTAGTATCTGTATCTGTTTTTGGTGCGATTGTTGTTGGAGAGGCTATGGCCGTTGTTTTCCCATTTCCAGTTTCTGATACTGCTGAAGTAAAAGTATTCCCGTTACTTGTTGCCATCGATGTGCTAGTTGTTGGTTGAAAACTTTCTGTTGATGGAAGAACACCTGTTTGAGTTTCAGTGTTTATTTCTGATTTTGTATTAAGAGTAGGACCAGTTTCTGTTGTTTTAGTAAATGTTTGAGCATCTTTTGTTTGTGTCGAAAAGGACCGAGATAGTGTTGTTTCACCTGTTGTAAGGGTTGTGGCATCACTTTCTGTTGTGGAGACAGCAGTGGTAGTTGTCAGAACAGTTGTAAATGTCATTGTCTTCCCTGTTGTGGGTTCCTCTGTGGATGTTGTTTTAACATCTGTTGTTGTCGGTGGAGCGGTGATGGTTGTAAGGGAGATGGTCTGTGCTGGAGAAGGAGAAGTTCTCTCACCGAATGCAGTTGTTGATTCAGCTGTTCTAGAGATGGTGACACTTTCTGTTGTTGGTTGTGCTGATGTGGTTGCTGTTGGCTGAAAGGTTTCTATTGATATAGAAGCTTTTGCTAGACCATTTGTGGTTACTATTGGTGAGGTTGTTTTAATGGTTGTAGTAGTATCTGTTGTTTGTACAAATGTTGTTATTTTTGTCGTTGATGGAGATGTGGTACTCATAGGGGAAAGTGGTATTGACGTTGGTGAGTCTCTTGTTGTTGAAGTTGTTTTAGCTGTTGTAAAAATGTCTGTTGTTTGCAGCTCTGTTGGAATTGTTGGATGAAAAGTGGCTGTTGATGTTATGAAATCTGTATCTGTTTTCATTATCGGGGGGGATGTTGTGGTAGTGCCTTGATTAGGGATTATTGTTGTGAGTGAGACTGTAGCTGGGGTTTCCTTTGTTGGTGATGATGATGTGGTAACACGGCTTGTTTTAGGTAAAGTTGTTTTCATGTCATCTGTGGTAAGGGTTATGACATCACTTTCTGTTGTGAAGACAGCAGTGGTAGTTGTCAGGACAGTTGTGGTTCTCTCTGTTGTGCTTAGATCTGTGGATGTTCTTTTGCCATCCACTGTCGTTAGTGGAACGGTGATGGTTGTAAGGGAGAGGGTTTCTGCTGTTGTCGGAGATGTTCTAGAGATAGTGATACTTTCTGTTGTTGGTTGTGCTGATGGGCTTGTTGTTTGCTGAAATTTACCTGCTGATGTAAAGGCTGTATCTAGACTTCCATTTGTACTCAATATTGGTGATGATGTAATAGTAGTACTAGTATCTGTTGTTGGTGCAAATGTTGTAGAGACTGTGGTTGTTGGAGAAAACTTTGGTGAGGAAATAGTGGTTGTGCTTGTTTGGAGTGATGTTATTGCTGTTGTTTCTGTGATTTTATTTGGTCTTTCTGTGGTTGTAGTCATAGAATATTTTGTTGATGGTGAGGTTATAATGGTTGTAGGAGAAACTGTTATTACTGTTGTAGAGCCAGGGATTGTTGTTGTTTTATTAACTGTTGTAAAAGCATTTGTTCTGGTTGTTGTCACATGATCTGTTGTTGGTGAGGTTGTGATAGTGTTCCGATTAGTCGTTGGCAGAGCTGTACTAATTCCTGGGACAAAGTCAGTTTCTTGAAATGTGGTAGTTGATATTACCGGTACTGTTGCGGGTGTTCTCCGTGTTGTTATTGTTGTCGTCGTTTTAGCTACTGTAGGTGTTGTCTTAGCATCTATAGTTGTTGATGGAGATGGGGTAGTTGTGGGGGAAACTGGTATTGATGTTGTTAAGTCTCTTGTTGAAGTTGTTCTAAAAGTTGTGACATGATCTGTTGTTTGCGGCACAGATGAAAATTGTGTTGGATGAAAAGTGGCTGTTGATGTTGTAAAAGCATCTGTTTTCTTTGATGGGGGTGATGTTGTGGTAGTGCCTTGAGTAGGGATTATAGTTGTGAGTGAGACTGTAGTTGGGTTTTCCTTTGTTTCTGATGATGTTGTGGTAACATGAGTTGTTTTTGGTGAAGTTGTTTTAGTGCCATCTGTTGTAAGGGTTGTGACAACACTCTCTGTTGTGAAAACAGCACTGGTAGTTGTCAGTGTAGTTGAAAATGCCGTTGTCTTCCCTTTTTTGGGTTCCTCTGTGGATGTTGTTTTAACATCTGTTGTTGTCGGTGGAGCGGTGATGGTTGTAAGGGAAATGGTTTCTGCTGGAGAAGGAGAAGTTCTTTCACTGAGTATGGTTGTTGATTCAGTGGTTCTAGAGATAGTGACATTTTCTGTTGTTGGTTGTGCTGATGGGCTTGTTGTTGGCTGAAATGTACCTGCTGATGTAAAAGCTGTATCCAGACTTCCATTTGTACTCAATATTGGTGATGATGTAATAGTAGTACCAGTGTCTGTTGTTTGTGCAAATGTTGTAGAGACTGTGGTTGTTGGAGAAAGTGTTGTCCCTGTTGATGCAGCTGTTGTAGTGGTGATAACAAATCCTGGTGAGGAAATTGTTGTAGTGCTTGTTTGGAGTGATGTTATTGCTGTTGTTTCTGTAATGGTATTTGGTCTTTCTGTGATTGTAGTCTTAGTATATTTCGTTGATGGTGAGGCTGTAGTGGTTGTATGAACAAGTGTTATAAATGTTGTAGAACCAGGGATTGTTGTTGTTTTAATGTTTGTTGTAAATGCATTTGTTCCGGTTGTTGTTGTGATAGTGTTCCGATTAGGTGTTGGTGCAGAAAAAGCATGTGTTGTTGCTTGACCACGTGTAGTCGTTGGCAGAGCTGTACTAATTTCTGGGACAAAGTCAGTTGCTTGAAATGTGGTAGTTGATATTGCCGGTACTGTTGCGAGTGTTGTCCGTGTTGTTATTGTTGTCGTTGTTTTAGCTACTGTAGGTGTTGTTTTAACATCTATAGTTGTTGATGGAGATGTGGTAGTTGTAAGGGAAACTGGTATTGATGTTGGTAAGTCTCTTGTTTTTGAAGTTGTTCTAAAAGTTGTGACATGATCTGTTGTTTGCGGCACAGATGAAAATTTTGTTGGGTGAAAAGTGGCTGTTGATGTTGTGAAAGCATCTGTTTTCTTTGATGGGGGTGATGTTGTGGTAGTGCCTTGAGTAGGGATTATTGTTGCAGGTGAGACAGTAGTTGTGCTTTCCCTTGTTGATGTTGTGGCAACACTAGCTGTTTTAGGTGGAGTTGTTTTTAACACTGTTACATTGTTTGTTGTAGTAGGTATAGGTGTAGTTGATGTTTGTAGAAATGTAGTAGTTGTTGCTTTACCAGTTGTTAAGGTTGTGGCTGTACTTTTTCCTGGTGAAATTGTAGTACTGGTAGAGACACTTTCTGTTGTTGGTGCAAAATCTGTTATTTGGGTGGTTGGTGCTGTCTCACAGATTGTTGTTTGTGCAGCTGTGGAAGTTGACATTGCAGATTCATCGCAGCATTCACAGCAGCATCCGCATATTTCGCTGATATTGGTAGCAACTGAGACTGAGGGCATTGATGCCTCTTTCATGGATGTTGTTCTGGTTGTTGATGTTGCATCTGAAATATGTACACATGTATTAGTTTGATAAGATCTGCATTGAAAAATAAATTTATACTGTTCTAAATTGAAAACTTACATGTAAGTACCAGCAAGAATAATAATATTTGTCGGGCTCCCATGGCAGTTTGATATTTAACCTGTAATATCAGAACACACAACAACTTTAAGTACCTGAAATATTGGTAGTGGTGCTTGTGGATCTTTACATAACTCTTAAGAAATAATGATCTTATTTTCAGGTACTGTTTACTGTTTAATTTGATTACTTGTTTCCAAACACAAAGCATTACACCACCATTGTTTTATCATTTTTGAATCATTTTTCTTCCGTTAAATCCTTTTTTATTTCATCATATCCATTAGTTGTCTCCCTATTACCGTTTCCACTACATTACACTTATCTTTCCTTGTCAATGGTGTCAAGGTTCTATCATAATTCAAGCAAAAAATCTGAAATATTAAAAAAAAACATTTTTTTTTTATTATTAGAATTTTCTTCTACCTTTTAGAGAAGTGCCATATGATCATAACTCAAAGCACACTTGAGAACACACACAAGCTAGTCTGTGAAGTTAGTTATATGAATATCTAGTATAAAGTAATCTGCAGCAACTGTCTTATGTACTGCTACTAATTATCAAATGTCATTTGACTTCAACAAAAAAAAAAAAATATTCCTTGTCAAGAGTGGAGGAAAAAAACCCTTTCTGCCACATTTTACCTTTTCAAAATGTCTTGAAAAGTCAATAAAGGTTTGTTTTTGATAGACATTTTTTAGGTTAAATGATTAATAATTACATAAAAAAATAGTATAAAAGAAGAGTTCGGCAAAATTTTAAAAAACAAAGAAAGAGTTGTAGTTTTGAACAAAGAACATCCAAAATGCTAATAAAAACAATCCTTTGGTTGGCCAAAGCTAAACTCAACATTAGCTAATTTTAAGAATTGCAGTCTCATAAAACCCTAAATATTTGATACAATTATTTTTTTTTACATTGCTGAAAAGTTCTAAACCATATCAATAACTTTTTTTATTTATATTTTCTTTTTGGCGCTATTGCCTTATTCTATTCAAGCAGCACGCCTTTTTTAAGCCGCCCTCTGTCGTAACAATGAAATGTTATAACAAGGAGAAAATTTTTTGATAGCTTACTTTTACAAGACAATCTGATAAATTACCCTGTACAGTTTCACATTCCTCCAAACATGTAAAAGTTATAGTTGCAGTTAAGTGACTGTTACACACGAGGGCGCTGTTCTATCATATAAGAATGTCTGGGTTCAAGATTACATTTTTTAAGGGAAGTTTCATTTGCACTATGCACTGTCAAAAAAGTGGCATATAAATTAAATAAAAAAGTTTAATGTCAAACAGTTTTGCTAATGTTGAACCAAAAAATTTAATATATATATATATATATATATATATATATATATATATATATTTCTCCTCACACTGAATATTTTTTGTTTCCTTATTGGAATTAAAGGAAATAGGAAGTAAAGATGATTTTTACAGTATTTCTTTTTCCAGGAAAATTGATTCAGTTACAAAATGTTCAATTTTTTTCTAAATGTAGTCTTTTAATTAATGCATTTTTTCAAAAGCATAATATTTAAATTCAACAATTTTTTCTTAGCTGTAATTTTTTCTATATTTTTTTTTATATGATGACTATTTTGTTTGGTTGCTGAGAAACTCTTAGCAGTCACTGATTTTACTTCAAGGATGTAGTTTAGGTTTTAAAAGTGAATTTTTGAGATCTTGTTTCATGTGTCTGATTTGATTTATGAAAGAAAACTGTTTAAAAGAGACAAAAAGATTTTTTTACACGGCTTATACCACAAAACATGAGGGAATGTAGAAGAACCGGTAGTGGCAACTGAAACGCCTCATTTGCATCTTACAATTGTTATAAATCACAGTTTTTATCTTGTTAATTTTTAGCATTAATTCACTTTATTTTCTTAAGTATTACCTAATGGAACATATATTTCCTTCTAGAAATTAATGACGTTTTGATAAATTTTACATTTATATTGTTTTTTTTTTCAAATAAGATACTTTGAGTTTCAGCATTTAAAATACAAAGTCAAGATTTGGAAAATTGGTTAGAAATCAAACATGAATAAAAAAAAAGCGATTAAAGTTGAATTTGCAATACAACACGTGAAAACCTCTCAGATAATGGTCAAATAAGGGCAGTACAAAAAATATGTATAAATAAAATCCTTACTGAACTTAAAGGAAGTTTTGAATTAGAAAACGGTAGAAAATAGGTCTAGTGGAAAAGTCTGACAAAATCTGATCATTTAAACAATGTTTAATTGTTACCATTGTAAATTAGTTAGTTTTGGCTAGTAAATATAACAGTATTAGATATATTTTTTCCGAATTCTTTGAGTAGTTTCAGTGGTCCAGTCACCATGGTATGAGATCAAGGGGAGCCACGGCACCTTCTGAAATCTGTAAAAACTAGAAAATTGTAATAATTTCATGGATTACCATTATTTTTTAAACGGGTAGTACTTGCAAAGTGGCAAACATAGCCTAAAACAAATGCCACAAATGTTTGACAATGTGATAAAACATTGATTTTCCAATTGTGTTCAGCAATTTTATTTTTAATTCTTGGGAAAGTAACTTGGAGTTTGCATGTTCTCCCCGTGCATGCGTGGGTTTTCACCGTGGACTCCGGCTTCCTCCCACCGTCCAAAAACATGCTTCATAGGTTAGTTGGTGACTCTAAATTGCCCCTAGGTGTGAATGTGAGAGTGGATGTGTGTGTGATTGAGGCCCTGCGACAGACTGGCGACCTGTCCAGGGTGTACCCCGCCTTCGCCCATCAGTAGCCGGGATAGGCTCCGGCACCCCCGCAACCCCGAGAGGGATGAAGCGGCCAAGAAGATGGATGGATGGAAAGTAACTTTGGTTTCATTTATTTTGGCATTTTGCAAACATGAATTGATTTTTGAGTCATCTATTCATTAATTGCCTATCCCTGTCCAGATTACACTCACGGCCGCTGCAGATTCTAGTTGTGTTCAGTTGAAGACTCGCCAAGTTGCCAGTTTATTAAGGGCTAAAAATTAGGGAACACACTTCATAAAAACAAGGCTTCTAGAATGCAGAAGAAAATGTACATCCTTTCTATGTTGTTTTCAGTTATTTTGAAAAAGGGACTGCACATTCTGGGTCCTTGTTCTCTCAAGCAATAATACTTAATCTTGCCCACAGACAGGTCTAGGAGCATTTGTCAACTCTCTGGCTGTCATTAGTCTTCATTAACAGTCTGTATGCACTAAATGTGAACCTGTTTTACCAACAACGCTAGTGTTGCATAAGCCTTCACCAGTAACGTGAATAAACAAACACATTTAACTTTTAACAATACCGCACAAATAAACTCCTTTTTGAAGTCTGTAAACCATTAGAAATTGTATCACTTACACAAGATTAAGTCAAATGTGAATGAAAAAGGTTTACAATTTTGAGAAAAGGTATTATTTATGATTTCAATGTTTTTATACCCTGCCTGAGCTTTTTAAATCTAACATAGTATTTATGCAAAACTATTTCTTTTTTATGATTTTGTAAACACAGGTCTTGTATTTGCAATTGTATTATTATTGTGTTATTGTAGTATTTCAAAGATTAAAAAATAAACAGTTAAAATATTTATAATGCATTACAAACTGGCTTCTTAATATATATTGTTATCCACAAGCATTTCAAAATATTGCAATATGTTATTAATGATAATTATTGTAAAATACATTAATACCAAATTAAAATACATACTCACTTGAAGACAATAGGTTCCAAACCTGACTCAGCTGATGAACAGTAAAGTCCCCAGGATCCTTAAAACTGCCGTCATTGACAGTTATATGATTGCCCATCAAATACGACTCCCTGTAGCTGTTGGGTTTTATATCTGCTGCAGATTACCAGACTGTGACGTAGATAGTGAAGATAGTGCAAAGCTACAGAGAAGTAAAAAAAAACAAACTGGAAAAGTGAGATAGCCCCTACTTCAAGTTCTATGAAAAGATGTTATCTTAATTAACGTTGTTATTCATTCCATTCAACAACTGGTTGAGGGATTATCTTTTCGTTCCAACAGAGAAGGTGACACTTCAGATAACCATCATAAAATGTAGGTATGCAACTTCCTGGTGGAAAGCTCATTACCGTGCATATGCACAATTGAAAAGGAACTCTTGAGCTATGGGAAAGGTTGATACGTTTGAAGTAAACTTTGATTTTACCATAGTGTTACAATGTTGCTCTTGTTTTGATTTTCTATTAAAAGAAGCTCTTAGGTGTGAGTTTACGGGCATGTCAGATGCCTGCAGATGCCTATTCTTGCATTGATGTGGGATATAGCTCGTTTTGCTATCTTCGTAAGTGCTCATTTGAGAAACTTCAGATTTGGCATTTGCTGGGTGTCATTGAATCCAGGAAACATGATCTCGGGGACAGCCAATACAAACGAATCTAAAAATGTCTGTTGGAACAAGTTTGTTTTGTCATGGTCATCAGTATAATTAGACTGATTTGCATCGAATTATTACATATCAAAAAATTAAAGTGATCTTATTGAAATGGGTTATGATTTTAAGTATGGATTAACCGAAAAAAAAAAACTTTGAAGATACAAATAAGTTCTCCACAGTCCACGAAAGTCAATGCGTCATGTTGTGTAAAATTCACCAAATATATCTTATATATCTAATATACTACCTTTTATTCATCACACTTGCTACTAGATAGGATGCGAAGTATTAAATGTTTTCTTCATGAATAAAATAAAAAGTGTAATGGAAACACAAGTAAGTCACAAAACATTAAAAAAGTTGCTTCTGTTCTGCAGTGGCCAATATCTACATTCATCTTCTGAACTCACTCAATCCCTTTTGGGGTCACAGGGTTTCTGGAGCCAACCCAGCCACTGTTGGTACACCCTGAACGGGTCACCAGTCTGTTGTTGGGCCATATAACCATACACACTCACATTCATGCCTAGGAACATTTAGAGGAACCAATTAAACCACGATCCATGGCTTTGGACTGTGGGATGAAGTCAAAGTGCCTGCAGAAAACCTTTGGGTTGGACTTACAGATTTAACACATAAAGGTCCCCGCCCTCTTGCTGTGAGGTGAGAGCACCAACCACTACTCTACCTTGCAGGTCAAGATCTATTAAAACCAATTCAATGAAAGAATAGTGAAAAAGTATAGGCCAAGTCCTACATGCAAAGCAGGTACCTGAAGACTTTTATAACAAGGGTAGTGTAAGTAGTCAGCACTCTGTCTCACCCTCTGACCACTAGTGGGAGCGATCTCCAGAGTACTGACTGCACTTCATCTCCCAGCAGCCTCAGCCCAAAGTTCCTGGATGCTGTTCAGCTGTCTCCAGTCTGACAATCACCCACCTGCTTCTTAAGTATCACAAGGAGCCACACTATGTGCAAAGTATTGTTTTGTGCCACCCAGCCCGCATTACTGAGCATTTCTACCTGGACTGGATCTCGTTTCCTACCCTACTTTATCTCTGCTTGCCTGCCCCGAATCTCGCCTGGACTCCGACTACTCTACTCTCCTCTTGGATGATCCCATGCTTGTGATTGGTCTCTGCCTGTCTGGCCCCCATTTACCTTTACCTTTTTTTTAGTTGTGCTTGGTTCCTGTCTGAAATAATAAACCTGCTGCACGCGGAACCAACTATCCGCCCATTTGTGACCAGTAAGGGATGAGATCCAGCAGCCCCCATGCCTGTTCTTTATGAGCTATTGCCCTCCCTGTTTTGCAGCTAACCCTGCTTTAGTAATTACCAGGATCAGGTATGGGGCTCACTCAATCCAGCTAATCAGTAATTTGCAGGGTTAGATGCAAAACAAGCAGGGCAATAGTAGGAAGAGGGTCAGACATTCCCTCTGATAAAGATGTGTGAGATCACTAATTGGTTTGGACTGGGCTGACTTGTAGCCAGTTGTGTGGTTGACACCAATTTAATTCAATTTTATTTTATTTATATAGCCCAATATCACAACACAGTTGTCTCATAGAACTTCACCCTGGTAATTGTACAAAAAACAGAAAGCCGGTCATAAAATATAAAAAGTAGCTGGTTGCTAAACTAAACAGACTAAGCTAAACAGGGATCCCTGCCCTTATGCTCTTCTTCTCAGTAAGGGAAAAACAAACAAACAAAAAAGTTGATTCTGGGGGGAAAATGAAACACCTAAGGGATGTCCACATGAAGGAGGGATCCTCTCAGGACGGAGAGGCGATGGACCAGGTCTGTTGAAAAAGAGTGATCTTATCTAACTCTACAACTACATGTTTGAGAATTGTAGCAGAAAAGAATTTGCCCGTACCATTTCCAAAATAATCAAATAAGGTAGACTAAAAAGCTTGAGAGTGGTTGTAACACGCTCAAGTCTGGCCTTTCTAAAAATTGGGATGTGATTGCTTCACATCAGTCAGAAAGGTCAGGTCTCCATTTAAACAGTTTTAAATTCAACCATTAAATAAAATATTAAGATTATTAAGAGTTAAATCTAGTTATTAGGTCTTCCCTAAGAAGTATTGATTGTGTTCAAGATAAATTGCTGTGACTTAGTCACTTAGAAAGTCCTAGGGTTATACTTTTAAGAAAACAGTTTCTTAAGGGAGATTCCTGTCACTATCCTCTGTCCTTTTAATTATGCATGTCCCGATCCAATCACATGATCAGAAATTGGACCTGATTATGTATTTTTAGACACGATGCTGTGTCCCGATATAGAATTGGATATTTATTTTTTTTATATATTGATAAGCGCTATATGTTTTTTAAGCCTATAAATTCAAATACACGCTATAATAGAAATCTGCACATCATAAACGGTTCACAACATTTTATTGCTGTAAAGCGCCGTGAAATACTGCAGCAGTTTGAGCAGGAGGTGCACCAAAGCAGTTCTGTAAAGTTAGCAAGATCTGTGAAAATTCAGACTTCGGTGATCAATATCTCTTTTAATGAAGGTTTAAAATTACCTGCGAGTGTCTCTATTGGTTTGTCTCAATGTGAACAACAACTTAGAGTAGTATTTCAAAAGAAAACTAGAAGGTTCTGTTTCTTTTCAGTGGAAGTTCTGCTCTCTGTGCCGATTTTGAAAGTCATTGTTAGTTTTAATGATGATAGCAATCACATCTGATCACAAATGTTGTTAGATTCCAAAAGCTACAGTCACCAAACTTTCTCAAATGACTAATTATTACTTTTTAAAGGAAAAATACTTCGATTTTTAAGAATGTTTTAAGAAAACAAGGATCACAGTCAATCAAAAAAGACCAATAGCTCTGAAGGAACTAAATCTAAAGTTTCCAAACCTTCTCACCTGACTAATCATCACCTTTTTTTACTAGGTAATAGTAAACTATTTTATAGGTTAAGATTGCCACATTTTTACTTAATTGTTAGAGCTACTTAACAGAGGTCCATTGTTTAAGTGTTCAACAAGAAAAGAAAAATAAAAAAAAAAAAACTCTGGATCTGTTCTTTACAATTTAAAAAAAATGTTTTACTACAGTATCTCTTCAGGAATCAGCAGAAACCGAAAATCAAAGTGACCCATAAATGGCTAAAAAAAATTCTGATCAGGACATCCCTACTTTTAAGAATCCACTGTCAAAGGTTTTATATATATATAAAGTTGCTAAAGTCTTGAAGACACACCTGTTGCCTGATGAGTAATTTAGATGAGCTCAGCCTTGTGACTTCACCTATTTTTTTTAATTGAAACTCCACAGTTCCGGATTCCAGCTGATGATTATCAGTTTAGTTGCTATCAAAACTGACAAGATTATTATTATTATTATTATTAATTATAATTGACACAGATTAGCACAGTCTTATCAAATCAAGTCAAGTTTATTTATAAAGCGCTTTAACACAGCCAGACTGCTACAAAGTGCTGTACATTAAAACACCAAGAACACTAATAGATAAAATATGAACACAGATTTAAAACAGAGTAAGAACAAAGTAAAAACAAACAAAAAACAGAGCAGAGTCTCATGGAACATTCAAAAGCTTGGCTGTAAAAATGGGTTTTAAGCTTAGTTTTAAAAATGGACAGAGACCACGCACCACGAATGTTAAAAGGTAGAGCGTTTCAAAGCTTTGGTTCAAAGATGGAAAAGGCTCAATCTCCACTACACTTCCTCTTAGCCCTCGGTACCTCCAGGAGAAGCTGATCAGCAGACCTGATTCCACGGGGAGGAGTGTAGGGAGAGAGAAGCTCTGAGAGGTAAGGCGGGGCGAAACCATTCAAGGATTTAAAAACAAATAAACAAATCTTAAACTGAACCCTGAACCAAACAGGCAGCCAGTGGAGGGAAGCCAGGATTGATGTGATGTGTTTTCTCTTTTGTACTCCAACCAACATACGAGGAGCGGCGTTTTGAACCAGCTGCAACCGTGAAAGAGAGGACTGGTTAACCCCGAATGAAAGAGAATTACAATAATCCAGCCGAGATGTAGTAAAAGCGTGGATCACTGTCTCAAAGTCCTGCTGAGTTAAAAATGGTTTCAGCGCTGATAACCGGCTCAGATGGAAAAAGCTCTGCTTCACCACAGAAGTGATGTGATGGTCAAGCTTATGACCTAAAACGAACCTTAATAATCAAGTTTTTTTTAAACTTGGAAAATAAAATATAAAATGTATACAGTAAAGGAGGAAAGCATTTCTTAATATTTACGAAGTGTGAAATAGTAATGTAAAAATACTTAGTGCTTTTGTAAAGTTCAGATGCTGACTGTAAAACCTTATGAATCCATAGTTTATTCATACTAATAAGAATAGAGATTTTACAAACCCCAATTTGGAAATAAAACCTCACTGATACTACGTACACTTCCTTGTAAAAAAAAAAAAAACCTGTTTGTTTGGCTATGAGTCAACAGATTACCATGTGATCGGAGGAGAGAAAGGGAGTTTGTTCTACATCGGGGGGACTCACCGACCATATTCCAGCTGAGAACTGCTTACATGGTCAATGTGGATCTACTGAAACAGAGAAAACTGAGTTTTATGAAACTGCTGTCTGGTTTGTATCTAAAAGCTAGAGGGAGGAACTTCTCTAGTATTGCTTGTAAAATGTCTGATCTGATAAAACTGACTAAGTATCACTTGACTTATTTTTTTTCCTTGATTCCTTCCTTTTGCACTCACACAAGCATTCTTTTCGCCTCTGACTGCTTCCTCTTTTGATGGAACATTCTTTCATACCAAAGGGTTGCTGTGGTTACCAAGTCATTTCAAACTTGTTCTTCCTGCTTTAATCTGAGCCTTAAATACTCTTCGTATCTTGAAACAGTAAAACGATGAGTTTTACTTTTGTGTGAGATTTGATTCAAATACAATATTCAATCAAATTTGAGGAATTGTTATTGAAATCGTAAAGGAAAACAGAAAGCTGAAAGCATTGATCATATCAATGAATTTTAAGACCCACATTTTACATTATGGGCAATGTGTGTTCTGTTCCTAGATCCCGACTGTGCTGCAAAAAGAAGAATCCCTGGATAATCCCCTTCACTCTAAATTAGTCAAAATAAAGCCAAATATATTATTTCAGCTTCTTGCCATTATCTAAAAAGGTTACAAAGACGGGTTTATCACCTTTCTGGTCAGAAAACCTTTGTCTACATTTCACAACAGCTTTATCAGTCGACTAGAACAAAAAGCTGCATGACTACCACCATACCAGGGTAACCAGATATGATGTGCCAGTAATACATATATACATATATTTTATAAATCTCACAGCCTTATGGTTATTCTTCATGTGAAGGATGTTGCGCTGTGCTGGAAGCATTCTTTTGTTTTTCTTAACATGCCACCTGGAGGAGATGCTGACGTGTGAGAGAACTTGAGAATTCACACGCTGATGTTTCCCACCACAAATGATGTCATGGCTGACTTAGTTTCCTTTACTCTAACCTAGGTAACCTGTATTGAAGAAAACAAACTGTTTAGTTGAAATTTAATTAATTTTTTTTTCTTTTAAGATTGAACACCCACATTCAGAAAGCAAGCTTATAGTGGGACTGGGACATATAGAGCTTTTGAGTCTTCTCATGATTCTTAAGTTACCTGAATTATTTGGGAAATCATCAAAGTGATGTCTGGAGGTGGATGTTTTTGTAAAAGACCCCTTGAGCATTTGTTATGTTGGATTTTTCTAAACTATGTGTAATCATACTTGGCAATAAAGTTGCTACTGATTCTGAAAAATATTACGTTATGCTTTTCCAATCCAATTTAAACTTAGTCCACTGAGAGTTGTCTCATTTTTTTCCCCAGGAATTGATGTCTTCAGATGAAAAAAAGCATAATCTTAGATACTCTTCAAGCTTTCAGTTATATTAACTGGGTATTGTATGTTTATTTGTCGGCTGCTATGTGTGTACATGTATAGAAGAGTTTTTCTTCCTTGTATATTTCTTATTTATTTACTTATGGGGATTAATAAAGATGATCTTAATCTTAATTTCTGTGACATATCTAATGACCACTTAATCTCATGGCTTTTTTCACCGCAATATGTGGCCCGTTAAAGTATTTAATCTGGCCCGCCACACTGGAATCAATTATTTTGATAACCTTTTTTAATGGCTTACTTTCTCTATAATTCTGACGTCTCAGCTTCGATGTTGCACTACAAATAAACTGAATTTTCTGTAGGTGCAGAAAGTTATTTTGTACTCATGTGGTGCTGGGGGGTTTGTTGTTTTTTCCCAGACAGGGATTTTTACGATCATTCCAACACAACAAACAGAGTTTTTTCCCCTGAACTGGTGCAAAATAGAAACAAGATCCCATGTTGCTTCTTTTTCATATGAGGTTGCTTACCAAAGCACTTCAAGCATCTACTCCTGGTCTGGCCCAGCTGTCAAATTTTAGAACCCTTAAGAACTTTGCCCACCCTGATCTACAGGGTTGTTGTTCCGTGCTGCATGTTGGTTGTGTTCCACCATCAATAAAGACTCTCAAACTGGAGCTTTAATGCTCAACAAAACCATGTATTCATCAGTGGACTCTGACTAAAGTCTAGGAAAGGCAATAAGTGAATTATTTTATGTGTTGTCTTGTCCATTGTTCTTGTCATGTTTTCTTTTCTTTATAAAAACTTGATCTGTTTATAAAACACAATCCAGATCTCTCTGATAAACCTGACTCATTCCTTTGAAAGCTGTTGTACTTGAACAGCAGCTGCCGTGTGACCTCTGCAGGCTGACACACGCAGAGTAATCTGTCTTCAGGATACGAGTGCCTGGCTGCAGTAGACTGAGAAAAACCTGTTTAGTGTCAGACGACAGAACAACCTGTTGAAACCCTGAGACAACAGAACAATGATGAGCAGTCTTATGTATAATACAGTTATTGTTCAAATGACTCTAGATTATGTTTTTTGGGATTAGTGGACGTTAAGCAAAGCGACACAAATCGCATCCTTTGTCCCTGAACTATTTATAACCTCCCTTCTGTAACTTAAAACCAAAGTTAAGTAATGTGTTGTGTAGTACTTTAAATTTGAGTTGACTACTAAATGAAAAAATATGCGTTACGCACTCAACAAGGAAATCGACAATAAAACAAAAATATTAATAATGTTTAGTGAACAAATGTTATTAATTTGTTTGAAAATAGTTTAATATAAAGGTAAAGAAAAGATGAAAAATGACTAACTAAGTAAATCTACAGTGATATAAAACATTTTATGTGGTTATCTCAAGAGTAAAATAGGCTTCCTTCACTGTAAAAAGTAAAATTAATTAAAACAAATTTTATATGTTACATTACAATTTTTTAAATTTTCATCAAATCCCAATTTTGGTTTAATAGTTTGTTCAACTCAAAAATGTAATCTGATAAAAAGTAATATTTTTAGATGTAACACATTACACAGCTTTGTGAATTGATCCAATGTTTCAGTTTTTAGTGTTGTTCTCCAGTTATGTGTGTTTAAGATGACTATGTTATATTAACTCACCTGAGCTCAGGTACCTGCTCACCCTTCAACCAATTGTGTTCATACACACACGTTTTTGCATTTATGTACATTTAAAACTGTGGTAGCAGTCTTCATATGTAATGAATTTTTGTGCTGTTGAATGCTGGATGCAGTCCCGGCCCTGACCTGTACAGCGCTCTTTGCTGATTCACGTTGATGTGTCAGGAGTTCCGGTTTGTCAGATGGTATAGCAGGTTTTGACAGATTCCTCTCCAGTTGTTAAAGGTTTAAAGCTTTTAATAAAAAAAAAAAAAATCTAGATCGCCAGTTAAATTAGTCTTTTTCGACCAAAAACATAAGTATTTTTTGACCGAAATACGGGGGTGTGTGAAGAATTTCCAGGTAAATTACTTAAAGCAAATCGATCAGTCAAACCTTTGCTTTGACCTTGTTTTCCTCCTCATTTTCCCTTGTGCTCTCTTATGGGGTCCAGATGACCCCACTTTTAATGTAAACATGCCTCGGATAGCACAAGGGATAAAACTTTCCCTGAGGTCTTCTGCTGCTTATTCATCCCTAATGTTTTAAAGAAGCACTAACAGTGACCCTCAGTTAGACCCCGTCAGATAAGAAGGGGTCATGCTGGGCAAATTTATTGTGTTATTTTATTTAATTATTTATTTTTTCTTTCTTTAATTAGTACTGTTTTATTTTGACATTAAATAAGTGATTTGTCAAACTGTTTAAAAATTAAAAAAACAGCAAAAAAAAAATAAAGAAAGAAAAACAGAAATATAGGCTGTATTGACTGGGATTTGGCGCCCCCTCTGGCAGATGGTCGCCTATGCTCAGGCCCTGGCTGGATGGCTAAGTTGGTTGGCACACAGAAAAAAGGGGTTGGCTTCCCAACAAGTTTTATCCGGTTTTCTTATGTGAAACCATTCACCTAACCGCCTAACTATTTAGCCACAGACCTAAGTCTGGAACTCTCTGGATAAAATACAAAAAAAATCTCTCTGCCTGAAGCTGATTTGCTGTGGCGCCAAAAGGTGAAGAGCAACATTTGTGTACATGCAAGAAGTTTGAGGGTTGAAATGATTGTGCTAATGGGCAAAAAATCCAATCAATTCTCAGGTCGTACTGCCTTTAATGATCACAGGCAGGTCCATCAAATGCTGCCAGTACCCTGGATGGACCTTAGACAAGGGACGACAACAGGAAGGAAATACATGTACAAAAACCAGAGAAAAACAAAATAAAAAACGTAAAGAACAGCCCCAATAAAATACAAGATTGAGTTTGGAAGGGCATCCGATGTAAAACTCTACCAAACCTCTTGCGCGCTGCGGCGACACCTGATGGGATGTGCCAAAAGGTGACGCAGCAACACCATGAACCAAACCCAACTCGCTGTCACGCTTTGTGAACGCTCTCTTCTGGGGACCCCAACTAAACTGACGGGTGCCTGGCCTCTTGAACAGTCCTGACAAGTTTGTGGGCCTCACTCATGAAAAACAGCAGATGGCTGCCCGTCATGACAGACACAAAACCATCCAAGAATGATTGCAGACCAGTAACTCAAACATGCTAAGATGAACTATTTCTTATTCCATTTCTTTGGCAAAAAGAAAAACCCTATGTATAAGAATGATACCACTAACACACGACACCTTTTGATGAATCATATTTTACTTTTATTATTTTTACAAGCAGAAACAACATCTTGTATTCTATACATCTAAACACATCAATAAATCCTATCTTTACACCCAACTTGTGACACAACAAAATTAAATAAATTAACAATGTTTAGTAAAGTTTTTCATTAGAAGTCAGATTTCTTTTTATTATTTTGCATCTTGTTTACATCTTGTGTTCCATTTTATTGTTGTTGCAAAATCTCGTAAATGTATAAGCAAAATAATTCATATCCCTGTACTATCTAAGACTTTTCCTTCATGTTCTCCTAATATAGGTATAAATTAAACACAATAATTTATTAACCTTGTGCAAACACACTATGTAAACTCTCAGTCTCTTGTGCTCATGGCTGCAAAATGCAGAACTACAATATTGCAATTACTACTAAGATTTTGTCTTTTAGTGCAGATTTTGGTTTTAATGGTAATAACATTCCAAAGTGTTTCAATAAAGATAAATAAAATATAAAATTAGAACAAGTTTGTTTATATCAGGGCTGTGTTAGTTCCATCTCAGTTCATCAGAAGGGTTTTTTGGTTGCTACTTCCAAACAAAGTCCTTCTTCATACCCTTGGATCACTGTCCTTGTTCAATCTTTCATCCAGGAGCTCCCACGAGCATCAACAGAAATGCCACCGCTGACTTGACAGTAGCCATGCCAACAACACCGTACAGATGGCAGTGAAAAGATTGATGTTGTTTCTTGCTCCATCTGAAAATACTGAAAAAAAAGACAAGTTTTATTTATTTATTTATTTTGAGCAAACTGTTATATTAGATTATTAATATAAATTAAGTATTTTTCTCACTTTCACCATCCACAGTTATAGAGGTGGTGTCAATGGTGAAAGCTGTAATTTGAGATGCTGCTGATATCAACACATTTGCGATTTGGGAGCCAGTAGGCACTGATGTTGAAAGAAATCGAAATTCCAGGGTGTTGATGATTGATCCATTCCTGTACGATAGACCAAATGTTAAAACTATGTTTGCATGAGAAATCCACAAAAACAAAATACTGACCTGAACGAAATGACAGTCAAACCACGAAACGAGGAAAATTGTCTTTGATAGAATGGTTCCAACTATGGAAACACAAATAAATTAATGTCACATTAAAATTACACAGTGTTTTTTATTGTAACTTAATTAGTATACATGCAAACATTACATTTGCTCGTTTAAGAATCAAAGAACCACTTACAGTGGACTTCAACAAAGAAGTTCGACTTTGAAATGCAGCAGATAATGGATCTAGCAGATCCAATGTGAAAGTCTCCAAAGACCTAAAGCTCAATCTTTTTGCTGTTGTTGCCTCAGTAATTCCTGGAACTGGACCTGGGGTTGATGTAGTTGAAGGTTTTGTTGTTGAAGCAGTTGAAGGTTTTGCTGTTGAAGCAGTTGAAGCTTTTGTTGTTGAAGCAGTTGAAGGTTTTGTTGTTGTAGTATCGGTAGTTAAAGTGTTAAGAGAAGTTGTTGCAGTGACAGTAGCACTTGATACGGTCACATTTGAAGTGGGAGCTGTTGTGGTTGATATTGGTCCTGTAAAGACAAACATGCACTGTGATTACTATTTAGTAAAAACTGAAAAGATTTTAATTTGTGAAAACAGAAACCTAAAGATAGCAAAATATAAAGCATCTATTGATATTTTCTAAACAAATGTTTTCCTACCTGTTACTTGAACGCTGTCAGGATCAACAGTTAGGTTAAAGAGTGTGCTGGCGTTTGCTAAGCCATCTTTAAAAGCCTGTGCTACAGATTCGACAGTTATCGCAGTCCCATCCGTTGTATTCTTTTTGAACTCTATTTGCATCTGAGCTTCAGTGTTGGACGCTCTCGTCAATAACACTTTTTCTCTGTAAAAAGAAATGAATTAGATAAAATTCATATAGTTTAAGAAATGCATGAACATATTCATTCTTATTTTTCTGAAGTATTAAGGTGAAATCTTACACAAACGCAATCACAAAAGTACGCAGGAAGCGATCTCCAAATTGTGTCCTGAAGATATCTTCGTACTGTTGAAAGTAACATAAACAGAAGAAAGTTTATAAATAGTGGCCATATTAAAAGAGAAAAATATTAAAGCTAAAAATAATTCAACCTACTTACCAAAGCCACAGCTTTTGCCTCAAGAACCTTAAACTCTGGACTTGATCTGTTTGTTAGGGCTGGCACAAATGGCTCTGTGAAAGTCGCTATCACAGTAAAAATGATTGTAGGAACCTCAGTTGTTGTTGGAATTGTAGTATTCTTTGAAGGGGCTGTGGTTGTAATTGGAGTTGTACTTTCTGGTAAAGCAGTTGAGAGGAAAGGTTTTGTTGATGTTGAAATAGTAGTGGCCCCGGTGTCAGAAGAAGGAGCTGTTTTTGTTGTTTTCTCAACAGTTGTTGTTGGGGCTTGAGTTGTGAGTACTGTGCCATTGACAATTATATAATTCAAATCAACACTGAAGTTTGCAATGTTTAGGGAAGCTCTAGCTAAAACATTTATAATATCAGTGTTTCCAGGAGCTGATAACAAATCAAAAACAAGATATATGGTGTTGATGATTGAGCCATTCCTGCAAAAGTAACAAAATAAAATCATCTGTACAAATTTATGAAAGACTTTTTCATAATTTTGTTAAGAGTGCTGTGAAAATGTACCTGAATGAAACAACCGTCAAAGAACGAAACGAGGAAAATTCTTTTTTGTAGATCGGCTCAAGCTGTAGAAAGAGGGAAAAAAAAAGTATTTTAGTGTAAATAATGTGTCTAATTACATAAATACAGTGGCCCTTCAGTACATTGTAGTACACTTTTTGCTGTCTCACAGTTATGTTGATATTTCCATTGCTTTTTTCTTTTTTTTAATAAACTTGTCATTTCCAGCAGCTAAGTAAATATATACAAGCTGAAGACCTCTTGTGTTGGACAGATTATACTGTTACAATAAGCAGTTATTAATCTTCGGACACATGGCTTGTATATTTGTATAATCCCTTTTGTATGAGGCTAAATTTAGTAATATTTTATGAATTTCTTGTTGGACTGGACAGAATATATATATATAGATATATATATCTATATATATATTATTTTTTTTTTCCTATGCACTGTTTTACACTCTAGTTATAGACCATTGTCAATCAATCTCCTTTGTGCTGTGTCTCCTGAACAGGATGCTTTCAGCTTACCAAAACTACAAAAATCTTCAATTGCTATCAGATCTTTTCTGGACTTATTTTTCAAAAAAATGTTGAAACTTTGAGAGTTTCTTCTGAAATGTTGTATTTATAGAAATGAGCTGTAAGGTATTTTAAAACATTTTAATTTAAAAATTCCTTTATAAAGAATTAAAGGATTAAACTTACCGTGGACTTCAACAGTGCACTTCGTTTCACAAATTCAGGGGATGATGAATTCAGCAAATCATTGGTGAATGTCTCTTTATGAGATCTGAAAATCATCTCTCTAACTGTAGTTTCCTTTGTTGTTGTAATATTTGGGTTTGATGTTGGAGTTTTTGGTGGAGCTGTTGTTATTACTGCAGTTGTTGAAGTTGAAGGTTGTTTTGAAGTTGCAATCGTTACACATGCTGTTGAAGATGGACCATTTGTAAAATCTTTTTGTATGAAGGACGAACAACATTCGCAGCATTTGTCAGACTTGGTTGTAACAGGGATTGTAGATGTGCTCTCAGTCTTGGATGTTGTGGAGATAAGTGGAGCTGTTGTACTTGTTATAGCCAATGTGGTGCTTTTAAAAGTAGTAGTGGTAAATGTTGTTGAAACATCTTTAGTGGTCATTGATACAGAAGTGAATGTTGTTGAATCGACTGTGGTGGTACTGGTATCACTAACATATCCTGTTGTGGGATACGTTGTGTTACTTGTTTTTACAACTGTAATACTAGTTGTTGTAGGTGCTGATGTGATTGATGTTGGTTCAAATGTGGCTCTTGAGGTTCCAGATATTGTTGATCCTTGATACGTAGTTATTACTGGTGAAGTCATTGTAGCTGTTGGGACTGTTACTGTTGTTGGTTTGGCTGTTGTAGGAATTTCTGTGTTTGTAGTTGGAGCAGATGTAATCACTGATGAATCTGTAGTATGAGTTGTGCTAACAAATTCCGTTGTGGAAATAGCTGTTGTATTTGAGGTTACATCTGTTTGTGGTGTCACTGCCGTTGTTATTGGCTCAACTGTAGATTTTGAAAACATATTTGTTCCTGTTGTCTCAACGGTAGTAAAGAATGTAGTTTCTTCAGACATGGTGGGTGCTGATGTGGTTGATGTTGGTTGGAATGTGGCTGTTGAGGGTTCAGATATTGTTGATGTCTGATCTGTGGTCATAAATGGTGAAGTCATGATAGTTGTTGGGACAGTTTCAGATGTTAATATGACTGTTGTCGAAACGTCTGTGATTGTAGTTGGAGCAGATGTAACTACTGTTGATGAATCTGTAATACCGGTTGTGCTGACAAATTCTGTTGTAGGTGCTGATGTGATTGATGTTGGTTCAAATGTGGCTCTTGAGGTTCCAGATATTGTTGATCCTTGATACGTAGTTATTACTGGTGAAGTCATTGTAGCTGTTGGGACTGTTACTGTTGTTGGTATGGCTGTTGTTGTAGGAATTTCTGTGATTGTAGTTGGAGCAGATGTAATCACTGATGAATCTGTAGTATGAGTTGTGCTAACAAATTCCGTTGTGAAAATAGCTGTTGTATTTGAGGTTACATCTGTTTGTGGTGTCACTGCCGTTGTTGTTGGCTCAACTGTAGATTTTGAAAACATATTTGTTCCTGTTGTCTCAACGGTAGTAAAGAATGTAGTTTCTTCAGATATCGTGGGTGCTGATGTGGTTGATGTTGGTTGGAATGTGGCTGTTGAGGGTTCAGATATTGTTGATGTCTGATCTGTGGTCATAAATGGTGAAGTCATGATAGTTGTTGGGACAGTTTCAGATGTTAATATGACTGTTGTTGAAACTTCTGTGATTGTAGTTGGAGCAGATGTAACTACTGTTGATGAATCTGTAATACCGGTTGTGCTGACAAATTCTGTTGTAGGTGCTGATGTGATTGATGTTGGTTCAAATGTGGCTCTTGAGGTTCCAGATATTGTTGATCCTTGATACGTAGTTATTACTGGTGAAGTCATTGTAGCTGTTGGGACTGTTACTGTTGTAGGTATGGCTGTTGTTGTAGGAATTTCTGTGATTGTAGTAGGAGCAGATGTAACTACTGTTGATGAATCTGTAATAATAGTTGTGCTGACAAATTCTGTTGTAGAAAAAGCTGTAGTACTTGAGGGTACATCTGTTTGTGTAGTTACTACTGTTGTTGTAGGTTCAGAATTTGAAATTGGATTTGTTGTCTCAAATGTAGAGGATATTGTAGTTTCTTCAGATTTGGTGGGTGCTGATGTGGTCGACGTTGGTTGGAATGTGGCTGTTGAGGGTTCAGATATTGTGGATGCCTGGTCTGTGGTCATAAATGGTGAAGTCATGATAGTTGTTGGGACAGTTTTAGATGTTAATATGACTGTTGTTGAAACTTCTGTGATTGTAGTTGGACCAGATGTAACTACTGATGATGAATCTGTAGTAGGAGTTGTGCTAACAAATTCTGTTGTAGAAAAAGCTGTGGTACTTGAGGGTACATCTGTTTGTGTAGTTACTACTGTTGTTGTAGGTTCAGAATTTGAAATTGCATTAGTTGTCTCAAATGTAGAGGATATTGTAGTTCCTTCAGACATGGTGGGTGCTGATCTGGTTGATGTTGGTTGGAATGTGACTGTCGAGGATCCAGATATTGTGGATGCCTGATCTGTGGTCATAATTGGTGAAGTCATGAAAGTTGTTGGGACTGTTTCTGTTGTTGGCTTGGCTGTTGCTGTTGATACTTCAGTGATTGTAGTTGGGGTGGATGTAATTACTGATGATGAATCTGTAATAAGGGTTGTACTGACAAATACTGTTGTGGAAAAAGCTGTAGCAGTTGAGGATACATCTGTTTGTGTTGTCACTGCCATTGTTGTAGGTTTAGAATTTGAAAATGCATCTGTTGTTGTTGGCTCAAGTGTAGTGGAGATCATAGTTTCTTCAGATTTGGTGGGTGCTGATGTGGTTGATGTTGGTTGGAATGTGGCTGTTGAGGATCCAGATATTGTGGATGCCTGATCTGTGGTCATAATTGGTGAAGTCATGAAAGTTGTTGGGACTGTTTCTGTTGTTGGCTTGGCTGTTGTTGTTGATACTTCAGTAATTGTAGTTGGAGCAGATGTAATCACTGATGATGAATCTGTGATATGAGTTGTGCTGGCAAATTCTGTAGTATAAAAAGCTCTGGGACTTGTGGTTACATCTGTTAGATGTGTTGTAACTGCAAATGTTGTAGGTTCATTTGTAGATTTTAAAATTGTAGTTGTTCCCGTTGGCTCAAATGTAGAGACGGTTGATGTGGTTGATGTTGTTGATGTTGGTTGGAACGTGGCTGTTAACATCGTAGATATTGTAGATCCTTGCTCTGTGGTCGTCATAGGTGAAGTCATGGTGGCTGTTGGGACTGTTTCGGTTGTTGGCTTGGCTGTTGATACTTCAGTGATTGTAGTTGGGGCAGATGTTATTACTGATGAAGAATCTGTAATAAGAGTTGTGCTAGTAAAATTTGTGGTGGAAATAGCTTTGCTATTTGTGGGTACATCTGTTAGTGCCGTTGTTCCTGTCATTGTTGAAAACTGGTCTGTAGGCTTTGAAATCGTATTTGTGCTTGTTGGCTCAAATGTAGATAACATAGTAGTTCCTTGAGATGGGGTGGGTGCTGATGTGGTGGATGTTGGCTTAAATGGGGCTGTTGAGGGTTCAGATATTGTGGATGCCTGATCTGTGGTCATAAATGGTGAAGTCATGATAGTTGTTGGGACTTTTTCTTTTGTTGGCTTGGCTGTTGATACCTCAGTGATTGTAGTTGGAAAAGATGTACTTACTGATGATGAATCTGTAATATGTGTTGTGCTGACAAATACTGTTGTTGAAAAAGTTCCTGTTGGCTCAAATGTAGAGATTGTAGTTCCTTCAGACATGGTGGGTGTTGATGGGGTTGATGTTGTTTGGAATGTGGCTGTTGAGGATCCAGATATTGTAGAACCCTGATCAGTTGTTGGCTTGGCTGTTGGTGATGAAACTTTTGTGATTGTAGTTGGAGCTGATGAAATTACTGTTGATGAATCTGTTAAAAGAGTTGTGTTAACAAATTTTGTTGTTGAAAAAACATTGGTTCTTGTTGGCTCAAATGTAGAGACTGTTGTTCCTTCAGACATGGTGGATGCTGATATTGTTGATGTTGGTTGGAATGTGGCTGTTGTGGGTCCAGATACTGTAGATCCCTGTTCTGTTGTTGGTATGGCTGTTGCTGTTGAAACCATTGTGATTGTAGTTGGAGCAGATGTAATTACTGTTGATGAATCTGTAGTATGAGTTGTGCTAACTAATGCTGGTGTTGAAAAAGTTCCTGTTGGCTCAAATGTAGAGATTGTAGTTCCTTCAGACATGGTGGGTGTTGATGGGGTTGATGTGGTTTGGAATGTGGCTGTTGAGGATCCAGATATTGTAGAGCTTTGATCAGTTGTTGGTATGGCTGTTGAAACTTCTGTGATTGTAGTTGGAGCAGATGTAATTACTGTTGATGAATCTGTAGTAGGAGTTGTGCTAACAAATGCTGTTGTTGAAAAAGCTCCTGTTGGCTCAAATGTAGAGATTGTAGTTCCTTCAGACATGGTGGGTGTTGATGGGGTTGATGTGGTTTGGAATGTGGCTGTTGAGGATCCAGATATTGTAGAGCCTTGATCAGTTGTT
This sequence comes from Oryzias melastigma, assembly GCF_002922805.2. Classification (NCBI taxonomy): domain Eukaryota; kingdom Metazoa; phylum Chordata; class Actinopteri; order Beloniformes; family Adrianichthyidae; genus Oryzias; species Oryzias melastigma. The sequence goes on along the minus strand of NC_050529.1, from coordinate 13,404,189 downwards.
GGTATGGCTGTTGAAACTTCTGTGATTGTAGTTGGAGCAGATGTAATTACTGTTGGTGAATCTGTAGTAGGAGTTGTGCTAACAAATGCTGGTGTTGAAAAAGTTCCTGTTGGCTCAAATGTAGAGATTGTAGTTCCATCAGACATGGTGGGTGTTGATGGGGTTGATGTTGTTTGGAATGTGGCTGTTGAGGATCCAGATATTGTAGAGCTTTGATCAGTTGTTGGTATGGCTGTTGAAACTTCTGTGATTGTAGTTGGAGCAGATGTAGTTACTGTTGATGAATCTGTAGTAGGAGTTGTGCTAACAGATGCTGTTGTTGAAAAAGCATTGGTTCTTGTTGGCTCAAATGTAGAGATTGAAGTTCCTTCAGATCTGGTGCGTGTCGATGTAATTGTTGTAGGTTGGAATGTGGCTGTTGAGCTTACTGTCATTGTTGATCTTTGGTCTGTGGTCATAGGTGGAGTCATGGTTGCGGTTTGGACTGTTTCTGTTGGCATGGCTGTTGTTGTTGAAACTTCCATGGTTGTAGTTGCAACAGATGTCGAAGGCGCATTTGTGGGAAATGAAACCGTATTTGTAGTTGCTGTTGCAATACTAGTTACAGCAGAGGAGATAGTAGTTGGTTCAAATGTGACTTTTGTTGTTCCAGCTGTCGTAGATCCTGTGTTTGTGGTGACAGTAGTAGCACTTGTCATTGGGGTCGAAGTGTCTGAGGTTGTCTTCTGGTCCTCTGTTGTTGTTTCTGTTTCACAGATTGTTGTATATCCAGTTGTCATTGATTGTGATCCAAAGGTTGTCTTAGGGAAGTCATCACAGCATTCACAGCAACATCCACAGATGTCACTTATGTTGGCCACTGTTAGAGTCTTTGCAGATATTCTTGTAGCGGTAGGTTCGGTTGTTGTTGGACCATCTGTAACAGTTATTTGTGCTCAATATATTAAGTTGATAACATGCATGATGTTTTTATTTCCTTGTAAAATCCTGTTAAATTCAACTTACATATAAGTATTAGCTGGAACAATAAAATTGGCCAGACCTCCATTGCTGCTTGTCTCGGTACCCTAAACATTAAACAAAACAGCAACCAAAAACACGGTTATAGTTAACCACTGCACATCAACAAAATAATGATTTATACCAATCTAGAAATCCAATAGTATACATTTTAACATTGCTTAGGGTTAAAATCGTATAGCAGATACCTTGATTAAGGTCTAAAACACTTTACAAGTACCATTTACCCATGCATACATGTACTCACACCAGACCACGAGATGCAATGTTGGGTTCAGTGTCTTGTACAAGGATTTCTTGACATAAGGGCAGCCAAGGAGTTAATCAAGCCTACATTCAAAGTCTGACCCAATTCATTTTTAAATTAACAAACTTGCTTTGTTTGTTTTAACCAAACCACAAATTGGTGTTTTGTGATCTACATCTACTACGTAACAATTCTGCAAAGACCTCACTGTGGTTACAAAATTTTGATAGAAAATTATTTCACAGCCCAGGCTACAATATACCTGAAAGTAGCGGTTCTTGTTTAAAAAATTAGCATGAACTCTGAAATTAACTTCAACATTCAAAGGTTCTCTTTATTTAAAATTCTCTTTAACATTTTTTTTATCCCCAGCATTATCAAACCATATTAATCAATTGTATAAATTTCTGACTGAAAACGTTGAACTTTGATTTGATTTGAAATGCTTAAAGTTTATCAGCCCTAAAGGCATATGAAAGTGTTTGTGACTCATAATTCAAAGTAAAAGTAAATACAGGAAATGTTTTTATTTTTCATTTTCACAATGTAACTGCATTACATGTCTCTTAAATGAAAAGAAAAAGCAGTTCTCTGAAGAACTTCTTTTTTCTTCCTTAATACCACTCATTCTGTAACTTAATTAAAATGATAAAGAAAATACCAAAAAAGCAGTCTTCATTGCCCTTGTCACTTTAAATATGTCACAGAATGAGCGGTATTGATTACGAAAACTGAAACACAGTTAGGAACATTTTGTCATTTTATTTAAGAGACAAGTAATGAAGTTACATTGTGAAAATTAAAAAATATTTCTGTTTATGTATTTTATATATATATATATATATATTTCTAATTAAATTTGGTACAAATTTTCTAAAGAATCTTTTGAAAATGAAATTTTAATTAAATTACAGAATGAGCGGTGTTGAAGAAAAAGCCGTTCGGAGAATTACTTTTTCTTTTAAATAAATTACAAAAATAAATGTAAAAGCATTTCCAGTACTGACTTTTATCTTGAATTATTAGTCAGAAACACTTCCATAACAGGACTCCTCCAGTCATATAGTTAACACATCTAACTAAAAACAAAGAAACTATCACATAGATAGGTTCTTGAAGTTCTCTTTACTTCTTATCTTGCTTACTTATAGATGTAAGCTAAAGTTTGCATATGTTATTTTTGAATGTGTTCCAGCATCAACATCTGGTGAGGATTATTGCAGTGATGATAGTAATGGATGTAGGAACAGAAATTCTAGTTGTTATTGATGTAACCAAGAACACAAAACAATATTATTAGTGCCCCCTTCTAATTTACAAAGAAAAAAGTGAATTATTTTCTAACATTTTGGAATTTAAATTTATTTTTAAAAAATGTAATAAGCTATTATTATCATATTTTTGGTAATTGTTAATAATAGATGTAATTATATTTCACAATGCTTTCTACTTTTTAAACATAGAAAAAGTAATCATTACATAGAAAAAAAAATTAAAAAATGATAATATAACATATAAATGCCTTTCTTATATTTTGAGCTATAACTCTTTTCATTTTTAATTATGCAATCAATACAGTTCTGGTCAAAACACAATGTATAATATATTAAATACCTTACGACATGTTGATTAAAAAAATACTTACATAGGCTGCAGATTCCAATCCAGAAAACGTCAAGGTAGAAGTCCTGTTAAAACTGTCTTCTTCCTCCTGAGATATTCCTGTGCTACCTCCTTTGCTCGCCCTTATATATGAACAATGTATTTCAAGGTTGTGACGCAGATTCCAAAAGCTCAAAAATCCGAAAGCTGATGGTAAGTGAGAGGAAAAAAAAAAAACACTGGGAATTCAACCTGTTAATGAGAAGATACTACCCCGAGGATCATTTTCACTTTTACTAAAAGTAAGCAGACCAGATTGTTCTCTTTGTCTTCTGACAGCTTGGGTGTGATTCAACTTTCAAATTATTTAGTGAGATATGATAGTTATATAAAAAATGATTAAATGCATGTCTCAAAATTTGTAAATCTAAAACTGTAAATTGGAATTCTTTTACTTTTTGAAACTTCTAAGATCTCCCATTTGTTGTCAAAGAAAGAATCAAATCCAAAGTTCAAGAGATCTCTTTGACTTTTTGTGGTTTTACTGTATGTGGAAAAACTTGACACACTTGAATTTTCGTAGCTTTTATTTCAAGGCAAAAAAATTTTCTCTGTCACTCTGGGACATTAGTTTACTGGAAATGTTTGATTTCTTTTAAATATTTGATGAAAAAGAGAAGTCAAAATCCTTACGTTCATCTTTTTAGGGCAGAAGAATTTCAAATATTGAGTTCACCAATGACAATATCCTCAGTTTACAACTTAAAATGGAGGATAATTAAACATTATCGGTTAATGCAAAAAGATATATGAGCTTGTCATTTTGCTCTCCTGAACTCCAGCTGTTTTTTTTTCTTTATTTTGCCCAACAGAATAAAAGTATTATTTTCATTGAATCTTTTATGATCAAAGACACTTGTGGACAAAAAGGAAGAGATAATGTCTTTTGACGTGGAAGAGTTGTTGCACAGCTGTGCGATTTTTGTTGATGGAGAATATTTCCGCAAGAATCTGCTTGGACTCATTGCCTTGGAGGAGCAGTCCACCGGTAAGTTTTAATTGTCACGTGCTTTGAGGAGAACAACTTGGATTTGGCGTGAGTTAACACGCTGGTTACAGCTGGTGCACCCTCCATGGTTGACAAGGATGAGGGTCTTGCCTCGGGGATGCCAGCGGTGGCTCCACAGATATGATCACGAAATGTTTCATCCACCAAAGCTTCAGTAGTGAGTTAAACAATACCATGGACTCTAAACATTATTCGTGGCACCACTAGCTTACAGCACTGCCTCTACCACAAAGTGTTGACTAAGATTTCTGCTGAATACAAAGACTTACTGATTCACATTGACATTATATGGCTCAGCAAAGGAAATACATTGAAATTTTGTGAGATATGAAAAAAGATTCTGGTCTTTCACCAGTCTTCAAAACTGAAGTTTCTGTCTCTGACGGGAACTGATGAGCTCAATGCCAATGTTTGCCTTTTGAGTGACATTTTCTATCATTTGAAAAAGCTCAACATAGAATTGCAGGGCAGAGATAAAACTTGTTCATTGTTCATTGTTCATTGTTTGCCACCAGGTTTGATTATTTCAGCATCTCAAGTGAAGTGAGGATGTTTGTTAAAGAGCCCTAGTGTGTGAATGTGGAGGAGGACTTTAAATTGAGAGAAAATGAGTTAGTGCTATCATTGGATGAAGTTTTTTTTTACAACTGGAACTCATTGACATTCAGTCATCAGATGACTTGCAACAAAAGCAAAAAAGTCTAGACCAGGGGTGTCCAAAGTCAGTCCTCGAGGGCCGCCCACCTGCTGGTTTTCCAGAAACCCTGCCTTATCTGTTACTGATTACCTGGATCAGGTGTGTTTGGCCAATAAGGAGCTTCAATGGCAGGTTGGTTGGAAAACGTGTAGGACATGGGCCCTCGAGGACTGACTTTGGACACCCTGGTATAGACCCATGAAGTCAGCTGTGAGAAATTCCCAATCTCGAGAGGGAACACTTTTTCTTGCCAATTTTTGACTCAACATTCACTTGTGAGTGGTCATTCTCAGACATGAATGCCACTAAAAACACAATCGCATACCCCTCACTCATCAGAACCTCCCAACTTTACTGCTTTTGCTAAGTCAAAAAAGGTCATTTCTCTCATTAGATGGCAAATTCTGGCAAACTATGCAAGTCTACCAGCAAGAAGTTATGGTTTAGACACCATATAGTTATTATGCTAATTAATAAGTTAGTTACTAAACAATATAGGTGTGTAATAAAGATAGACGAGGTGTTTTATGATGTTAAAAGTATTTTCTGTACCTTAATGCATTTTGATTTTTTTTTTAGAGATAAATTGACCTAAGTGCAATCTTAAATACATGTGATATGGAGCCTTTATTTGTGTTAAAACAAATTAGTTTTTACAGTAGGGGTCCATCTGTAAAAGTATGTTCATATGTTGTTTTGCTTTTACAACATAAAACATTTTGACTCCTTAAGGTTGTTCTTGTAATTTCTTTATTTGTTATGATGATTGATTACTCTCTGGCCCCTTAGTTTGCATCAGATTCATGAATTGGCCCCAATTTCAATTTAATTGAATAGCCCTGCTGTGCGGTCTATGAGTCATTAAGATCGTAGATGAGCCTCTAGAGTGAAAATGTTCATGCAAATTTTTTCCGTGGGTTTGCTCCAAGCAACCGATTGTTGCAAACATTTGAGCATGTAGGGGTAAGTAAGGGTGAAGTAGATGATACACAGGCACGTCATACAGATTTTTCATTTTTTTCCAACCTCCTCGAAACCTGTGCATTGACTCAAAGAGCTTGTTATCGCTGTTGAAGGGATAAGTCCACGCCCATTGCACATTTCGTGCCTGTTAGAAACAAGAAAGACAATCAAAGTTTCTAGTTTGTGTGGGAATCCCACAGGCATTTAAGTAATGACTTGAGTGCACTGCATCAGCATCACCTATAAGTCATAAATGCGTTTCACTTACATTATCTTTGGTATGTATCATTTTCATTACATCCCGTAAGGTGGCCGGACGAGCCACAAGGGAACTGCAAGACACACCTGCGTTTCCTCTAAGATGCGGCTGGGCCTGCGTATGACCGTCCACAAGCCCGGATACCCAAGAACTCGCAACACCCGGAAGGGTGCATGTGGCAAATGCATCAGATGTACTCTGAATCGGACGCTCCGCTCTATGACCATTTATGTGCAGACAATCTAAATACTCAAAGAACCCCTACAGGTCTGCATCCCTATGGACGCACGAAAATAAGTGTCCACTAGGCATCTGACGTTATTTACTTTCTACCTCTACTTTACTCTTTTTATTTTATTCACTTTACTCTTTTTTATCTTGTTTTTTTATGTTTATACATTACATTACCACCTTCTATTTAAAAAAAAATGTATTTTTACACTATTGCACCCCTGCGCACCAGCACATTTGTGTACTACCTCAAATTTTTATCTCATTTTTCACAATTTTATGTCTTTTGTGCGTGTTTTTCTTTTTTCTTTGAGCTGCTAAAATCTCATTACAAAGTGCAATTGTAATTACAATAAACAATTCTGATTTTGATTCTGAAAAGGTGGAACTCCCTACATGACAAATAAAATTATGGCACAATTGCATTTCTGAATGAAAGTAGGATGATGGGTGGCATGTAGAGTGAAGTATATCACTTTTTGGAAGTAGGATAAATCTTTTGTTGCTAAAATTGCACCAAAGCTTTATGTTGTCTAGTCCATAATCACCCTCTCATTTATCTTCCTTTTCTTCTTGGCCTGTGCTTTTTAATAGAGGTGTAGTAAAAAATCATCTAAGTGAAATATTATGATATGTCATTTGGTTCGATTTAAAATGCTCCCAGGAGGATATGTCACCAATTATATATAGTACATGTTGTTCAGTGTCTCATTTTTTTTCCACCTGAGTAGATGTTTACTTATAAGCCTTGAAGTTTTTGATACAGAGGTCAATGAGACATGTACAAGGTAGTTTTAAATTGGGATGGGTATCAAAACTTTGTGCCACGCTGCTACCTGTTCAGATGCGCAGTACGCATCGCAGAGCTTTAGACAAAATGTTGAAAGCGAAACGAGCAAAAGTTTTGATGTGCTTCACAGCACAGATTCAAATTCAGCGACCTGATGGATCAGAGTGACATGTTTAAAGCTCAGAAAAACAATTAACATTGTGATGATGCTCATGGAAATGTGTGTTTACTTCCGTGTGTGAAAACAAAGGAAGTAAAGCATCTTTGCCACACTCAACCGCTCTCCTTCACCCTGTCACACTGGTTTATCACACCTAAATGTTTCTGGAAACCAGCCGTTCAAGCACTGATCTTCATTTGTTTTAAAAGTAACACAACATTTAGCCATGTTGATAATAACACTTTATTTTCTTAGCCATAATTATTAGCCATTTATTCTTTGTTTACGAATACCAAAAAAAGCAACTATAAGAGATACAGTTGCAGTGCTTCACATTCTGATCATTAAATAAAACTTATTTTACCATTTTATTTATGTAATAGGTGCATAGATATACAGATAATGATTTTTTTATTTTTTATTTTGTAGACTTCCCAAAAAAGTCAAGTATTGTCTCTGATACTGTCTTGTAATTTATTGTCTTATGCATTGTATCGTGACACGTGTATCCATCCATCCATCCGTCTTCTTCCGCTCATCCATGACCAGGTCACAAGGGCAACAGTTCAGGAAAAGATGCCAGGACTTCTCTCTCCCAGGTCACTTACTCCTGCTCCTCTGGGGGGACCCCGAGGCGTTCCCGGGCTAGCCGAGTCCGCGTGATCTGGGTCCTCCCCTAGGTCTTCCCCGGGGCCTCCGTCCAGGAGGACATGCTCGGAACACCTCCCCAGAAGGCATCCGGACTAGATGCCCGAGCCACCTCAACTGGCTCCTCTCAATGTGGAGGAGAAGCGGCTCTACTCCGAGCTCTGTGTATCACGATATCTACTGTGTTTCCAGACTCCTCCCAGTACACACCCATACTTTTCTTTTTAACTGTTCTGGTCAAGTTATGCGAGCAAGTAGTAAGTGGTCTGCACTTGTGTTGTGTTTTTCTTCCCACTGGTACTCAAAGTACTGGTGTATTACCAGTTTCGTTTCCACGCTCATACTTAACATCACACACTCGTGGGGGGGGATCTAGGCTGCTTAACATAACCAAATAAAGGCAAAAAATGTATCTTTTCAGTATCTTTACCACAGAAACTTTAGCATGTTAGCGATTTAACCCTCGTGCTCTCTTATGGGGTCCAGATGACCCCACCCATACATTGAAGAGTTAGCCCTTCCATGACAAAGGTGCACAAGACTTCATATCTGTCATTGGACACCAGTAAAGATCGACAATCATTGAACAAAAGTCTGTCTTGTGGGGTCCAGATGACCCCACTTTTAATGTAAACAAGCCTAGGAGAGCGGAAGGGTTAGCTGAAAATCAAACCACCGATCCATTAGTTTGAGAGATGGTTGTTTTGCCAGTAGAGTTGGACTCAACTGACAAAACAATTGGGAGAGAAAGTATAAAATCCCTCCTAAAGACACTTTTAATTAGTACATTGCCAAAAAGGGCAGGCACGTGTTTTAATGTCATAGCATTGTGTTCCAACTTCCTAAAAAAAAAAATGAAAAAGTGCCCGTTAAGTCCTGCTGCCTGGCTTTCTTTCCAACCATTCCCTTTGGCTCAGCTGGAGGGTGTGGCCAATCTCCCTTGATTGTCACCTTGTGTCTATCTAAGATGGAGGAGGCCACACCAAGCCAGGCAGGGAGTAGTGGTTCATTTGGTGTGGTACTGTTTGTTTTGGTCTCCTTTACCCCCTTTTTGTCCTCAGGAATTCTAGATTGCTGTTAGTTTGGGGTTGGATCTTGGTAGTTCTGATTTGCGGGCTTTGTTTCATTTTTCTTCTTTAGGCAGTTTTGTTTGGCAGCCATTAGCAGGGGGCTGCTGACTCGGACGGTCGCCATGGCTGGGTCAGCAGTCTCCCTGATTTATTTTATGTTTGGCCATGGTTCTAATTCCATTTTGGTTTGTCTTTTTGTTGTACCAGTTCACTAATTATTTGATCTTCATTTCAGGACACAGGTTTTCCTTGTTTTTATAAACTGTGTTCCTTTTAAGTTTGGTGTCCAGTTTTTGTTACCGTCCCAGGGGACGTAACAGTGCTACTGTACTTTTTAGCATTAAATATTCTAAGTGTGTTTAAGAGCGTATTCATTCCGGAAATGTCCTTCGAGTCCGCTTAAATTTGGTCTGGATAGAGTCTCAAGCCTGGGGTTTGGTCTATATCAAGGCTGGCATCAAATGGCCCTTCCTGTTTTGAACCAAAGCTTGTAAACAAAACCACATGACTAAAAATCTCTTCACTCATTTGCCAGGAATAGCAAAGACGGGCAAAAAAGGAAGAAAAAGATAGTTCACTCATTCAAATTTTATATTTCGCCGGCCAATTTTAAAAATCTGTATCAACGCTGGCACAACACTTTTTACAGCAACTTTGGTACGGCAGAGGCATGCTGCAAGATGGTAGGTAAGGAGACGAGAACTAAGAAGGTACACTGATAAGGGTTTGTGATATATAGATTGTCAGGAAACGGTGTGAGAAGCCATGTGTATCACATAAAAAGTTGTTTTAATGAGCGTGGTTTCATCAGTGAGTTGCTGTAGCGTCATCTGTTGATGTCTTCTGCTCTTTCCTTTAATTCCTGGCCATTTTGGTTCCGTTGTTTTGCTCTGATTCCTGAGCTTATTCCGAGTGGGGAAACTCAGAGCATGCCAGAGCTCCATCCAGTTGGAAACAAACCGAGACTACCTTGAAAGATGGATCCAAGATTGGTTCCTTGTCCTGGATCAGGGTACGCTTGGGTGCATTTGTTCTGGATTATCGGGGGAAACAAACTCTGGTTCACTTAAACAAACTAAATGTCTTAATACACTCTAAATCTTATGGAGGTAAGCTGCTGGGTAACTGTTTTTGTTAGAGAGAAACTAACTGAAAAGCAGCATAGAAGTGGGAATATTATTGTCCCTTATTGAATTAATTAAACATGGTCCTCAACAATATATTCATTATATTTCTAAAATTTGAATGTTTTTTATGATTTACTACTTCTCACGACCGATGAGGATTCTTATTACTTGTGAGGTCAATGTTGGGACAGTGTTTAAGCTTGATTCATGGTATCAGACATCAAGGTCTTGTTCCTCAAAACAGGTCACCACCCATCCAAGTGGCTTCATAAGCCTTGTAATGATTTTTTTCCCTTCTTTAAAAAAAACAGCAAAAGGTTTTGATCTCTTCTATGACTATTTTTCTCTTTCAAAACAAATTTTTGGGCTTACAGTCACTTTAATTAAACTACACTTTGTCTGTCTGCTTCGGCTTGAAAAGATTTTGCCCTCAGCACAGAGCAAAGTGATATTTGTCCCCTGGCTGTACTGCATTCTACAGACATGACAAAGTTAGACAAAGAAAGAAAAGAATGGAACCATTTTTCCTTGTTTTACAACAACAGTAAAATGTATATTTAGATTATAACATTTAAATCAATAACAAGTGTTAATGTATTTTTTTCTGATTTGGGCTCGCATATGTCTACATTTATATTGTGCTTTTCTTTTTTCTTTGCAAGTATTTCATTTCCTCTCTAATCTTATTCCCTAAAATATACTAAACATGTGTCATTAAAATAAAAGAAAATTCAAATGTTCTCCTTTACGTTTTTTAACTTATCATTTGCTTTTGGAACATCACAGCTGTGTGTCTCACAGAGCACTGTTGAAGCTTACTTTCTGAAAGAATGTGATGCCCCTAGGTTCAGTAACACAAAGCAGGTTTGAGTTCTGCGTTCCCAAAGGTTGGAAGTTGACGTACAGTAAGTATTTTATTTTTTTATTTTTTGGATTCAAAGACGTCTCACTAAAAATAAAAAGCAACAACTTGATTGAACAATAGGAAAACTGAGATGTAAAAATATATACTTCCTATTTTGATTTCCAATCAAGATATTTATGGCATGATGTGGAGTAAGCCCACCCCCACTTCCCATCATCCATCTATTTACTCTCTTTCTCGTTAGCTTACAGCCTCCACACCCTCAACCTAACATTACTAGTGCACCAAAAATGACCTGCAATATTTAAGCTATCCAGCCATACAGTTTTAAGCCAGATACCAGTCAGGACAAGGAAAACAAAGACGTACTTGGATCTAGTTGTCTACAAGTCGATGCATCAGAATGGTGTGGAGAAGGGAGCTTGAGCTTGTATTTTCTACATCACAGCGACAACCTTTATCAAACTTTACTTTTTTGTCTGGGTTATTAATAAAAAATACTCATAAATGCAGGACGAATTGGCTTGTAACACAACAAACTTGTCAACGTTAATTGTTTTATTTCAACTCTACACTTTACCACGTTTTGTATCAATTTTATTGACTCATAATGTGTGCATTTTATTAACGTTTCTATGTCCTATAATTGATTGTTTTACCTCTGTAATTTAGTGTATGTTCATAGTGCTTTTATTGTTGATTTAATATTTTAGGTTGTCATTTTAAACATTTGTCCAGGGACTACAAAGGAAAAATAGCCTGGCACATGCAGTTTTGCTTTTAATGTGCACTGTCCCTAATAAATAAACCAATAAATAAAATAATAAATAAAAATAAACTTTTTTGAGCTTTAAAGTATTTTATAATGGTAATTATTCATGAAAAACACCCCCAAAGCGGTATTTTGATCCAATTCACATATCTTTGATCTTTCCTCTCCAACCCTACTGTCTGAGTATTAGCCTCTCCCAACCCCCCAGAATGACTGGACCCTTTTAAGATTAGTTTTCTTTAGAGTAACATGTTTTAAAAAAACACAATTTTCGTTAGATTGGGTCTTTGAGTCTTTTCTGTGGGGTGTAGGTCTCTGCTCCGATTTGACAAATTTATTTATAAAAGAAGTTCCTTATAGCTTATAAGGGCTGTAATATATTGTGTGTGTGTGTTGTTATCAAGGGGGATTAAAAATTAGTAGAGAATATTGTTCTAAAGCAGTATATAAATCTCAAAGTAAGTGATAAAAAAATGACGACTTAAAAATGATTTCCAGTTGTTGCCATAGTTCTTCAGTGTTGTGAAACAACAATAATCTAATACGTCAAGATCTTTCAGTCCACAGAGAAAAATTTTGTTGATGAGGAATTTCCCTTTTACCTCGTCAGAGGAAGAGTTCAACAAAATGAGACTTTACGCAGAGCTCACCTACCACAGGAATCTGGCTTGTCATTTTAGAAGAAAGGAATCTTTCTGTTTCTCTATCCAAAAAAAAATATATATATATGGCAGTGACCAATTGTGAGAAATGTCCCACTTAAAAAGATTAGAGAGGTCTGTAATGTTCATCATACTGCATTTACACCTTTTACTGTGAAAGTCAAAATGGATAAAAAATTAATCCAGAAATCACATTGTATTGTTTTAAAAAAATGTTGAATAATGGTGCAGAAAGAAGAATTTAGCAACTACAAACAAGCAAGAATTCTGTCCCTCACAGACCTTTTGCTTTAAGAAGCTCTTCTATACTTACTTTGTTACTTGTATTACTGGCACCTGTTTGAAGCTAGAGAACAGCCTTGTTCTTGGTTCCCCTGTCACTACAGGACTCAGCACAAGGTTCCATCCACCGGAGGGCCTCCCCAGCCCAGATAAGGAGCCACCACCATCAGGGAGCTCTAAGCATCCCCCCACCCCAATCTCAAGCATATACCAGGGCCCTTATTAAAGAGACCCACCCCATACTTCGGCAACCGCCCTGTGGGAAGTCCAGTAGAGAGGAAGGTGGAGGCCATTCTGCCTGGCCATGAGAAAGGCACCCAAGATAAGTGGGTGTTCCCCACAAGCATGGTAAACATGGGCGACCAGGCTCCAACTGCTGGAATTTTGGAGAGGTCCAGTGCCCAAAGGCAAGGGCCAGAACCAGCACCACAAGGACGCGGACACCCCCATGCTCAGGTATGATGTGATCCCCAGCTCATGGTTTTATCAGAGAACTCAGGGATTGTTGAGAGAGGACCACTGGGCCCTGGAATCCAGTACCCAAGGGACATGGCCACCGCTGTTGGCCTGGTTCCCCCCACCAGGGATAGGGTGGGGGACAAAAGATCAGTGGCCCTGCGTGTGTATGTTGTAATGTACATTGTTGTGGGATAGGGATATGTTTAATTTAGGGTGCAGTTAAAATTGTCAGGTAGGGCACTGTGAGGACATTTCCTGGGCCCAATATGTCTAAGATGCAGTTAAAACTGAGAAAAGAGGCCCAACAAGACTAGGCTTTTTTAGGTAGAAAATGATGCAGTATCCATGAATTTGCTCATATGAGAGTCAGAATCTTGTTTTTTTTTATCTTCAAGTCCAAGGTCTAAAGGGCTTTTCAGTTTAAGCTTTGACATGACAACATATTTTAATCTTTTGAAACAAATGACATGTTTACTGTACTTGAAACCATCAGATGTACATAAAATACATCTAAGGCAAATCTTGGCATGTTTAAAAAAACATTTACAATAAATCCACAAAATGTCCCCCCTGATTATGAATCCACATCAACAAAATATGTTAGCATTTAGAAATACTAACTCTTGACTAAACTGTTCATGCTAGACCTGTTTTACGGCACTTCTGTGTGCTTTGATCAGACCAACATCATGTAAGACGAGGGCAATCTGTGGCCGAGTGTTGTTTGGAGATCCATTTGGAGCATTTTTTGGAGCAAGTCTGACATTAGACATATAAGGTCATTTGGCGGGAGGACACTTGGACAACACTCCTTTCAATGGGCTTTATCATAAGAAAACACAGTTTTAAGTGTTTTAATGACCAGATGGAAAGCAGCGTGACTACTCTAAAGTGGATTTGGGTCGCCTTACTCTACATGTTAAACAGTACCATGTCAAACTTGGGTTTTACAATGAAAAGTGATTATAAGCTTGACTACCACATAATCTCAGTGGTAAAATCAAGTTTCTTTCAGCTGAAGAGGTTAACAAAGGTGAAGGTGTTTTTTTTCATGCTGGCATTTCGAGACAGTGATCTATGTCTTCATTCCATCCTGGCTGGATTACTGTAACTCGCTTTACTTTCGAGTCAGCAAAGTCATCCCTGGTCCAGAACGCTGCTGCTCATGTCCTGGTGGAATTTTTATCCAATTGTAAATAATTCTCTTGTCATTGTTTAGTTAAAGAAAACTGGAGGCAAACCAGGATTATAATTTGAGTTATACAGTAAGAGAGAAGGAAAATGTTGTGAATTAGGATTTTATCGGTCAAAGATAACATAGAGTTGTACTGTAGAGCTGCCACAGCATTAAGAAAGTTACATACTGTATTCACGGAAGATCTTTCAACAGGTAAGAAGGAAAGTAATGAAGAGTAAAGGCCCCTGGGAAGGCTGGGATCTGACAGCGTGGACCTAAATGAACTGAGTGACATATGAAAGGAATGAATTTAACCAGTTTAGGAGGTTGTGTGAGATACCAATGGAACTGAGTTGTTGAGGCAAGACAGCATGGGGGAATGAGTCAAAAGCAGCAGTCAGGTGGAAGAGAGTGAAATCATAGTCAGCTGCTTTGATGAGGTCATTGTATGTTTTTAACAGAGCAGTTTCAGCTCTATGGCACAGACAAAAACCAGAATGGAATAAGTTCATAGAATTATATTATATTCATAATATATTGTGGGTTAGATGAGAATGGGATTGAGATACAACAGTAGAAAATAGGAATATTAGTGGATTTTAATGAATTTGGTAAGCATGTTCCTTGACATTATGTAAAGATAGTAACTGTCTAAATTATAATGTATGTTTTATGTATTACTTTACATGACTGATAAAAAAAACTCATTATGATTATTATTTTTCACCTTTATTGTTTCTCTCTCCAAAATTTTTTATTTTTTTTAACGTACCTTGAGCCTTCAGTCACATTAGTGAAAATACTTTTTGACAGGCTGCTTTGGACTACACCGGTGAAAAGTTTTCGCCGACAGCATAAAAAACAAAATGCTATTTGACCTCTGGCTGTACTGCATTCTAAAGACATTACAAAGTTATGGAGAAAGACAAAAAGAGATTTCCTTTTTCCTGATTTGTTAAACAGCAATGGGGAAGAAAAAATTTAATTTTATAAAAAAATGAGAATAAATCAACACACTTCTGATGATTTGGGCTAACATACGTGCAGTATTTATAATGTTTATGAAACTTTTTATTTCCTCTCTAATATTAAATATTTTAAATAATCTTCTACCCTACAAAAAATCGATTTACCCTCCTAGCATTTTTTTCACCTGTCATTTGTTTTTGACTTTGGAACATCATAGCTGTGTAGTCAAAGACAACAGAGTATTGTTGGAACGTGTTTAACAATGAGGTTCAGGTTCAGTTAAACAAAGCAAGTTTCAGTGCTTTGTTAAAATAAAAGGAGGTGATTAGTGTACGTTTAAGCATCTGAAATCATTTGCTTTTCTTTGAAATGTCTCTGACTAAATAGGTTTATTTCTTAAAAAAGGAAAATGACAAAATTTGATTAAAAAAAACACAAGATATTAATAATGTTTGCTTTTTGACACGTCTCATCAGGGGTTGCCATGGAGAATTCACTTTCATCTTTTCACACAGGGAGAGGTTTTTACACCCGATGCCCTGACACAACCCTGTATTTTTTCCGGGCTGTGGAATGGTACAGGAAGACCCAGATGTGGGCCCCCTGGTGGCTACATAGGTAGTGGTGTAAAAGGTCTTGCTTAAGAACCCACACTGGATTCAGCTTATCGCGCTCCCTGTGAAACCCAAGTGTATCGGTTAGTCTCAATAGTGTATCTGTTAGCACTATTGGAATAATTCGGGCTGAATTGGATTAAAACAACCTTCAATGATTTAGAATAAAAACAACTCATTTTACTTTAACCCTATTTAGTTTTAGATTGAAATATATATTCCTTAATGCATTCATGTATGTTTTATATCAGCTCCTTCTGTATTGAATGGAGCCTATCTGTCCGGCCCAGCAAGGTTATGAAACATCCCAGACAGGTTGCCAGACCAGAAAAACTTTTCAAGTTTTATTATTGTAACTGGATCAGCTATATTTTTAACTGCCAATCAGAGTTTTAAGAGCAACCGTCATTTTTTATCTCAAAGTTTTTCCACATTGTGTGTGTTTCGCTTAAAATATTTGTGGAAAAAGTATGGACAAAAGGACAAATATGCCATGTTCCAGATAGTCATTCTTCTTTTTTCATAACTACCTTACCAAAGTAAAAAATAAAAAAATCAAATTTAAAATGAGTCACTCAAACTTTTGGAGTCATCCAAGAGCTCCATCCATTGTACAAAACCTGCTAAAGCTTCCACTCATTCTTTCATTATGACGGAGAGATTTGCCTAAAGCTATTAGACGTGTAGAGTTTCTACGCCTTAAGAATCGGTGACTACCTAAGTTTTCAATTACCAAACAACTCATCTCGTGCTTAAACTGTGGCTTAATCTTTTCTGTCTTCTCTGTTGTTGGCTTTTTTTCATCTTTCTTTTGAAACTGACCAAAAGAGAAAGTTGGGTGAGAGTAAAAAAAAAAAAAAAAAATTAAATTTCATTGAACTGCTTTCAAAACAACAGTTACACTTTAATTTAATACATTAATCTAATAAGTTATTTACTTAAATAATTTATTTCATTTTTAATTTAAATGTCAGAGTGCAACTTTATTAATCCCATAAAGGGGATGGAGAAAAACATAAAAAACTCCAGTGTATCAAAACATTATTAAAATATATTGTATATTCTACAGGAAGTACAAATATTGAAAAAAAAAACATAACAGATAAATATTCCACTGTCAGAGATGGTTCGTTGACTTGATTATGTATTAGTCAATTGCCTGCAAGCTCTCAGAAACTCCATCAGAGGTGCTATGTAATTAATTGTGCAGCCACTGAGTAAACTAACTGCATTTTTAGCACAGGTTATGCACCCTGAAACTCCTCCTACATTTCCGTCTCATGTAAACTTGACTACTTAAGTTTGTGTCTGTAGCGTTTGTCCAGCCTATGTTTAAAACATGTCTTCCATTCAGACTGATGCACTGTTGTGCCAAAAGGAAGACATTTAAAAGTCAAGAACAATAAACAATATTCAATAGGATATCTTGTATTATGTAAAGAGTGTAAGCTTAAATGTAGTTATCCTCGAGATTCCAGTTTGAAAGGTTTAAGGATTCAAAACATTTTAGTTTCATTTTGACTGCACATTTACATTCCTTCATGCCCCATTTTAAATCATTCCTATAGAATTCCTTATTTACGATAGATTTGAAATTGAACCGAATAGGTAGTTTTGAGGATCATTTTAAGCATATAGGTTCACATAATGAGAACTACAATCTTACATTACAATGAAAAGATTTTGATTGTACTTTGAGCTGATGTTGCTACTTACTACTGTATTTTCATCTGAAGTTAGATCATGTGATCATTTGACACTAATTTTGCCCTTTCAGCATTGAGTATCAGTACTTACAAAACAACAACTCAGCCAGTTTTTGTTTATTTCAGTTACAAAGTGAGACTCAAAGTTTTCATGCCCAGACATGATTCATGAGGATTTATGCCTTTTGGATCTACAGGCTGGATTACTGCAATTGGCTTCTGTCTACTCTTTCAAAATATTGTTAAAAAGCTGATAGAAAAAAACTCTTAATAATGAATACTTGTCACATTTTGTTTTAACTCTGTCTCCCCTAACTTGAAAGGATCCAACTGTGAGGTTACACCAGCTAATTTCTGCATGTTCAGTGATGAGGAAGACAGCGACCACAAAACTAAATTAGAATTTTGTCCTTTTAATTAAAAGTTGGATCAGAGTCGCACTTTGGGTCTCCGGCATGAAAAGACAAAGTCCTGTAAAATGGACTCCACATAATAACACATATAACTACAGATGATGTGATATCTTGTTCATTTTTACATCAGGGATTCACTATTTTCCAGAAAGAGTTACAAAATGCGCAGATTTCCTTCATTTAGAGCCATTCATTTCTGATCAGTATCCCATCGAAATACAAGAACTGCCAGGATACCATTTCCCACAATACACTATTTTGTAGTCTTGGCTTGCAGCCAACGCAGTGCCAGATTTCCATCCACCTGTTCCCACGTGTTTCCGGTTAAGGAAGTGGTGGCTGTATGATTGACGTAACAATGTGTGAAGACTTCTCGGATTTTCTTAATGCAGCATCACAAATAAAAAAAGAGCTCTATCATCTGCAGGAACAAACCCACACCTTCCACTTTTTAACCTGATGTTCAATAGTTCCAAACGTTGCAGTACCTTGAATGACTGAAGATGGCTGATTACTAATGTAGACATTTCCCTCTGTTAAAAGTCAATCTTTACACCTAAATAAGCATATTTACATCCTGGCATCAAAACTTTTTATGAATGTTTTTTTTTCTGTATTTCTTTTTCAGAACATCTTAGCTCTGAATTTTCATTTCAGTTGCTTTTTTTTTTATTTTATACTTTTTGTCAGTTGAAAACTTTTCAGTCTGGATAAACCAGTCAGGTGGGATTCTTACCTTTACCTGAAGAGTGCGAAATAATTCCAGTCCATTGTGTTGTAGTTTAAAAAAAAACAGTTTTTATATTAGCTTATAAAGTCTGTAGTCAACTCTGAAGAGGGTTTATGTAGGCTGCTATGAATTCATTGTATTTCTTATTTAATGTAAGCACCCTAAAAATGTGTATAAAACATTATCTGTAAAAAGAAAAGTGTCTAAATACATTTCAATACAAAAACAAAACTAGTTTTCAAACATATCTTTTTTTTAAAGAAAAGTGTAGCAAAATGTAAAAACGTAGAACTACTTAAAAACAAGACCAAAAGTCAAGCCTGCAAGACAAGGAATCCATATTAACTTTAGCTATCGGTAAGTTGTATTTACCGGAAAACTCATTAAAAGTCCTCAGTACAAAACAAGGAAACACTTTTTAAAGCTATTTTACCATACCACTATCATCCTAGGCATTCATTTGTCAATTACTTTGAAAGCATTTTTGCTGCCAGAGGAAAAATATTTGAAGACATTGTCACAACTCATACCTCACTGAATTCCTGTATCAGTGGTCACATATTAAACATTTAAAATTGTTTTGATAAATGTAAAGTCAGTGTTATACTTGAATACATGTAAAACTGACAAAAAAGAAAAAAACTTTAAGAAAGCAAGATGAACTACCTCTTTCCTTAGACTATATATAGGCTATATCAGATATCAGCAATGCTTGTGTCCATGTAGACACAGCTATGGAACAGAGGTCTGCAACCTTTAAAGGGGCCCTACCATGAAAATTCTACTTTTTGAGGTTTTAAATGCACTTTACTGTTCATTAATCACTATAGAGAACCCCAAAGCAGGATTTTGATCCGTTCATGCATTTAAGAGTAATCCTCTAAAATCCTGCACTGTCTGCAGCAGCTCCTCCCATACTCACAAAAACGAGCGGATGGAAACGTGCTGACCTAAGATCGTTTCAAACAGCTCCCTCAAGGAAGAGTCTGTGCCTCAAGCTCCGCTCCCCGGCTTACACATCACCCTATTTATCCCCTTACCTATGAAAATCAGAAAAAAAACTTTCATTTTAGATGCAGAATACTGTTTATCTTCCAGTTGTGTCCTGTCTTCAATAAATTGCATCTCAAATAGGTGTTTGTTACTTTTTCTGCGGCGCTACCTTAAGACGCTACCTTAACAACACCCGGTCCGCACGTGCAGAAGCCGCGTGTGTTTGTGTTGTGAAGGAGTTTAGTGATGGCCAGACCTACTACAGCAGATATATCATATGTGCATCCATCTTTGAAGAAGTTTGGATTATTTTCGCGGGATAATTACAGAGACACAGATTTTGTCTGGCATGACGTCATGACGCAGACAGCAGCAGCACGCAGCGACGGGCGGAGCTTCAGGAATCGAGCCGTTTTACTTCCGGGTAGGGAAAAAAAATCATGAAATATAACTAATATTTCATAAATAATTTGTTTTTTAATGGTCCAAATGTAATATATGATCATATATATGGATATAGTTCACTCTGAAAGGCTTAAGAAACTCATGGTAGGGCCCCAAATAGACATTTGGTGTAGGTTCTTATGGACTGAAACTCACCGAGAGCCACAAAGTTTCACCTCAAAGTTAGAATTACGCCATTAATTTATAACATATAGCTTTGAATTGTTCTCTACAATTGAGTTTATATATATATATATATATATATAACAAATTTAACTTTTTTCTGTTTTGACAATAGCGTTTTCAAATTCCTTTCAAAATTAAACATCCTGTGTCTAATCAGATCCTCCAGCTGCAGCAGATTTACTCTGATTAAAAATGTAAGAAACATGAGATTTTCTATTACTATTGATTTTGTGCTTCTTCTTTCTTTCTTCTTTTACTAACGAAAACATGATAAGCTTAGTGTAGAATCCAAAGTAACTTAAAATCTATACATGTAAATGCAATAAGATTATGTCACTCCGATTATCTACCACTAATGACGGTAGATTAAACCTTTTACCATCATTTAATCAGTTCTGTCAAAAATTTAAACAGAAATCAATTAATTAGCTAAGTCTGAAGTTCTCTTCAAAGCCAAAAAGCCACAATGGAGGAATAAACGAGCCGCACGTGGCGCCGGAGTCTCCGGTTGTAAAGTAGAAAATTCCAGGGTATGCATATATCCATGACTTAAAAGGTCACTTAGACACCAAGCTTCAGAGTTTTTGAATCTTCCGACTCTTCCTTCTAAAAGGAGTTTATACAAATGTACACCTCATATGTCAGAGGATTCATAGCCCTTCTACTGTAACAGTAAAATCTGTTCAACACCAGATGCCTTCAGGACTTAGGCTCTTATCTGTTTGCTCACCTGGTGGACAAGATATGTAAAAAAAAAAAAAAAGAAAAGAAATGGTGGTTGAATGGTTGAATCTGATTTTGCGCACACAAGACCTGCAGGACACAGATTATCTTGGCAAAGGGGTCGGCAACCTTTAACAGTAAAAGAGCCAATTGGAATAGTTTTCTACTTATCAAAACCTAGAAGGAGCCACATAGATTTACTTTAGCCTTTAAGAAATTTGGATAATTCATTACCATTTAAAAAAATAATAATAAATATGAATTAGTATTATTCTTTGGCACGATAAATAACAAAAAATATAAAAAGAAACTAGCATGTCTCAAAATATGATTCTTTTTTTCATTTTTACTTTTTAGTAGATAAAAATGAGTAAAAATAGTAGATGCCAAATTAGCCAAAAAGCTAGCTCATTGCTTGATTACTAGCTAAACTCCAAAATAGCCTAAAATTCCTCAGTAAACTAAATTCATCAAAAATGTTAGCCTGTTGCTAAAATAGAAGCTAAACTCCAAATTAGCATAAAAAACTCAGTAGAGGCCAAATTAGGCATTAAAAAAAAGCTAACTTGTTGCTTAATTACTAGCTAAACTCAAAAATAACCTACAATTCCTTAGTAAACTAAAATACAAAAATTAAAAAACTTACTGTTATATTATTTTTCTTCAGCCAGAGATTCTCCATGGAGAGATAAAAGAGCCACATGTGGCTCTGGAGCCGCAGGTTGCAGACCTGGTCTTGGCCAATCAGTACACGGGGCTGCACTATAGTATTTCTTTGAAACTTAAGTCAAGACATATATTTCTTGAAAAGGTAAGTTTATGACCTGATTTTATTTGTAACAGTGCAAAAATATCCGACTGGAAAGTCGATTCTTGAACATTTTGAGTTTAGCTTGAGTTTAGTTTAATTCAAATTTTCACTACATCTAACTTCAAACAAATGTTTGGGCACTCTTCCTTAGGACAAAACACCACATATTACACTATAAAGAAATTAATATATCACTTTAAGGTGAAGTGCACTTTGTAATCATTTTTTGATTGTGTTTTAAAAAGAAGCATCTTTAAGTAAGAAAAGTGTATTCACATTATTTTAATTATTAAATGTGGTCATTTTAAAGTTAATGGTTTTTTTTTCAATGTTATCTAATAAACAGTGTTGTTAATCAAATCACATTTTGAGTTTAAAAAAACGATGCAAACATGTCTAAACTTTGTGTACATGAAGTCAAAACCTACACTTCTGTTAGCCTTTTTTTGGGGGGGGGTCAATCGTATGAATGGTAAATGTAATTGTGCACCACCAAATGAGTCTAAAACAGTTAACAGTTTGACTATATGTTTTATTCAAGGATAGGAAGCATTTTGATGAAATCCATAAATTCAATCTTGTCAAAATAATCATAAATTACAACATTTATTATACTATGTAAAATCCTCAAAGAAGATAACTTTTACATTCACCACAAGTGGTTGTTCATCTAATTACACTTAATGCAAGTGGATCAAAAGAATTTATAAATATATATATATATATATGGACTTGATAGGCCATACTTCAATTGCATTTTATGCTGTGCAAATTTTTTTTGTCTTTCGATATGTTTCCATAATTGTACAACTGTTGTGTTTTTCTTTGATAACTGTTTTTTTCTTTTTCTTTTCTTTGTATGTGTTTTGTTTTTCCTTTTTTTGTTTTTGATATTTAATTTAAAAAAAAAATCACATCAAAAACATATATATTTCTTGAAGTATCAGCAAAGATGCCAATGCTGGCTTGAAAGTAACCATGACAACAGCACTAGGCAGGATGAAGTGATGAGACTGATTTTCTGGCTTACTCCATTTGAGAATACTGTGAAAGATAAGAGAAAACAAAGCATAGATTAATCAAACTGTTTAGTGATGGTAATTTTTTTTAAATTAAATTAGAAAGTTTCATTTTGTTTTTCTTACGTTCACCATCCACGACTATAGAATTAACATCAATACTAAAAGCTGTAATGTTTGATGCTGCATTGATCAAAACATTAGCAATTTCAGAGGTACTGGGCACTGATGTCGATCTAAAACCAAGGTCCATGATGTTGATGATTGATCCATTTCTGCAAATATAAGTAAACATTAAGTAAAAAGTATGAGTAAAATAGTAAAGGACTATTCAAAGATATTAACTCCTCAACACCTGAGGTGTCGCCAGTGACGCCTAAACAAAAAATCTGTAATGTACTGTAACTTTTCAACCGTTAACACAATCAATGTCATTCCAGCAGATTCTTAAGGAGGAAAGAGGAGCGAGGTAACAGCTGAAAAGCTACAGCAAATCAAAGAACATAAACACTGGAGCTCTGGTGTTAAAGGGTTATAAGACGAATCAGATCATTATAATTGATTACCTGAATGCAATTACTGTGAAACTGCGTAATGAAGCAAACGCTCGTTTGTAGTACGGCTCAAGCTGCAGACACATTAAAAAAACAAATAATTCAATGTATGTTTGGTTATAATTTTTAAATACTGATGAGGATAACGGAAAATATGACAGTTCAAAACATACAGTTTCTCAAAATGTATAAAACGTTTGAGATTTTAGTATGCTAGTTCATAAAAAGTTAAGAACATTTATCCGTTTTTATGTTAACTATGTTGCTATCTGACATAAATGTAAGATAATACTGACTGATGTCATTTCCATTTTCTTAAGCTATAAAAAGGGACAGAATTTTTTCAAATGGGTGTTATTTTGACATGTAATATTTATATGGAGTTACAAGGCTTGTCTTTAGCTAGCTTTAAGATGACAGTATTGTACTTACTGTAGTTTTGATCAATAAGGCTCGTCTGGTAAATCCAGCAGATGATGGATTTAGCAAATCAGTTGTGAATGTCTCTCCAGGAGACCTAAATCTCAATTGTTTTGTTGTTATTATTTCTGTAGTAGTGGTAGTTGTTTTGGTAGTGGTTGACGTCATTGAAGTAGTTTGGGTTGTTCTTGGAGTAACTGTGGTATTTGCTGGTGCACCTGAGAGAATAGTCATTGTTGTATTTGCAGCATTTTGTTTTGTTGCTGGTATAGCTTTGGTAAAGCGAGACAGAAACGTTGTATTTGCTAGAGAAGCTGGAGTTGTAGCATCTGCTCCTGTAAAAAGACAAAAAAAGACAGATTTAGCAAACTGTGATGTTAAATTTTGTAACAGAATTTTGAAATTTCACTAAATTTCTCGCGCTGACCATCCACAATTACAGATGTGATCTCTACTTCAAACTGAGTAATGTTTGGTGCCGCCTTGACCAAAACGTCAGCAATTTGAGAGCGGCTTGGCCGAGATGTTGATGCAAAGTAGAGGTTCATAATGTTGTATATCGATCCATTTCTGTGAATCAATAAAACACCAAGCAGTATAAGTATATTTATGATAGACTATCTAAAGACATTGCCCCCAGAAAAGAAAAAAAACAAAACAAAAACAGCAAAAGCACCACACATGGTTACCTGAATCCAGTCACTGCCAGGAAGCTGAATGAAGGAAAGTCTTTTTTGTATAATGGCTCAATCTGCAGAAACAAACAAAAACAGAAAATAATTTCTTAATAGGCCCTGCGACAGACTGGTGACCTGTCCAGGGTAAACCGTGCCTTCACCCATCAGTGGCCGGGTTAGGCTCCGGTACCCCTGCGACCCCGAAAGGGACAAAGCAGTCAAGAAAATGAATGAATGAATGAATTTCTTAAGAGATTCTTTGTTATAATATCTTAAATAAATAAAAGTACACTTTAATGATGTTTGAAAAAATATGGATAATTCAAATGAACTACAACTTGTCCCGAATTGGACATTTTGAAAAGCTTTGACTTTTTGTAACAATACACATTTTTTTTGTCAATTTTTCTTTGCTCACCATTTAAACATTTTTTTATTGAAAAATAGATGGTCATCTTTTTTATGATAGGCACATATTAGATGTATTTACAACCCAGTGTTTGGCTAAGATTTTGATTTAAAAAGCTGTGGCTGATATTGTAAGACTTTAAGCTTTTTTCTTTTGTTAAAACCTTTTCAGAATGTAAGTCTTATTTATGGACGTTTTACTGTTCCACCAGATTCTGAATTTTAAACCATTGAATTTTTCTTCTTCATGTTTAAACCTTTGAAGTTGCTTTATTAATTTTTAAACCATTGCATTTTCTTCCTGACTTTTTCTTTGAACCCTCAATTTCAAAACAGCAAAATTTTATGCTCCGAAATATTATTTTCTATCTGAAATATTTTAGTGTTTTTAAGTTTGAGACTCAACATTTCGATTGCTCAGAAATTCGGTGGAAAAAATGTGATGGAAAAATGTAAATTCAATGGAAAAGACTCACCTTTTCTATCTCACTTGAACAAAGAGCAAATCGATATCCAGCCAATCATCATTTTGAGTCTCAATATTAAAAACAGTGAAATATTTAAGAAAAAAAATATTGATGAAAATCAAGGGTTAGATCAAATTCAGACATAAAATTCAAAGGTTTAAAAATTCAGAAGTTTCAAACTCTAAAACGTATACTTACTGTAGACTTTAACAATGCAGCACGTGTTTTAAATCCAGAAGATGAGGGATCCAGCAAATCATTTATGAATATCTCTCCTGGAGATCTAAAACTCATTTTTCTTGTTGTCAGCTTAATAGTTGTAGTTCTGATGCTTGGTGTTGTTGTGGCGGATGTTTTTGTCAAAGTAGTTTGAATTGTTGGTGGTACTGTGGATTTTGCTGATAAACCCCGGAGGAAACTTGATCCAGCAGTAGATTTAAAAAGTGTTGGACATACAGTTGGAGGTGTGGCTGTGGTAGTTTTTTGATATAATAAACAACAATCACAGCAATCTTTTGTGGTACTACGAATAGTTGTAGTTTGTAGTGATTGTGATGTTGAGGTGTCTGTTACTGTTGTTGATGCTATTGATGTTGTAGTTAGAGAGACAGAAGAAGTCTGGGAAAAAGATGTTGAGGAAATCGTGGGACTTGTGGATATTAATGAAGTAAAAGAAGTGCTGGTTTCAATTGTGCTAGTGGGTGTTGGTGTAGATGTTGTTGATACACCAGAAGTTGTTGTGGAGGCTTCTGTTGTTGTCTCTGTGGATGTTGTAGTTAGGGAGGTAGATGTAGTAAGGGTTGTTGGGGAAGAGGTGGGACTTGTTGAAACCATTGTCGTTGTGGCGGATGAGGATGAAGTCAAGCCAGTGCTTGTTAAGCTTGTTGTGGAAATAGCGGTGGTCTTTGTAGAAGGGGTTGTGAATGTTGTGCTCTCAGACAATGTTGTCGTTGCTTCAGTTGTTGTTGAACCAAATGTGGTTGTTGTTTGTGCAGACGTACTGGTTGGTGCAGTGGTAAGACTTGTTGTTAATGAAGATGTGGTGGTGGCTGAAGTAAAAGCAGTGCTGGTTTCAATTGTGCTAGTGGGTGTTGGTGTAGATGTTGTTGATACACCAGAAGTTGTTGTGGAGGCTTCCGTTGTTGTCTCTGTCGATGTTGTCGTTTGGGAGGTAGATGTAGTAAGGGTTGTTGGGGAAGAGGTGGGACTTGTTGAAACCATTGTCGTTGGGGCTGATGAAGATGACGTCAAGCCAGTGCTTGTAAAGCTTGTTGTGGAAATAGCGGTGGTCTTTGTGGTGGGGGTTGTGAATGTTGTGCTCTCACTTGTTGTTGAACCAAATGTGGTTGTTGTTTGTGCAGACGTACTGGTTGGTGTTGTGGTAAGACTTGTTGTTAATGAAGATGTGGTGGTGGCTGAAGTAAAAGCAGTGCTGGTTTCAATTGTGCTAGTGGGTGTTGGTGTAGATGTTGTTGATACACCAGAAGTTGTTGTGGAGGCTTCTGTTGTTGTCTCTATTGATCTTGTAGTTAGGGAGGTAGATGTAGTAAGGCTTGTTGGGGACATGGTGGGACTTGTTGAAACCATTGTCGTTGTGGCTGATGAGGATAAAGTCAACCCAGTGCTTGTAAAGCTTGTGGTGGAAATGGCGGTGGTCTTTGTGGTGGGGGTTGTGGATGTTGTGCTCTCACTTGTTGTTGAACCAAATGTGGTTGTTGTTTGTGCAGACGTACTGGTAGGTGCAGTAGTAAGACTTGTTGTTGTTAATGAAGATGTGGTGGTGGCTGAAGTAAAAGCAGTGCTGGTTTCAATTGTGCTAGTGGGTGTTGGTGTAGATGTTGTTGATACACCAGAAGTTGTTGTGGAGGCTTCCGTTGTTGTCTCTGTCAATGTTGTCGTTTGGGAGGTAGATGTAGTAAGGCTTGTTGAGGACAAGGTGGGACTTGTTGAAACCATTGTTGTTGTGGCTGATGAGGATGAAGTCAAGCCACTGCTTGTAAAGCTTGTTGTGGAAATAGCTGTGGTCTTTGTGGTGGGGGTTGTGAATGTTGTGCTCTCAGACACTGTTGTTGTGGCTTCAGTTGTTGTTGAACCAAATGTGGTTGTTGTTTGTGCAGATGTACTGGTAGGTGCAGTGGTAAGACTTGTTGTTGTTAATGAAGATGTGGTGGTGGCTGAAGTAAAAGAAGTGCTGGTTTCAATTGTGCTAGTGGGTGTTGGTGTAGATGTTGTTGATACACCAGAAGTTGTTGTGGAGGCTTCCGTTGTTGTCTCTGTCAATGTTGTCGTTTGGGAGGTAGATGTAGTAAGGCTTGTTGAGGACAAGGTGGGACTTGTTGAAACCATTGTTGTTGTGGCTAATGAGGATGAAGTCAAGCCAGTGCTTGTAAAGCTTGTGGTGGAATCGGTGGTGGTCTTTGTGGCGGGGGTTGTGAATATTGTGCTCTCAGACAATGTTGTCGTGGCTTCACTTGTTGTTGAACCAAATGTGGTTGTTGTTTGTGCAGACGTACTGGTAGGTGCAGTGGTAAGACTTGTTGTTGTTAATGAAGATGTGGTGGTGGCTGAAGTAAAAGCAGTGCTGGTTTCAATTGTGCTAGTGGGTGTTGGTGTAGATGTTGTTGATACACCAGAAGTTGTTGTGGAGGCTTCTGTTGTTGTCTCTGTGGATGTTGTAGTTAGGGAGGTAGATGTCATAAGGGTTGTTAAGGAAGAGGTGGGACTTGTTGAAACCATTGTTGTTGTGGCTGATGAGGATGAAGTCATGCCAGTGCTTGTAAAGCTTGTTGTGGAAATAGCGGTGGCCTTTGTGGTGGGGGTTGTGAATGTTGTGCTCTCACTTGTTGTTGAACCAAATGTGGTTGTTGTTTGTGCAGACGTACTGGTCGGTGTTGTGGTAAGACTTGTTGTTAATGAAGATGTGGTGGTGGCTGAAGTAAAAGCAGTGCTGGTTTCAATTGTGCTAGTGGGTGTAGATGTTGTTGATACACCAGAAGTTGTTGTGGAGGCTTCTGTTGTTGTCTCTGTGGATGTTGTAGTTAGGGAGGTAGATGTAGTAAGGCTTGTTGGGGAAGAGGTGGGACTTGTTGAAACCATTGTTGTTGTAGCTGATGAGGATGAAGTCAAGCCAGTGTTTGTAAAGCTTGTTGTGGAAGTAGCGGTAGTCTTTGTGGTGGGGGTTGTGAATGTTGTGCTCTCAGACACTGTTGTCGTGGCTTCACTTGTTGTTGAACCAAATGTGGTTGTTGTTTGTGCAGACGTACTGGTAGGTGCAGTGGTAAGACTTGTTGTTGTTAATGAAGATGTGGTGGTGGCTGAAGTAAAAGCAGTGCTGGTTTCAATTGTGCTAGTGGGTGTAGATGTTGTTGATACACCAGAAGTTGTTGTGGAGGCTTCTGTTGTTGTCTCTGTGGATGTTGTAGTTAGGGAGGTAGATGTCATAAGGGTTGTTGGGATAGAGGTGGGACTTGTTGAAACCATTGTTGTTGTAGCTGATGAGGATAAAGTCAAGCCAGTGCTTGTAAAGCTTGTGGTAGAATCGGTGGTGGTCTTTGTGGTGGGGGTTGTGAATGTTGTGCTCTCAGACCTTGTTGTCGTGGCTTCACTTGTTGTTGAACCAAATGTGGTTGTTGTTTGTGCAGACGTACTGGTAGGTGTAGTGGTAAGACTTGTTGTTGTTAATGAAGATGTGGTGGTGGCTGAAGTAAAAGCAGTGCTGGTTTCAATTGTGCTAGTGGGTGTTGGTGTAGATGTTGTTGATACACCAGAAGTTGTTGTGGAGGCTTCTGTCGTTGTCTCTGTAGATGTTGTAGTTAGGAAGGTAGATGTAGTAAGGCTTGTTGGGGAAGAGGTGGGACTTGTTGAAACCATTGTTGTTGTAGCTGATGAGGATGAAGTCATGCCAGTGCTTGTAAAGCTTGTGGTGGAAATAGCGGTGGTCTTTGTGCTGGGGGTTGTGAATGTTGTGGTCTCACCTGTTGTTGAACCAAATGTGGTTGTTGTTTGTGCAGACGTACTGGTTGGTGTTGTGGTAAGACTTGTTGTTGTTAATGAAGATGTGGTGGTGGCTGAAGTAAAAGCAGTGCTGGTTTCAATTGTGCTTGTGGGTGTATATGTTGTTGATACACCAGAAGTTGTTGTGGAGGCTTCCGTTGTTGTCTCTGTGGATGTTGTAGTTACGGAGGTAGATGTAGTAAGGGTTGTTGGGGAAGAGGTGGGACTTGTTGAAACCATTGTGGTTGTGGCTGATGAGGATGAAGTCAAGCCAGTGCTTGTAAAGCTTGTGGTGGAAATGGCGGTGGTCTTTGTAGTGGGGGTTGTGAATGTTGTGCTCTCAGACCCTGTTGTCGTGGCTTCACTTGTTGTTGAACCAAATGTTGTTGTTGTTTGTGCAGATGTACTGGTAGGTGCAGTGGTAAGACTTGTTGTTGTTAATGAAGATGTGGTGGTGGCTGAAGTAAAAGCAGTGCTGGTTTCAATTGTGCTAGTGGGTGTTAGTGTGGATGTTGTTGATACACCAGAAGTTGTTGTGGAGGCTTCTGTTGTTGTCTCTGTGGATGTTGTAGTTAGGGAGGTATATGTAGTAAAGGTTGTTGGGGAAGAGGTGGGACTTGTTGAAACCATTGTCGTTGTGGCTGATGAGGATGAAGTCAAGCCAGTGCTTGTGGGTGTTGGTGTAGATGTTGATACACGAGTTGTTGTGGAGGCTTCTTTGGTTGTTGATCCAGCTGTTGTTTCTGTTGCTGTTGTTGATTCTGTTTCACAAATGTTCGATACGGTGGTAGACTGTGTGATGGCGGTTTTTTGATCACCATAACAACATTCACAGCAGATGTCACTTATGTCTGTTCTCTGTGACAGTGATGATACATCCAATAATGTTGATTTTTCTGTGGTTGTTGTTGGTGTATCTGTAATTGCATTTTAAATATGTTATTGTTTTTCTTTTTAGTGTTTTTTTTTTCATTTGTGACTGACCTGTTAGCACAAGTAGGAGCCATAATATTCTTCCAAATTCCATGTTTTTCTTCTTGTCACCTAGAATGTTTAACAAACATCTTATTAATAAGCAGTTCAAAATATGTTTTTTTAGGATTTAGTATGACTTGTATTTTGACACAGTAACTTTTTTTCCTTCAGTATTTTTCAGCAAAATGTTTTAATGGTGTCCCACTATTAAACAAATTTAGTAATGTTATTATTTTTTTATTTATTTATGAAATTAACCTATTTCTTTTGCAAAGTGTTTCAAAACATTTTCTAGTGTTTCTAATTCATATCCAAAAAATCTTTTAGCAAGTTTTTTTCAATTACCCACAGGGCCAGGGGTTAAACTTTCAATCCAGCCTTGGTAGTAATATGACCGTACACGTATTATTTATGCAAATGCTTTGTAGCTAAAAATATCATGTTATTGGGCTTGTTAAGTCCTATACTCTTTTACATTTTATAATTATTTTTGGGCCAAAAACGGAAACTCAACATTTCTCTGCGAAAGTCCCGCCCCCCGCTGTTACGAGAGGCGAGCAACAGAGTTGACAGACACGTCTCCACCTATGTGCAGACCTGAAATCCATCTGGATCAAACTTGTCACCAGGGGTGAAAGTAAGTCGTAACGCTCCGGTCCCAGTAAAAGAATTGGAGGCGGAACGCCATTCCGGCGGGACAGATCAGCTGAGCATCCGGTTTTCACCGTATCACTCATGACAAAAGCCGCAATCACTCTTATGGAACAAAAAAAAGAAAACTGACTCTCAAACAGCGCCGTTTGGATGTTTGCTGTGTTTTAGTGGTGCATTGAGCAGCTGATTCAATCCTCTGCATCTCTCTTTCTCTCTCTGCGATTTCTTGCTTCACATCCTCTTTCCCGGCCCATCTCATTCAGGATCCCTCCGCTTCACTTGTTGACATTTTGGGTGTCCCCAACTCATTACTACCCAAAGCGCGAGCCGCTCCCATTAAATCACGGGCCCCAATCCTCTGGGCTGCGAGCCGGAACCGGTTCGGTGCCCCGTCCGGGCCCAGTTTGCGTCTGGCGCCACGTCTTGGCCCGGTTCGCGTCTGGTTCTGGGTCTGGGCCCGTGTCGCGACCTGGTTCGCGTGTTGTACCGCGTCTGGACCCAGCAGGAACACTGGGGGGCGGCAAGCCGGGGGCACCCAGGGTTTCGGGGGGTCTGAAGAGCCTGAACCAGGCGTCGGTGTGCGACATCTGGGAACGAGACCACGCTGTTCATAAACTAGTCCAGGGGTTTTCAAGTCCAGGCCTCGAGGGCCGGTGTCCTACATGTTTTCCAACCAACCTTCCATTGAAGCTCCTTATTGGCTAAACATACCTGATCCTGGAAATTAGCAGCCATTAAGGAGCTTCAATGGAAGGTTGGTTGGAAAACATGTAGGACACCGGCCCTCGAGGCCTGGACTTGAATACCCCTGAACTAGTCCAATGTGAATGCTTGTGCAATGGGGTGCGTTTGATTTTTTGATCAGGAACATTCAATTCGTTCACAGTCACCTGATCATTAATGTGCATGCTGCATGGAGGTGCAACATGACAAGAAAAACAATAAATGATTCATAAACTTCTCATCAGTATTTTTATCGGTCTGTTTAAATACAATATAAATGTATAGAAAAAGATAGAAAAAGTAAATGGTGACATGCTGAAATAAAGCAGTCAATTATTTTAAAGAAAAAGTAAACATGCAGAAAAAAATGAATCAGATATTTACGAGGAAGCTCAAAGTGAGGATGAAGATGAGCAGATCAAATGTTGAAAAGGGGAGATGCAAGTTTCATGAAAAATACCATTGACACACCAGAAAACATCAAGCACAGATGACTTTTCTATGTTGCCAGATTATCCTTAGCCTCGTCAAAATAACCAAATGATCAGTGTAACCCTTCCGCTCTCCTTGGCTTGTTTACAGTAACTTCCGCTCTCCTTAGTTTGTTTACATTAAAAGTGGGGTCATCTGGACCCCCCAAGACAGTGCGCTGAACTTTTTTTTATCTTTGAATTTTGAGTTTCACTAATGTCCATGACAGACATAAAATCCTGTCCACCTTTGTCATGGAAGAAATCACATATCAATATGTGGCTGGAGTCAACTGGACCCCAAAGAGAGCGGAAGGGTTAAAAGTGGGGTCATCTGGACCCCACAAGACAATGCGCTGAACTTTTTTTTATCATTGATTTTTGAGTTTCACTTATGTTCATGGCAGACATAAAATCCCGTCCACCTTTGTCCACATTTGTCATGGAAGGAATCACACATGTGGTTGGAGTAGTCTGGACTCCAAAGAGAGTGGAAGGGTTAAAGACAAAAATGATTGTATCTTTATTTTTATTTATTTATTTATTTATTTTTCAGGGATAGTGCACATTAAACGCATTGTATGAATTGAGCCAGAATTAGCCCAGCGGCTATTTTTCATCCGTTGTTCCTGGACAGATGTTCAAGATTTACCAAGAATATTGAATGCCTGGCTGTCAAAAATGCCACAGTGTCAAAAAAAATTTGGGGGGGGCTAGTACTGGCATAACAATAGATCAACTTTCACCCCTTCTTGTCAGGGGTTAATGTTTGAATAGGCCTTGAATCACTTTGTACTAGGAAAGTTGGGCCCCAGTGTGAAAAAGGTTGAGAACCTCTGATGTAGAACATACACTGCGGTTGTATCTATTCAGAGAAATGTTGATAATACAAGGTGAAAGTAGGGCTGGGCGATATATCGATTTAATTGATTAATTCAAATTTTATGTTTTAGACGATTTATTTTTTTGAAAATCGAGATTTTATTTTCCCCGTACTCTGCCCTCTTGGGCTTCCGTAGTCCGGCGTACAGTCAGCTCTTGCAAAGCGGAGACATGAAAGCTGCAGGTAGCAGAGGAGATTTTTTAGCGAGGCAGAAAAAGAGAGAGAAAGCTTGTCCAAAAAAAGAAAAGAAAAAAAAAAAGGCACGTGCAACGCAAGAAGTCCCTCCCCCTCTCCTTATGCTGATCGTCTGTGTGTGTGTAGCGGTTCGAATTGGTCGATGCGGCAGCAGTGGGACATGCAGGCATTTTCAAACGGATCCAGACAGAACTGGAGGATAAAACTGCTGGTCTACAGCAGTAACAGAACCTTTAATCAAAGTGTTGATTTGAAGACAGCGCTGTTGTCACACATTGATGCTATTAATTTGGAGTTAAAGTAAACAAAATGGCATAAAAATGTAGAGGAGTACAAGCACAAATAACTAATTTTGTTTATTTAGACAACAATTTAAAATTAAAGCTAATAAATAGCTTCTGTGAGTGCAAGGAGTAACAGGCTTGGCAGCATAGTTTATCTTTAACACTGCCATGAAAACTTCAACATAAATTAAATGACTAATTTTTGTGACAGGTTGAAGCAAAAACTGAAAGTACCGGTTGTCAAGTAACAAAATTGAATAAAATTGTAGCTCCCCCCGCCACACACGCAACCACATCCCCCACCCCCAAGTGACTCATCAGTCAAGTCCTCTCTCTTTGGGTCGGTTGTTGTTCCAGTTTCTGGACCACTAGCTGAGGCTTTGGTTTGCCACCATGGTGTGATGGTTCTGGGTTTCTGCACTTGGCTGGCTTAGCATCTAACCCCAGACCCCCGAGGAAGAGGATTCAAGTGTTGGTGTTTTCGTCAACCTACTTGATTGATTCAATTCCAAAATTCAATGTTTGCCTTATGTTTTATGGCTATAGGGCATAAATGCAGTTTTTTTCATCTATTTTTGCATTGCACAGCGCTTTATGAAACCAAGTATGAAAAGTGCTCATTTGATTGGTTAAGGAGCTCCCGAATTTTGTGATTGATCCAAGTATCCATGAGACCCTCAACTTCTGTGATCAGATAAAAGCCTCTTTGTTATCATTTTGGAAAAGTATTTTTCTCAGTCCAAATTCACCAATAATCTTTTTCTTGCATTTAATGGATTGATACAACTGGATTCAGGGACTGGAAAACCTCTTAAAACTGTCCATTTATAAATAATTAAAATGCACTTCAGTGGTATTTATTGTAGGAGTGAGTGGTGTGCTCTGAACAGGACCCTAAAAAGTCTCAAAGCTAAGCTTTGTGCGGTGTGGAGCGGATGCAAAACATGTTTGTTATTACAAGTTAAAATAAAATTACGATGCTCAAAATAAAAGATAAGAGGGGTAGATAACTGGTAACAGTTCTTTCTTTCAGTATTTTAAACACTGTCTGTCTTGAATTATGTAAGGGATAAGACTCAATGAAGTGTACATTATGACAAATTAACGCACGACGCTGAGGCTTGAACCATCCGACGCGAGGGCGGTTGCTTTCACAAAGTCCATTCATTTCTCATTATGCACACTTTGGAGGGTATTATCCCGCTTTTACCATGGTCACTTAAAAAAGAAATAAATATTCAATCAATACGGTACTGGTCCTGGTCCGAGACTTGGTGGCTTTGGGCCACTGAGTTAGAATATATTTAGTTGTCACTGTTTCATAAATACAAATGTTAAGATTTCACTTCACTAACTGGTTAAAAATGCTTTCTCTCTGCCTTTTATCTTCTGTCAAAATGTTTTGCAAAGTTTATTTATTCTCCTTTCCAACACATAATCTTTGAGTTAATTGTAAAAAGAAATTTACCATGTGCTAGTTAATTTCCATAGTATTTTATATGAAAGAATATTACACATTCAGAGTGTAACCTGTTCAAATAGAAAAGTTTTATACAATTTTTCATATAACTAATTACATTTGTATTAATGTTCATGCATTTTAGTATGCTTCATCAAACCATCAAAAATCCTGTCACGCTACGTAAAAGAAAATCTAAATGATACTAATAAAAGCTATACTTACAAATAGGAAAAGTTCCTTAAAATAATCTTAAATCCAGCAAGATAGAACTCAGAGATCGCTTGAACATTATCCTGCTGCCTCTTCAACTCTATCTGTGATGCTTCAACAGGTCCTTTATAAAGGCTATATATCAGAGGAATGCAACGTGACTCAAAGAGTGGCAGTTGAAGACTTTGAAGAAGCCAAAGTACAGAGCCAAATTCAAGACAAACATAGAAATCTAATAAACCAGAATTTTTGTCAGTTTCCTGCTGCAAGCATGCATCAAGTCACAAGTATTGTAATTTTGCTCCACCAAAGTGACGAACAGGACATTCTTGTTTCATGATTGAGAGATTGAATTGTGACAGTTCAAACGTTTGAATGATACATTACTTCCTTGCGGGGTAATTTCATTTTACACATAGCTAAAGATGAATTTCATTACAAAGGCTTTATGCATTTGAAGGAATGTTCCATGTATATTTTATCATTTTGTGAGAGCTCAGCATCATGCCAAATGAAACTCTCTGGTCTGTACCCAAAGTTGAGTGTTTTCTTGAAATCTGTACAAGTAGATCTACAACTTGCGTAGTCCAAAATCAGCAATGACGTGAGCTCTTATGGATCTACGATGACTGGAAAATGTGACAAAATTGAAAAACTCCAGGTGAACCACACAATCATGATAGGACCTGAAGTTGTAAACACTGCCCCACTTAATCAGCCAATGTAGTACCTGGGCACAAATGGTAAACAAGGATTATGAGTGGAGCTGGAGACAAACAAATGGGTTAGTATGGATATGTCTATGTCTTAAAGATGTTTTTATAACTGTTTGGTTGGGAGCAACATAATTCAGAATTTAGTCTGTCTGAAAACTATGGCTTCCATTCAAACCAATAATGCATAAAATATGTAAGAAAGAAGGTAAATCTTGGTTTATACCAGACATCTAAATGTCAATGAAAGTACATAAATATGCTGAAATGCAGAACCTAATGTGACGTTCTTTGACATCCCAGTTTGTCATTTTTTTAATATGAATGCACAAAATTGAAATCGTATTAATTTGTCTTTTGGTTTCTCAATAGAGTGCTTTCTTTTTGACTGCATGTTCACACTTCCTCACATTTGTTAAAATCTCCATAGTTCTTTTTTTTTTTTTTTTTTTTTTTTTTTTAAGGGAGCCAGTTTAACCAAACTTGTGTAATAGATGGTCTTGCAGTCATGCACTGGGCATGTGTGGCACATTCAAAAACACACTAAATGTGGGTTCTTTAACACACTATGGGGATGGACTGTCTCTACTCGATACTAGTGCATGTACTCACGGTTGGATAAGGCTTAGTGCAAAATGTCAAAGTGATACAAATCTTGCTTCAGGCTTTTTCTTTCTCCACTCTGTATTGTGTCATATAATTCCGACCAGGCACAGACTGCAATTATTGACTTCTCCTTTAAGATACATTTTCAAATGTTGGCACTTTTGTGTTTTGAAAAGAATGCTACCCCTTTTTCACTTTCAAACCTGAGTCCCTGATTGGTCACAGTTCAGCTGGTTTAACTTGCAGAGCCCTCTATTGCCTCATGTTTTGGATGTAGAGCCCAAAAATGGATCGAAAAACTTGTGTAGCAACTTGCGAAGGCAAGATACAGTTGCTCCCGAGCCCGGCGTGAACATGGCATTGTACTCCATCTGAGTGAAAAGGTGACACACTGTTGCTGTGTCACCAAAAGATTGTGGGCCATCTGAAGATTTTCTTGAATTACTTGAAAGGAGACATTATTTCAAGAAGTAAAGATTAAAGGTAC
This sequence comes from Oryzias melastigma, assembly GCF_002922805.2. NCBI lineage: Eukaryota > Metazoa > Chordata > Actinopteri > Beloniformes > Adrianichthyidae > Oryzias > Oryzias melastigma. The sequence continues at coordinate 13,367,300 of NC_050529.1, read as the reverse complement.
CTAAAAAACCAGATTTCTGGAAAAATAAAGACCAAAAGACAAGCTAGAAATCTTTAGCCCTTGTGCTGTTCTAAGCAATACAGCACACTGAACTTTTTTTTTCAAGGATGTTTAAATTTGAATGGAATGGAACTCTATTTGTCAAACATGTAGCAGTTAAGCGAGAACTTGAAAAAAGTAACACTATCCATAAATGTTTTTATTCATTTACAGCCAAAGACAAGTTTGACATCCCTCATGAGACAAATACATATGTTGTGGATGAAACTAGGACAGATATTGACAAGGACTTGTTTAGTGAAGTTCTCAAGAAGTCCGACATTGTCTGGAACCTTGTTGATGCTGCATGTATGATTCTTCTTTGTAAAATAATTTAATCATTTGGTCGGTAGATTATTATTTTTTTTTTTATCTACCAACCAAACTTGGCTGGTGAATCAAAAATTAGATTTTGGTCACTGGTGTTGAGACTTTCAACTTTGAGCATCAAACCATAATTAAAGCGTAAGAAATTGTGTGGGGAAATCGCCATATATTTAAAATCGTCTTAATGCTGGATGGTGGAAATGTGTGTGATTTCACGATTTTGATTTTATCACGATTTCTTTAAAATACATTCAAATTGACAAAAATGGAATTATAATTATTTTAGTTGAAATAAGTAAACACATTTTGAACAAATATTTATATTTATTCAAATTAAATAGTTATTATCTATTAGGGCTGCCACGATTATTCGATTATTCGACCAATCGACGTCTAGTTGACTATTAAAATAGTCGACGAATAATTTGGTCGTCGAAGCGTCGTTTTTTTGTTTTTTTCCTTGTTTTGATCTTAAAACTACGGTTCACGCTTTCTAATGCTGGGTCTGCCATTCTCTTTGTCACAGTGTCAGTGGTGCTAATCCGGTCAGCAGTGATGTCACAGGAAGTTCTCGGTAGGTTCATAACAACAGGCTAGCTCGAAAATGTGGGAAACATAAGGAAAATAAAAGAGGAAAAAATGTCAAATGTAATTTCTGCAAGACAGAACTTGTGCTCCATGAGATCACTATGGCGATAAATGATCACCTGAAGATGAAGCATGTTGAGACTGAGTTTGATCACGCTGAACAGAGAGCTTCGTCTAGCTAAGCTAACATCGGCGCTAACACAGCTAGCACTGCTGCGGCTGTCATCACTGCGCTGTTTGGAGATGAACCAGAAGATCTGCAGGAGATCCGTGTCTACGGCGCTTCTGTCTGCATAATGAGCGTTTCATAATCCGCTCTTCTAACCAAACACCGCGAGGACGGCGCGGATAATGAGTTTACACTGGAAATGAACCGCTCGTCCAAGGCTTCATTCGTATTCCGCGCCGCGATCACGTCGTTAAATTCAAAGAGCGGATTATGAAACATTCACCGCGCAGACAGAGAGGCTGTTTGTCGGTACGGATCTACTGCAGAGTTATGGAACGATTTAAAACTACGAGTCCCAAAAGTGAAGGAACTCACCTAAAAGTCCAGAGCTAAGTTTACAAGTGTAGCATTACATTATCTGCATTAAGCTACAATTAAATGTAACTTAAAGACACAAAAATGACAACAAACAGCAAAACAACCACAACATTAAAGAAGTAACACAGATTTATGGGTTCTCCCCCAAACTGAAAATATGAAGTATCAGTCTGCGCATGTGCAGTGGATGTAGGTAGTGAAATAATGAAAGTACTGATGTACATTCTAACATCCCCTGCTATTCTCCCTTTTTAAAATATAAATTTCCCCCTTTTTATTTATTTTCTTTGTTTCTATGGGCATCCTCAGGTTTTATATGTATAGGAATATCTTGAGTTCAAAGATGTTATTAGTGTTTTGCTTTAATAAATAAGCCTCAATATTGGGCCGCAAATATTTTGAGTGTGTTTATATCTGTAAATAGCTTTTGAAATACTTTATAAATGTTTTATTAAATATATGTTTTAAAGCTTTAAAAAATAATTGCAGGCTTTTAATAAGTTTTCTGTAGTTGATTCATATTACCTCATTTGATCTAAGTCTTGTTTTAATGCCAGAAACAAATGAAGGAGAAAAGCTGCATGATTCATTAAAAGATGAATAAACTATTGCCTGTATTTTAGTTAGAATATAGCTTAAAGACCTTCAGTTTAAAGATAATGATGGTTAAGATGAGTGTTTTACATCCAGTCGCCGCACGAACCGATTAGTCGACTAATCGGAAAAAATAGTCGGAGAATAGTCGACTATTGAAATAATTGTTTGTGGCAGCCCTATTATCTATTAAGATTAATCTTTAAATAGTCCAAGAATTGCGCATTCTACTGCTACAGGTAATGCATTGCTGTCAAATGAACAGCTTCTAAATATCAGTGAGTTTTAATTTTTCCTTTGTGCTAAAATCCATAAAACAGAGCTTGTAAATGATTGTCACCCAAGACCAGAGATGAGGGAGACTGATGAAGTTTATAGCATGAATGACTGATAAAGTTTAGTAAAGTCCTTTCCCCATTAAAAACATCTCAAAGTGCTAAATAATAATAATAACATTAATAAAAACACCTTTTACCACATTTTCAAATGAAACTAAAACTTTTATTATTTTTGGATTACATACACGGTAAATAAATCTCAATTGCTTCAGAATTTACCTTCAGATAGACGATTTCATTGTACTTAGAGAAAAAGCCTCCACCTAGCATCTTTAACCGATACAAAAAAACATTTTTAAACTTGGATGATAACATCAAATACATCTGCCAAACTGTTAAGATTCAAAACACAGAGATAATAGCAGTAAATGGTGTGGCAGTTTTCAAAAGTTTACATCCACAGCTCCTTCACTAACATCTGCATCTTGACCGCACATTTTATGTGTTTCCAACATAAATTTCCATCAGTTTTTGTGCAGGTTGAACGTGAATATGTGCGATTAACATCCGCTATGTGTTAAAACATGAAACATTAATAAAAACATTCATGAAGAACCAAACTAGCATGTCTCTCGTGAGTTGCTAGCACCCACTTTAGCACACAGTTCACGGTTCCCAGCCTGATTTCTCTCTATTAAAACATGATTCCTGTCCTGTGATGATTCCTCTCCATCTGATTATTTTGTTGTCAAGGTTTTTGAAGTCGATTGTAAAACACTGCGTCTCCTTTTGTTACTTTTTCAGACCTCCGTCATACATTACTCGAGAAGACTCGATCCATAATGATGGCGCACGTCTGTCACGCTGTAATCCAGTAATATATGTCATTGATTACAAGAAGTAAAACACCTGGGAGGAGGAGGAGGAGGAGCAGCTCGGATTTAAAGTCACAGGCAGTCAGCAAGCTTTTGCCTTCTCGCTCTTGCAGCTTTTCGTATAAGATCGTGATAAAACGATCTCTCAAAAATGACAGATCGTCAGCTTTGGAGATCATAAGACGGTTTTATATCATCATATTGCCCACCCCTAGTTTATATGTTTGTAAGTCTGACACTGAAAGAGTTGGTACCTCACCAGCCACTAATATCACCTGACCTCACTGTAACAAAGATACTGATACTTAGAGAGTACTTATTCATACTTAGCAATATGTCACAACAAAATATGTCAAAGGGTCACTACTAAGTTCTTTGTGGCTTTTTTTCTACTCGGTAGTTGGTAGTCATTTATAAGCAGTGATATTTTCAGGTGGCTCGGTTTGCTGAAGCAAATTGAATTCATTTAAGATTTAACTTTTTCAAGTCTCCCGTCCAGTTCAATCAGTCTACTGAACTATATCAGTGTCCAGATTCAAATGACATGTCAGTAGTTTTTTTCTTGTCCTTGTCTTCTATTACTGGATTTACAGGTACGGCAAGTTTTTCACTTGAAGACTTTTTAAGCCTTTGGAAAATACACATACCAAATGTTTCAACAAGCCAATACGATACCTCTTAGTTGTTATCTGATTTGAATTAATCACTCTGCCTTCCCTATCTATTAATGTTTGTATTGCTGTAAGCTCTGCATCAGACCCTTGCGCAAGAACACACAGCATTCCAATATAGAGTTCATTTTAGCTTACAAAATATTATACTGTTCTTAGCCAAATGACATAAAAGACACATTTTAATTTAAAAACTGCAATTTACTGAGGATAAAAATTCACTTATAAACTTTAAAAAATAGAAAACCTAAGACCATCAAAAAGGCATATCTACGAACTTACCATTAAAATTTAAGAGGACACAAACACATTTAGAAGTCCTATTAAATAGAGCAAAGATGTGTTTGTTTATTCAATGTTTAATAATTATCTACATGCTTAAACTTAATAGATAAAAGTTGTGTTTCAATACTTCTCATTAGAGCAAATATGGAAAGAAATAAATGCCACAAATGAAAAGAAAGTTCACCTTTGCACTAGCATCAATGAACAAGAAGCAGCATAAATGGGACAAATTGGCTTTTTGGGTAGAAGATGTCGGGTTTGGAGCATGTTTGGTTCACGTGGTGGTTTGACTTCAAAAGCATTGCAAGATGGCTCGTACCAGTTTTTTTTTGTTTTTTTTTCCTCTTTAAGCTACCGCCCACGTATGAGGCAGATTTCCAACCCTAAAGGTCATTCCAGTGAACCCTGAAAGCTGGTTCGGAGTATCTGAGATAGTCTACTATGCTGTTAAAAGAATGTACATTTCTACGGGCCTTTGCCCAGAAGCTGCTGGATAGGCTCCAGCATCTTTGTGATTTCCTTGTTTTGTGTGTGGGAATTGCTTTTTTATGATGTAAAAAGGGTGTCGGTGAGAGAAGACCCTGGTGAAGGAAGATTTAAAGTATTAAATAACACAAAACATCACTCAATAAGAGGGAAAGGGGATCTATAAAGAAAAACACTGAACTCAAGAACTCAAACCTGAACCTATTGAGGTGAGTAGTAGGGAAACAACTCTGCATTACATCCAGAACACACCCAACTAAAAAAGAAGCAACTAATACAGTCACATAATCCACAATCCAATTCTATGTTTTAAGTTGAAGTAGCCCTAAAACCTCAAAAGTTTAAGTTTTAAATTTGCTGAGTTTTCTCAATTGTTTTTTTCATTTTTCACACAAAGAATCAACTAAGTGAAAATTTTAATATTGTTGCTGTTGAGAATGCATCCTTCATGCTTTGTTTACAATAAATTTAATTTGTGGGAGGAAGGCAGCCTTTTTTGGAAACAAGGTGTAATACAATGCAGTCGTCCTGTGACATTGTTCTTGTAGTTATTTTTCCTTTGACACATCAGCTGTTGGACGCGTTTCAAGAGAGCTTGGAGATGTTAGTACTTCAGCTCCACCTATCGAGAGCCTTGAAACGGAGACTTGCAAATGCATTTCCTCTACTGGCAAACCCTCACATATTCCAAAAACATAAGCAAACATTTTTTGTTTTTTGTCCAAAAAAAGAAAAGGAGATACTTTTTTTTTCAATGTAATCTGCAAATTTCCCAGAGGTCAGATGTGTTTAGAAGCGTTTCTTCTCAGAGATGGATTCTGTTTGCATAATAATTCCATTTCGTGTGTGTTCCTATTAGAATATTGTCAAAGCTTTCCAGTTTTTTAACACATGTAGATTAAATCAAATAAATCTGACTAAATGATTAATAGAAAAATAGCACGTGGTTTTCAATGATGTTATCTGATAATCTCTTGATAAGGAAGAGTAAACTTTCTGCATTTTTCTTTTTCTTACAGTCACCTCAACCCACACATCTTTAGAATTTCCTGCATACCTTTAACCCACTCGTTCATCGTGTGTGTGTGTGAAAAACCCGAATGTTAGGAATGCACTTCTTGCCTACGCCAACCAGCGCTTTCATTCTGACTATTAAACGTATCGAGAGAAAAAAATATCAATAGGTCTGATGCAGATTTGAAAATTAGGTCAGTCAACCCTTCAGATGTAGGATGGATCTCCTTTTATTTATTGGTTAAAAGATTATATTTTAAATTTTGAGCCTTTTTTTATGAAAAATTAGTGTTTTCTTGATAATATAGCCTCTAAAGACCTGGCGTCCACATGTGTGGACATCACATTTTGGGTTATATTATCACAGTAGTTAGTTCTGGTTAAATGGCACCATGTGACTATTACATAAAAGGGAAAAAAGACTTAATATTAAAACGTTTATAATTCACATTTGTGCTAAAGTTTTGCGTCTTATCAGCTGCTAAATAACAATGTGTTCAGTTGTTTTAGCATTTAGACTCTTTGTTTGGCTGAAAAAACACTGTCTGTGTTTATCTATGTATCTATTCTGGATGCTTGTAAAGCTTAGATGTTTTCTAATCTGATGGTGAGCAGTGTTTGTACTGGAAGAGGTTCATTTCTTGTAAATAGTGAATTGCCTCTTTGACTGACAGCTGCCCTGCAGCTAGGAATGCAGACATCCTTGTCGACGAAGTGACGTCTGGTGACAGTTTCGAGAAAAAAAACAAGTTAAGGAAGAAGGAAAATAAACCAAATACTTTAAAAATATGCTCCAGGTGATCTTTGACGGGATTTTCTTTTTTTTTTTGTTTAAATCTAGCAATAAGCTTTATTTGTAATTGTTTTGAGAAATGAACATTTAGTAGAAATATCCACGTAATTCCAGCTTTTGTGTAGGGGGCAGATGAGGTCACAGAAGCATCTATGATTTTTCCCTCAAATTTTTTGAAAAAGCTCCATCTTTCTTCGTCTGTTCACGTTCAGTGCCAAACCCCATATATACGTTTTTTTCTCTTTGGTAAAGTAAATAGACTAATATTGTTTTTTCATGTTTATTCAAGAAATACTTTTTTTAATACAGTTTCGCACATTAGGAATGTGAATCATTTTCGCCACTCAAGTTAAGTTTGGATTTTGCCTTTTTAAGGACTTTTAGGATAAGTCAAACACCCAGCAGTTCGTGTTCAATATATTTATTTTTGAATTAATTTTCACATATCTGCATTTTGATTGGAGCTCTCTGGGGTTGGCGTGGCTCCAGATTAAATGTAGGCTTGATAGCCACTTTGACACTAATAGTTAAGCAGTTAATGTTGTATTACATTATGAATGAATGCTGTCTGGGCTCAAACGGTGTCAAAGAGCCGAGCGTAATGTGATTTGTTGAATGCCCATACAAAAGAAGGTATGAAGGATATCCTCACTTCAACAATAGGGCTGTAACTAGTGTAATAGTTTATGTAGAGATATTGCGACATAAGCCAAAGCAAAGACTGAAGATAAACTTGTTATAAAGTTGCTTGATAATTAAAAAGAGGAATCTAAGTAGTTATTTTTACTTTTATGCATGTGGTACAGTAGTTAGTGTTCTTGACTCATTAAAATTACCCATAATCCACTGTTAAATGGCATATACTTAATGTATATAGCACTTAACAGTCATAGTCCCATACACACACATTCACATGCTGATGGTTGCTCCACTGCCAAACACTGGCACCAACCTATACCCATCAGGAGCAATGTGGGGTTTAGAGTCTTGCCCACAGACACTTTAACATGTGAGTAGGTTGGATGGGAACTGAACTTGTAATCTGCCAATCAGAGATCGACCGCCCCACCTCTGAAACCATGGAGGGTTCGAGTACCCTGAAACTTTTGGTTTCTGTTTTTCAGCTGCTGTTTTCTAACACTTTATTTGGATCAGAAGAATTCCTCTTTCAGACTGGCATTTATGTCATGTGTCAGATAACAAAAAGAAAGATTATCAGGAGCCTGACGTGTATCTTTTTATCATCTGAAAGGTGATTCTTTTTTTTCTTCTTTGATTCAGGCAATGTTTGGTGTGCACAATGAACTTTAAATGTTTCCAAATGGGTTTACAAACTTAAGAAGCCATTTGGACAAGTGGTAAAACTACAAGAAATCCAATTTTGAATCTAGATGGTCAAATTTCAGACTATGTTCCTTGGATTTATGTGAACCTTTATGGACATAGGAGGCACAGCTTTTCATCTGGCCAACACTTTGAAAAGTGTTTCTTTAAAAAGAAGAAAGACATTCAGGAATAGGTTTCAGTCCTTCAGTGTTTGCCTGGGGAGTCACGGCAGTATCAGACAAACTGTAGGAGATAACAACCAAAAATAGAGTGGTAACCAGCATAGGGGCATGGAATGAAAAACGCATACGGTCTGGAAGATTGCTAAGTCAGATATATTTTTTTTAAAGTCATTTTTCAAACTGGAGAAACCCCTTTTTTGTCTTTGTTTGTTTTTGAGCGTAGGGTGTTAGCACTTTTTATACTGTAACCTGATCCTGCAGCGTTGACTGATGGGAATCTGGTCGGATCGGTCTGTCACATCCCTCGGCTCGTCACATTTTCTCTTTTCTTTTCATTCAGCTCCTCCAAGAAGTTAGCCTCAGAAAAAGACACATTTAGAGCTGACATCGTTTTGTAAAATTTTGTCTTGTCTAGTCTTTGAAAATAAACTGAAAATCTCGTGATGTTTGGCTTGACCTAAGAAAATCAAGAGACTTGATGTTTGCTTTGCTGTAGAGGGAGACTTGTAGGTTTGACTATAAAATGCTTTCCCTGACAACAAATTACCGTGGGAAAGCTTTCACTCATGACAACAACGCAGACAGAAACAAGGAAGTGGCTCTGTTTTCTCTTTGGATCATTCCATCACTTCACAGTTTTTTTGTTTGAATCATTTTTTTTCTGTCACGCATAAACCAGCCTTGTTTTCTTTCTACATTTTCATCACTTACCAATTGATCTTTATCAGGAGGTTACCTGCGCACTCCCTTTTGCTTTGTTGACCTACTCTGATTTCAAATCATTTAGGTCTGCAACCTGCGGCTCCAGAGCCACATGTGACTCTTTTATCTTTCCATGGAGAATCTGTGGCTGAAGGAAAATAAAACTTCCTTTTAATTCTTAAAAATTTGGAGATGAGCTATTGTTTTAGCAACATGTTAAAGTTTTTAGCTAATTTGTTATTTACTGGGTTTTTAGGCTAATTTAGAGTTTAGCTACTATTTAAGTCGCATGCTAACAATTTCGGTTAATTTGTAATCTACTGAGAAATGTTATGCTAATTTAGAGTTCAGCTAGTAATTAAGCAACGAGCTAGCTTTTTTGCTAATTTGGCCTCAACTAAAGGTAAAAACGTTTAAAAAAAATCCCATTTTGAAAAAATGCCAGTTTCTTATTAGATTTTTGCTTAAACTCATTACAAAAAATAAGACATAAATCATATTTATAAAAAATAAAAATAAGGTCATGAATGCAAATCCAAATGTCTTAAAGGCTAAAGTAAAACTATGCGGCTCCTTCTAGGTTTGGATCAGTAGAAAACGAGCCCAAATGGCTCTTTTACTGTTAAAGGTTGCCGACCCCTGATTTAGGGTCTACCAAAGCATTCGTCAACCATCACTACATTTTTATGACAAAAAAGCTACTTACCTAATGTGACGTTCACACCAAGCTCCAAAAACGTGTGCTTGAGCAAATGCTTACAATAAATTGTACAATATATTTGTGTTTCAGGCTTTTGCGTTCAAAACTGAGAATGTTTCTAAAGGTGTCTACAGACTGGGAGCATTGACTCGTGTTCGCGTCTATGCAAATGTGTGTAGACCAGGATTTTGGGCTTCTGCATCTGAAACATTCGTGATGATCACTATGCAGGCTTTTAAGTTAGGTTGCAAATTCTATAGACATAGAATTTGCTCATTGATCGCTTGATCAGTACTGAGACCATTTAGGCACTTGGAGTTGGTAATGACGTGTGGGTAGGGTCCACTTCAGAACACGGAAGTGCCAGCCCTTGTAAACATGATCAGGAAGGATTGAATTGAATTAAAAAGGTTTATTTCAAGCAATCAAACAGGAATGCATGTGAAGTACAATCAGGAGAGGTTTACATCCGTACAAAGATACATCAGACATAAGATAACTAGGCATCAAATTATAGATTGCTTGAAAGGGAGTGAGAGAAAGCGAACATATTTAGTCCCACCGCAGCTCCACCGTCCCATTTCCTTCACATGAATTATCAATATCCGGTTCATAGCTTCTTTAACAAAAGAAGAAGAAGAATCACCCTCCTGCATTTCCAGTGAGTACATTACCGGCTGGATGCTCATTCGTTAAACCATTTAGTGCGTTCTTGAACGCACCACACACTTACAGCATTTGCCTGTTTTTGGGGGCTCTACAAACAAAACGCACACCCATTGAAGATGTTTTGAAAGTTAAACCAGTTGAACTTAGACCAACCAGGGACTGCGATTTGGTAGTGACGTATGGGTAGCGTTATTGGAAGTACCAACCGTTTAAAATTCAATCACGAAGGAGAAATTAATATTTTCTATTTGTGCCCAGCCGGAATTATATGACCTATTTATGTCTTTCATATATCAGAACAGAGCTGTGAAAGAAAAAGCCTGGAGCAACATTTGCGATATTGCGCCGCTTTGACATTTTCTCACCGAGAGTCTTCCAACTGTGAGTATAAGCGCTAGATGACCTGTGTATCCTAAAAGTGTGTCCTAAAACACGGCATTCTTGAATGCGCCACACGTCTGGTGTGTATGTAGTCTAACAGTCATGATTTGGAGTTATTTGAGATAAGACTCAACATTTCCACATGCTGGTGTATTTTACTGTCTGATTAAACCACATTTGAGTCCATACTTGCTTTTCTTCTAACAGGTTTATAAATATCGTGGATCTCAAACAGCTTTTGAAACAGGAGCTGATGAACCGAGAATCAAAGCTGTGTTTTTGGTCACGATATTATTCACCAGCAGTGTCGAGCTCCACCTTGACCTTATCTACTCTGGATCGACGTCCATCGCATGCAAGCCTTCCGAGGCAACATAGTTGTGTTGGTGTGTGAACAAAGGGAGTGACAAAGCATGAAACTGGAAGCAAAGTTTTTCAATTCTTTTGACTAAAAACAAATGAACCTATTTACTATTTTAGTACTTAGCGACTGATAAATTCAAAATGCAGTTCTGATGTTCAAACATCTGATTACACATTTACTGTGTTCAAAGAATCGGTAAGAACTAGGTCACTTCTGTTTTAAAGGTGCCGCTTTATCAGTTTAGTAAGAACATTTTTTTTGTTTGTTAATATGAAACTCTGTTAACAGAAATTTAGAACAAGAAATGTTTGTATTGTTCTGTTTTTATTTATACTGTGTTTGATGGGACTCGACTCATTAACCACCATGTTGTGATTTCTCAGGAAGCATGTTTCCTCCAGTGCCGGATCAATGCTACCGTTCCAGGATTTGATGCAAACTCACTAGTATCAAACGTTATGTTTAAAGTCAGACATTTTAATGCTATCATAGCTCAGATTTGTGCTTATATGCATATATGTTTACTGAATTTATTTTTTTTATTTGACCCTTAGATAAACATCAACTATGAAACTATTCAGTTTACATCTAAATGTGATGGAAAAGGAGTCAATCTGGTCTGGAGTTGAAATATCTCCAACTTTAAACATTTCTGGTGTGTTAGACAAGAGTACACATCGCCACCTACTGGTATATAGTAACAACCGCCAGACATCAATGGTGAATGGGTTTTCCTTTGAAGTGCAGTCAGGATGACGAGTCGTTTGTCAGGTTTTCAGCACGCTTTCGAAAAGATGGAGCAGGTGATGAGGCCCTTGGACCGGTGTCAAAGCTCATATGACTTTTGATATGAACCAAAACAATTCCATCGAAAAAGATTCCAACCGTGGAAGTCACCGTAATGAGAACGTTTTGTCGGCGCTATATGTTTTTCAGTTGGAAAAAAAAAAACTTGAATCAAAAGAAAGTTAAATAGAAGTTTGGCAGATTTGTAAGAGTGAGTACAGTTAAACAACCAGTGCAGTGGCCTTGTGGTAGAGTGTCCACCATGAGAGTGGAAACTCGAGAGAGTTCAAATCCAGGCAGAAAATTTAAAAATATCAGTATGAAGGCGTTGGATTGGGGGGTTAAACCACCAAATGTTTCCCAGGTGACCTGAAGCTGTGTCTCCAGGTCACATGATCCCTGGGGGCTGGAGGAGAAGAAATTTCAAGCACCTAGGTGCATGACAGCTACTGGGACTTTTGATTTTACCTGGTATCGTCCATCCTCTGAGTCAGGCCTTGTTATGGATTATACTAACTCCTAAACAAAGGCTTGATATACATGCTAGAAGTTATCCAGCCGGTTCTGTCTAAAAACTGCAAGTTAAAAGTGATCAAATTATGTTTTTTTTTACTTTTTGGACTTGAATCAACTGAAGAAACCTAATATAATAATCTAACTTGCCGTGAAACCTGTCATGCACTAATCTTTCATTATAAACAGTTTCAAAATCAAACATTTAATTCGTTTTTTTGTCTTGAAACAAACATTGGGATCTACCTAATGTTGTTATGTCAAATGTATTTTCTTTGTCCTCATCTTCAGAAAAAAACCTTGTATGTGGATGAGACGAGGGAGTGGTAGTCCCTGCCTCTCTGCTGCCCTCTAGTGGATTATTTTGTTTCCAGTAAGCCTCTCTTCTTCACAGGACAGAGATTCCTAGAACTCTTCATCACTGATCCATCAGTGTTTAAATCTCATTAATCCTTTCATTCTGAGCAGTCTAGCCCACTTTTAATTTGATGAATGTTATTTATTTGTTGATGATGTTCTTTTAATTTATTTTCCCGCTTCCTGATCAGCTTAAAACTACATTTTGGAGTATTTCTTTATTCAAATCTTTGTAAATAAGCTAATTTAGTTTTCATGACTGTAACACACTTAGTCAGCTCTCTGAGCGCTTTTGTTTTAATTGTCACTTATTAGATTTTTCCCCCAGAAATGTATGTTAAATTAAGTTTTAAGATGTTTTTAGACGGTACTAACTGCACAGCATTCGTCATTGATCTGAAAAAATGATCTTTAGTAAAGGTTCTTGTAACTTAGCAGTCTCTCCTCTGATCATGAGCATCAAATTAGATGTAATTCAAGTGTAAAGTCATGTAGTTCTAATGTCTGTACTGACAAAGGTTTAGCAGTGAAACAGGTTTATTAGGGCGTCATTCTCGTCTGATGTGCTGTGACTGTCATGTGACGACAAATTCTTACCATATTATAGTTGAAACTTTATCCTCGTTTTTTCTCGCAATTCATTTTTATGTCAGTTAAGACTTTGACAAATATAACTAGATTTTACTCTATTTAAAGCATGTTCTGAACCAAATATATATATATATATATATATATATATATTATCTGACCAAGATTACATTAATTTTATCTCAATTTAAAAAGAATACACTGACATTTTTCTGCCCCCCCCAAAAAAATGTATAATGTCATTTTAATTCCATAAATGTTGTGTTTATATGAATCTAATTATGTCTATAAAATGTAATTAAACATAAATTATAATAAGTATAATAAAAGGATTATGCAAAACAACAAAATTCCGATACACAGACTTTTTCCCCATTACTCATCTCACCAGACAGCATTCCTTCTTGAACTATTTTAATTTTACTTATGAGAATTTTTAGTCACACAAAACCACAAAACTTTTTTATTAAACTTTTTTTCCACCATAAGTGGTCACAAGATGTAGACTGTAAGAGGAAACTGAAGATTTGTTTTTTAGTTGGTTGTTTTTCCTCTCAAGATGTTTTTTACTAGTTTATAATTTTTTGTTTTACATAAAAAAGGGATTTTGTTTAGCAGTGTTTTGTCTTTTATGTCTTTAACTTGTGAAGCATCTTACTTAGTTAGATGTTTAATCACTAAATTCATGGAATAACATTCTCTAATCTTTAATTTGAATTGTGTAACTTGAATATATTTGATTTTATCTTGTAGAAACATGAAGGAATTCATTATAATCTAGTCTTGTGCTCCACCTAGTGGCAGATTTTAAAAATACACTTTTACCCAAAAACAGAAACCAAGTCTACTAAGTCTAAATTCCTCATGAATTCACCACTACATTGTAGTTTTTGTCTACTATACAGTAGCATGTTGATTAACTCACAACTATTCAAGGCGTAAATTCTGACTGAAAGCATCAGAGTTGTGTCTGGACTGTGAATCTCTGTCTTCCTTTCTTTATTCCCTCAGTCCAGTAAAACTGATGTTTTGAGTCTTAAAGTATATTAGCAAAAAATAATACTTATTTTCATCTAGAGCGAACTTCTCATTGCACATTCGCTAAAGAGCAATTCCTGATGTTTACAATACATGCATGATTTTATTTTGAAGGCATAGCGGAAGTTTATTTTGACATTTCTAGCCTGTTTCCTGTTTATTTGTAGCTCATATAGTCAGTGGCTCTATATTCCTTCACTACTCACTACTTATTTAGTGTGTTTGGTATTTTGTAGTCCTGTCTGAATCTACAATTTCCCAGAAGTCTCTGTGAAAAACCACCGTGCATCGATGCTCACTAGATTTGGAAATATAGACCATAATGCATTGCATTTGAACAATTTTTGTGGAAAGAAAAGGTATTTAAATTGTTTTGTTTCTTTTAATAAAACCATCAACATTTTCATCTTTAGAACACAGTGAATTCATTCATAGTCTTTGTTAAAATGTTCATAGTTCATATTAATTAGATATTTACATCGTGAAATTGAAATATTCGCTTTTTATTAAAAAAAAATAAAATAAAATAAAATAAAAAAAAATAGAAGTGAGCAAGGTGTCCGAATTACCGTTAAATTCCAGGACACTAAATAGTCCTGCACCATATCGTTTTTTGTTTTTTGTAGTTAGGGATTAGGGTGGAAATTTGGACTTTTAACTTTCCTTCTGTGTCAGACTTAAAAAAAAAACTAAAACAGTTTACTTATTGCTGCTGCTTTGGTGTGAGTGAAGGGTATTTATTTATCCATATCATTTGTCTTCTTTAGCAGAGCATTTTTATCTGGACTATTTCTGTTTTTCATTGTTCAGTCACTTCACACAGATCTGTAACAATTCCAAGTACAAAAGTTTCTGGCTTAAAAATAAAAATAAAAAAAAACAAGCAACCCTTGAGTCAATATATATTTAACATTCTTACAGAAAACTGGACTGTAAATGAGACCCTTGGTAAAAGTAACATTTGAAGTTAATTTTAGTAAGTATAATAGAGTATAAGTAAAGAAAGTGTAGTATACGAAGTATACTAACTGTATATAGTATATCAGACTAAATTGGAACATTTTAAGTTTACAATCTAAAGATAGTTTATAAAAAGTAAACTTCAAGTATACTGCCTCACTTTTAGTAGACCAAGTATACTTGTAGTACATTTAAATAGACTACTTTATACTGAAGAAAGATTTAAAAAAGTAGAAAATTGTCCCAAAACTGTGACTGGAATAGAATACTTTTAAGTTCCAAATAAGACAATAAAAACTAGCAACTCATACATAAAACGTACCATAATTATACGTATAAAAATAAACACAAAAATGACTAGCTTAAAACTGAAGGGCTTAAAAAGGCTTCCAAACCAGAACCTCTAGAGTGGAGGTTGATATTTAAGAATGCTGCACTTTATACTGGTCAGAGGTGAAATAGTGTCCTTCTCCGAGGCAATAAGACTTTCTATAAAACCATAAATAAAATAGTATATATTATATTATTCACAATAAAACGTGAGTATAGCCCAATTCCAATTTAAAGTTTGAATACAAGACTCCTAAGAAGTCTAAAGTAATATTAAAATACTCATAAAGTTCAGAAAACAAAAATGTAAAACCTATTTTCTTGAAAGTCAGAAACATTTGAAATATTGATTTAGGTATGTTTCTCATGATGATAAACTAATGACTACTAATTACTTCTTTCTTTTTCGTAAGACTGAAGTGATGAGGTAAAAAAAAGTATATATTTTTTTGTTCATGTGTTGGTTTGTAATTTGTTTTAAATGCATTTTGGGTAGTTTTGGAATTTGTGTTGCTCAATTTGAAGATATACTGAGTGCACACTGTGCGGCTGTGTGTGGTGGTGCTCTCATGAAAGGAACAAATACATAAATAAAATCAAAGTATTTTTGGTGCAATCAAAAATACAGGGAAAAATACATGAAAACTACAGTCAATGCGCAATGTTTTAAAAAAATGTGCTTCATCTTGTTCAGTTCTGGCCTCAGTTCTAAAAATCTGAGTCCTTTCTGCAGATCTTAGTCTGTCTTAGTATTTATGTACCACTAGGAGATGTGACAGGTTTATGGGCTCCATAGCATGAAGTGATTTATAGAGTAGTAGCAGTAATTTAAACCTAATCCTATATTTAACGAGTAGCCAGTGGAAGGACGAGAGCAGGAGTGATGTGGTCTGCTTTCCTGGTTCTGGTTACATCTCTGAATCAGGTGCAGTTTTCTAATAGTCTTTATTTGGAAGAAAAGACAGAAAATTTGACTGACATGGAAATAATTGTGAGGTTGAAACACGTCTGAATAAATGACGACTTGTAAGATTTTCGTACATTTTCTTGATTATGCTCTTCGTGTATATTTCATTCTTTTTGCTTTGTTTCCAAAGCAAAATTACTTTTGTTTTGTCATTTTTGGGTGAAGAGCAGTTGTTTACGTATAGTTCTTAGAGATGTGAAAAGAGTCTCACATCAGATTTGTGTGTAAACATGGTTTTGTCTGTGTGTAACAAGCATTTGTGTATTCTTTTTGAACATTTGTTTGTGTAGTTTGTTGTAATTTTAAGTTGTGCGTGTGTAAATTATATACATTGTAATTTTTGTACATAAGAATATTCAGTTGCAAGTGCACACAGTTACACACAAAATGTATTGCATGACTTACAAATGAAGAATTACACACAAATTCAAAGTTACACACAAACATGAAGACACAAGTTACAAATGAGTGAGACTATATTCTCTTTTTAAATATTCAGCAAGTGGCTGTCTAATAATGTTATGAGGATGCTGCTAATAAATTTGTAAAAAAAAAAAAAAAGTTAAAAAAAAAAACGTTTTATTGGCCGTTTTTAGTTTCGTATTTATCCATCGCATCTTAAAACTCGAACAAGGCTGAAGCTTTTACTTTGACAGTTATAGATTAACTGTGAAATAAGTGAAAACCTGGATCCCATCTTAATGAAATTTAGTTTACAAATGAAGTTTACAGCAGCTGCAGATAATTTATAGATGACAAACTTAAACCTAAAAAGCTAAAGGAAACTAGAAGCAAGTAAAAAACGTACAGACGGGTCGGTAAAATATTGTCCGACATTAAACCCGTCTTAAAAAGGTTGCAGACCACTGAAGTAACTCAATAAATTAGCCTGTATTTATATGAACTGCACTAATTTAAATAAATAAAATTTAAAAAGTTAAGACTTTGAAAAAAAAGTGGAGTTTGATTAAAATAAAATAAAAATCCAACTGATTAAAAAGGTGACTCTGCAAGGAATCAGTATAAACACGATTTCATTTGAATACCACTGATTAAAATGATCACTCTATGCTTCATCACTCGCAGATGTGAAAAGTTACATCATTCCAGATGAGGTCAGATCCAGGAACATGTCCTGGAAAGAGACGCTAGACCACAAATTGACGGGGGCCACATTCCTGGAGCGGTTTGGTTTGTTTTTTTCGTCAAACTGTGCTTGAACATGTTAACTTGTCTGAACCAGCTTTGGTGCAGACCATGGATCCTCACAGACAAAGGCTGCTGGGTACAGTGCTGCCACCCTACGGTCATTACAATATTTGCTGCCTCGAGTCACAGACTTGTTGAAACTCGTGTTTTGAGGGTTTTTCATATTAAATTTTAAACCTAAATATATTAAGTTTGACATAAATCTGTTTAATTCAAACACAGATATAAAGTAAGTGTTGCAACATGTCAGTTCAAATAAAAGCTGTCTAACTAAGAATACCCTGCAGGATTAACACTTTACTTCCCTGTGGGTGTGAAATCTGGTTTGTAAAAAAGTTGTGCAATGGAGTGTGGAAGTGTGGTGGGAAGGCAATTTCAGGCTACTTGCATAAAAGATGTGCAGTGACTTGTTCCAAATGTGGTGAAAGATCTTGGGTCAGTGCTGGAGATTATAACCTAACAATACAAAGACTGTAGGCCTGTGCGGCGTTCTGAGAAATCATTTAAGATGCTTAGTGATGTGGAGTCCCCAAAGAACTTTAAGCTCATCGCCCTTATTTCTAGTTGCAGGAACTTTTTCTGATAATGTTTGACTTGATTTTGCTTTTGGTTGTTTTAAGTCCCACTTTGATTATCTTTTGATCTATTTTCAAAGCTATCCCAGTGGTCTTTAAATCATGACGTTTTTAGCCTAAATCAAAAACTTGTGTCATTTTCTTGGACATAGTTTCAGCAGAGCGGCAGTAGTTCATTAGGAGCCCCTCGTCTAAAGTAAAGAACACCTGGAATTTGTTGAAGACGGGACACAACTGGAAGATATATGGTATTCTGCATCTAAAATGAACGTTTTTTTGCTGATCACCACTAGCTCTGTGGAGAAATTGAGTGTTGGTGTCAGAGCAAACTCTTCCTGGAGGGGGCGGTTCACATCGTGCTGACGTCAGCACGATGTGAACCGCTCGTTTTCGTGGGTATGGGAGGATTACTCTTAAATGCATGAACGGATCAAAATGTTGCTTTGGGGATTCTTTATAGTGAGAAAATGAACAATAAAATGCACTTTAAACCTCAAAAAGTAGAATTTTCATTGTATAGCCCCTTCAAATTGATCCCTTTTGCAACCAGGGTTCATGGTCATTGGAAGACTTCCCAGATTGATAACAGAAAGTGAGATTTGGTACATACTGTTTGGCGTAAAAACAATAGATAACTACAATCTCATTGTACCAACAAATGACAGATTCAATCTAAGAGGGGAAACAAACAGCTTGAGTTGCAAAAAAGCACGTGAGGTTAGAAAATATCTGGTGGGTAAACTTTGTGTAGAGATGAAGATGCTTATCAACATATGGGTCAATCAAATCAGAGGACGGAATCATCAGAGCTTGTTGTGGATGAGATCGCCCCCAAATGAGTAACTAACATGATTGGAAGACATTTACAGTTTGTTTTGTCTCCTCAGTGTGAAGCCAAACCAAATGAAAGTGTGACATTTTTGACATTCTTTTACCAGTCTTTGATACTCTTCTAATGTGAAGCCAACCAAAGTTAAGTTATATTTTAAAGAAAATGATTCAGAATTGTATGTTTATGGTTTTTACTAGACCTAATATACATTTATATATTACCCATGGTGGATCGGTCACAATATGAACCAAGTAATTCCACAAAATTGTATGTTATTATTTGCTTATTTATACATTCTCAACTTTGCAAACCAGGCTATTGTGTCAAATCTTTTCTTGAAGTTTTTGTTTCATTTTAAAACCTTGTTGTTCTTTTAATGCAGTTGCTATTAGGTGATAGATTTTAAAGGGTTTTTTTTACGCTTTATGTGATTCCATTCTTTTTCTATTTTATTTGATCTTGTTAGATTTTATGAAATAATCTAACATTTGAGGGCACTGTGGTTAATAAACTATACTTTTAAAGATGGTCACTTGTCAAAAAATATGAAACAAAAAATGTTATTGTGTTAAAAATGTTGATTTATTGTACCAAAAAAATGGATATACACTTTGTACTATTGTTTACAGAATAAAAAAATAATAATATATGGCAATAAATCTAACGTTTCAATCTGAAGTCAGCAAGATACAAAACATGATCTGGTTCTCTACTGGAAGGACATTTTTTCCCACAGAGCTGCTAAACTTCTTCATTCCTAGCATTCCTGGGATTTTTTTTTTCCTTTTTAATTTCCATTAGCTGGTTCACTCAGATGTCAGGAAACGACAGAAAATAGAAAGGCTCCCATATAAAGTGTATTATTTATTTAAATATATGTATATACCTTTTCAAAACTAATAATATTCATATTGAGATAAAAAATAAATTTACAAATATATTAGTAAATAAATATATTTAACTACAAAGCAAAACGAACATGTTGGCATCCGCCTTTTCACCTCTCACGTTCATATTTCTAATGTAGGAACCGGAACAAAAAATCTCAACACCTCGTTTTTCCCCGACCCCCGTCCTCTCTGGAAGGGTGTTATGGGCTTTGCTGACCCCTACCACAGATTTCTCCCTCTGACGTCACATTGGCTTTAATGTTTGGAGCGCTCTAGTACACTTCAGTCAGGGGTATGACGCTGGGGTACAGTTTTTGGCATGGGGGCATTTTACCGCACAACACCTGTACCCCTTTAAAAAAACCGTTAGAACAAAAAGAAGACACTATGTTTTTTGTTGTTCTCTGAATCATATTTTTCTGTTCATTTACTTTGGGGTACACGCTTTTTTATATATATTTATTTTTTTTAATATAAAGTTATCCGGCCACCCGCGTGCCCAGCGGAACCAATTAAAGCCCCTCTGGTTGCGTTCGTGCCAACTCGAACATGCGCAGTCGCCGCTCGCTCACAGGACGTCTGATTCGTGTGGAGACCGCGAAAGTCTGCGAAAACATCCTTCAGTTGTTTGACGAAAACACACAAAAAAAGGTAACTTCGCTGTCGCTGTCGGTGAAGTCTTAACGGGTGGGCCCAGAAAAGACTACCTCAAATTCTTACTTGCCGAGTTGCCCGCGCTGAGTGGAAATGGCAGAGCAGGAGCAGCAGCAGGCGTTATCCGCGCCGGAGACGCCGGTGTCTGGCCCATCCCGGACGGGGCGTGCGGTGAACCTAGCTCGGCTGCTTCACCACGAGTGCACGGAGCTGCTGCGGCTTTATGTGAGTGACGAGCTGCCGCGTTTGGTTGTGGTCGCGGTCTTGTGACCCCTCTTGCTTCCCGTTACATTTGGCACGTTCCTGTACTGAGGCAGCTAACTACCTGTCCTGTGAAAATCGGTTTATGAAACCACCACTAGAGTGTTTGTGTTCACTGTAAACGCACCAAAAGACACCATTTTTCTTAATATCTTACCTTTTCGTGTAATAAATATTTTTCCCCCCTTTTTTTTTTTTTAGTTTTTCATGATTTAAAAAAAATGTAACAGAGGCTACACTGAAACACATCAAGTGGATTACTTATTTATTAATTTACTTAATGATTCTGTGTTTTCTCTTCAGAAAGAGAGGGAGACCTTTTTATCGTACCACACCCCTGATGGCTCACGCATAGTGTCCCTGTCCCCCCCAGAGGAGGAGGAGCCCAGCACAGACAGGCAGGTGCAGCTCCTGCACTCGGCACTGCGGCAGTGTCTGGGTCTGCTGCACTGTGTCATCCAGAAGGAAGAGGAGGAGTGGGGCAAGCTGGAGGAAGACTACGAATCCATGAAGAAGAACGTCCGGGTGAGACTGGAGGATTTGCTCTACACAACCAAGAATCTCGTGGAAGACGGAACCCTAGATGTTACCCCGGATCACCGGTGTGCCGAGGTGAAGTCCTCACTAGTAGGATAGGTTTGAAACAGCTGCATTTATAGATCAATCTTTGAGTTGCAAATGGATTGTTCTGATTGATTTTTGCTTTGAAGCCCCCCTCCGATCATCTTTTGATTTATTGTAAAAGCGTTGCCAGTGGTCTTTTAATCATGATTTGGCTGTTTTTAGCCCTCAAAAAAAGAGAAGGAAAATAACTGTTGTTTTCTAGGAGTTGTGGGCGGGCCTGTGAGTGTGAAGCAACCACGCCCCCTTTCCCCTTCCCTTCTCCTGCTAGCTTGCGACTATTTCAAAAAGTGAAAATTGAATCAATAAAACCGTTTAATAACACTGTGTTCTAATGATTAAAAATGTGATGGTTTATTCAAAAATTACATTGAAACACTTTTTTTTTCTGCAAAAATTGTTTTACCGCAATGCATTGTGGTCTACATTTGCTAATGTTGTGCTAGTGTTTCGCAAAGACTTCTGGGAGATTTCTAGTGAACTTGACTCCCCTGATGATCACTAATATCCCACATCGCACAGTCCAACTAGCAAATAGCCCAACATCAAACTGAAGAATTGTCATTCTAAATCCTATTAATTCTGTGTTTTGAAACTGAACACCAAGCACTCACCTTGAATCTGTTTTTTTCGTTGTTCCTTAAACACCTGAGATGTCTCCGGCGACGCCTAAATAACACGCTTTTTGACATACCGTAATTCTTTGACCGTTTACAGGAATCCGCTGATTTTTGATGCCTAGAAAAGCGTCTTTTCATATCGACTTTGCACCCATATACAACCCATTCCCAATGTAAAGTGTAAACTCGCTCGTCTCCACTTCAGAATCCACTGGAATTACATTAATTCCATAAATGCTTGAAGAGTTACAATAGTCAAAAGGCTCCGTTTAATGTCTCAATACCTAAAAGCTTAGCTGGAAAAGACAGATTTATTTCTTAAACCTCTTTTGTGAGTTGAACTTTTGACTCCTGGAGGAAGCCGCCTTGGGAAGATATAACCTTGGCTCACAGCAACTGCATTCTTTTTGTTGCAGAAATCAAACATTCTTCCCAGTAGCTCATAACGTGTCCTCCTGAAAGATGGATCTTTCCTGACCTTGTCATTGTTTTTCCTGTTTTTACAATTCTGTTAGTAAAGTAGTTTGGGTGCTAAGCCTTAACCTTTCAGCAGTAGGAACTCCTGTAACTGTAGACCTTGTCAATCAATATCCTTTGTTTTCATTCTATAATTCTTGACTTACTTTTCTTTCAGAGTTTTTTACTTTGAGAATTTAAACGAGAGAAAAGACTGAAAATGTTCACGTTTACCTGAGAAAATATCTATAATCCTACTTGGCAAACTTCCCGTATTGCATTTTTAGAATGTAACAGCTGTGATAAATGAGGGAATGCTGTAGTTTGCAACGGTTAATAAATGTTTAAAGTAATTTAATTAATAAATACACATAAAAAATATGTTTTATTCTATTGATACGGAGAGAAAATAGACTCATCCTGATTTGTGGATGCGTAATTCTTGCATTGTGCTTAACTTTGGATTTGTGCGTGGGTAGTTCTTGAGGCAGAGATTAGAATAGAGAAACTTCAGTGTTGAGTGTTTGAAGAACACATATTTAGACTTTTTTATATCAATTATCGAGCATATCTGCTTAAGATAGTGGGAAAAGTTTTCATCAGATAATATTCACAATCTAAGTTCAGAGCAGCTGATGAGAAAACTCTGAATTCCCAGCATTCTAGCAGCATTTAAACCCATCACTTGCAGATGAATCTTGGAGACATAGACACAGATTTGTGCGTAAATGTGGTTTTGTATGTATTTTTTGAAGATTTGTGTGTGTAGTTAATATTATTTTAATTTGCGCATGTGTAAATTGTATTTTTTTTGGACTTATGCTCAAAATGTGTTGTATGAATTACAAATCAAGAATTACACAAATTAGGTGAGTCTATTTTCTCTCCATATGTTTATTATTAATAGTGTTTTTTTGTTTTACAACAATGACTTCCTGATATTTGACGTACACTTTATAATGTATTTATCTATTTGTTTCTATATTTCTCCTCTATAGGAAGTGGATGGTGCCAGTGGAGTTTTTGGCCTCAAAATGTGGATCTACCGTGTTCTGGTGGAGCTAACCCACTGGTCCGACCACGCCGTGCAGACCCTCCACGTCCTGCACACACACACAGAAGGAGTAGAAGAGGAGGTTTAAACTGGTTTGGCTTTAACCACACCTATGAATGAACTGCAGTACTAACAGCCCTTTTAATGTACTCCAAAGTAAACATGAATCTTAGCCCAGCACTGTGTGAAAATACTAAATGCACTGCCTAACACTAAGCTTTAATCAATCCACGTTAAGAGCTTTTCCCCACACTGGTACTCCCACAAGTACTTCCCTCTCTTTGTGCTCGTGTTTTTAGTACTGAATGCAGTGCAAATGTGTTACATTTAAATTATATTCTGTGTGTAATTTATTGAAGTACCTCTGAAAACTTTGTAGCTGCTACTAATAACACTCCAAAATGTACTAACTGCTAGATAAACACCAAAATAATCCACTGTGACTAACGCCTAGCCGAATCTGTATTCACGTTTCAGCAGCTCCATGCCTTCATCCTGCGTACGGTTTGGATACTGATGCGTCGCGCTGCCAAGTTTTCTCCTGATGTCATACTTGAAGCTGAATTTTTTTTTTGTTTCAATAATTAAGACCAATTCTGTTGTTTCACCCTGAAAAAAAAACAGGAAATGGTTCAAGAACTACTGGATTAAACATATTTTATAGTGGAATTGTATGGTCTGTTGCTAACAAAAAAAAGAAGTATTAAACGCTTTGAGTTACAACCACGTCATTGTGGGTGGATAGTGTGAATGACCTGATCACATGAGGTTCGCTTCTGTTCTTTTGAGAGTTGACCTGATGTGTGTTGGAGAATAAAAGACCTTATTGATCCATTGGATCTGATGATGGAAGTACGTTTAATTTCCTTTCAGGGCCCAATGGAGCCTTTATTTTTCTTTGAAGTTTTCCTGAAATTTCTGAGAAAATATCCAAACGTGGAGGAGAATATTGGCCAAAATGTCAGTTTTGATTGTCTTGATGAACAAACTGTTAAAAGTCCCACTTAACTACTGCCACTCTGCAGAAACAATCTTGTAAAATAAGAGCTTTTTATTATTATTACTGTTATTATTTGCTGAAAACAGTATAGTTGTAGTTAAAACACTACTGGAAACGATTTTAACTGAGCTCAAAGGATGATTAGAGTGGGACTTTAACCTAAACCCAACTGGATCTTTTTTTTATATATATATTAAGGAAATACCGGCCTTTTGGGTAATGATCTGGGACTGATTTTCTGCGTCTGACGAGTTTTTATGAATCTTATGTTGCAGCATTGGGAAATTGTGAAATATAAAATCTTGAAATGTTCTGTGATTCCCTTTCATGGGTTTTTATTGATCATTTCTCCACTTAAACACTTCCAACTTCTTAATAAATCTAAAAATATTTGAAAGTGTTTTGAATGAGATGACTTTTTTGCCATATGGAGGAAATTTAAAAATATATTTTTGTCATTTATTAATAAAACAATCATATTGATACTTTTGGAGAAAAATACACTGCTTTATTTTTTCCCCTTAATTCAATTCCTTTAAACCTTTATTTAAATAGATGACTGTAACAAATAGACAGTAATAATTAGTCATCGTCAGATGTATAATCGGGGGGTTTTGCACCCCATTTTACCATCGGAGCCCCAAAGATGTTGTGCACATGCGCCGTGAGTGGTCTACCGGAGCGCCAGAGGTAGGGAAGGCAGTCCTAATGGCGGAGAATGTGCGGTCCCCCTTCGACTACCGGGAGCCCCCGACTCTCGACAGCGACGGGGATGGAAGCAAACCTCCGCCACCGCCTCGAGGGTGAGTGGACCCATCAGAACCGAGCCGCATTTTTATGTATATATTTATTTAAAGGATAATTGTTATGTGATGATATGGTGCGCGTCTGTTTAGTTACCGTTCAAGGCTCTGGTCGCGTCCGTGATTTCGGGTTTATTGCTGCAGAAATGGGGCTAATTTTGTGCGTTTGTTGGTTGCAGCTGCGACAGCCTGAAGGATTCTGTCCTCCAGTCGTTTCTCTGGGTTATTATCGAACGAAGAGCCTTTTAATTGTTGTTGTTTTGACGGAGCACAACTCTGCTAGCTACTAGCTAGCTAGCCGCGCTTTAGCATCAAAGCTAGCTCCAGTCACCAGCTTTACACCTAGAAAGACTGTCGTTTCTTCAAAAATAAGAGCTTTAAGTCATGTATGTCGCACCATTTTTCAATAAAGTTTTTTTTAATTCATGTATTTTATATCGTAGTTTTTCCTTGCTGCTCAGCCACAGCAGAACAGGACGAGTTCGATGTTGAGTAAACAAAGTTCCTGCCCATATTATTACCTCATTCCATCCTTTAACAGTAGACTGACAGAAGAAGAGCTGGATATCGGTGGTTTCTGTGTCCTGAGGGGGTTTAATGAGGGCTGGAGGGGAGAACCCTCATAGCAAAGCCTTCCCTCCTTCAGAGTGTTTGTAGAAGATGAGTGTTGATCACAGACCTGCTGTTTCCTGACCATCAATCTAACATGAGACTGATTTACCCCCCAGTGGGTTACAGGAAGAAGATCAATGGTACCGTCCAGATCCAGTTTCTCTCAGCAGTCAAAGCTAATCATCGTGATAGGATAATATCAATAGTGCAATGTAGGGCTATGGTTTTATTAATGATCGATTCATTTCAGTGATCTTCATTTAATAAGTGCCTGAATCCTGTTATTGTTTATTTAATTGAAAACTACCTTTTTTCAGCTTTAATTGAACAAAATCATGATCCTCTTCAAAACTGACATGTTCTTGTGGCATTTTTCTGATCATGGAGGACACAGACTCGCAATAAGCTCTAAATTTTGTTCACTTGTAGACAAATAGATCCTTGTACGTCTTTGTTTTCTGGCTAAAAACTACGGCTGGAAACCTCTGATATTACTCGACGTTTTTGTTACACCACTAGTGTTAGGTTGATGTTGTCTGAGGGGCTGTGAGCTAGCAGGAGAGAGTGTAAATGAAGGGATCATGGGAAATAAGTGGAGGCTTACTTCAGCATGCAGCATCCTACCTACAACCTTGAGGTGAATTTCTGATGGACTCCTGCTGCTCTGCAGAAACTATGTCCTAAAAAATGCTTCTAAAAAAGCGACGAAAACACAATTAAAAGACCACTGGAAACACTTTTACCATAGATCAAGATGATCAGATCATTTAAGCAGATATTTTAAAGTACTTTTTTATTATAGATAATTAAAAAAATTACAGACCATCAAAATAAAAAAAAAGTAGGGCTGGGAATCGATTACAAAAATTAATAATTAATTGTAGACCTGGGAAAAAAATGAATCGTGATTTTTTTTTTTTTTGTTACAGTATTTGCTGACCACTTATCTGTGGATATCACAAATGAAATTTACACACAAAACTGTACATTTAGCACATATATTTCTAATTAGGGTTGTCAATTGTTTAAAAAACATATCACGTTAATCACACTCTTGTGTTGTGATTAATCACAATCTTTTACTAGGTAAATTAGAGGACAATATGCACATCATGATGTTGATATGAATAGACAAAGCTGGGGTCTCACTTTTTTGCATGGTTGAGCCCTCATTGTTTTTTACTTTCCAAACGCTTTTTTTGCGATAAACAAATCTCTTGTTTTAACAGTCGTGTGTGTGGGAGAAAGAGGAAGGGGACGCCCGTGAAGGTGTGCGACCGCGCCTACGTGACGGAGGATGAGGAGGAGGAGAGCATGTCGGAGCACAGCTACAGTCCTGGTACGTCTGTGTCTTCTACTGATGCTGTGGTGCTACATCTTTAAACTGGTGTCTGAGGAAGTCCCTCATATTTTACTTTCATCAAGGCGATGGACAGTACCCAGAGGGTGCAGAAGATCGCCTTCCCCCACCTGACAGCCCCTACTATCTCCCTGATCCCACTCAGCTCTGGTGAGCAGAACCTTCTGCAGTTTGGATATTAATAAATCCCACAAAAAATCTAAACAAATAATAGATAAATATGTCAGAAAAATGACAAAAAATTGACTTTGGGATTTATTTGTGGGTGTAGTGTTTGTACTTACTCCCCCATCAGTTTTAGAATAGTTTATAAATAAGAAGCTCATTCTATTGGAGGGATGTAAGTTATTTAATAAAGCATATTAGCCGTGAATTGAAGTAAATTTGTGCTTAGTGGAAATAAAATCAGACTCAAAAATCAATACCTGTAGGTTGCATTATTCTAAAGTCAGTAGTCAGTGGCTAATAGAATTCAAACAGTTGCACTTGTAACTTCAGGAGAGATGCTGATCGTGTCTGTTTGTGCTTTTCAGCGTGCCAGAGCTGGGGGACGAGGGGGCGAGCAGCGTCCGAGGACCCGTGCTTTTCCACCCGCCTCCCAACTGCCGGATACGAGAAGTCCACTGCGGGACTCAGGTCCGCCTGATCGTCATAGCGATCCGAGACATCGCAAAAGGCGAGGAGATCACGGTGGACTACAGCCTCACGGAATGGGGGGAGAACGCATTGGTGAGATTTAATTTGATTTAAAAATATAGCCATAGCCAACAATTTTGATCAAATTCTCTTAATTATTATTATTTTTTTTTTGTTTGTTTTGTTTTGTTTTGGCATGAAATTATATTCAAATGTGGCTTTGATGTGAAGTACTGATGAAATGAAGAGTGCTTCAATAGGAAAAAACTAGCGTTATTTTTTTGGGGCTTTTATTTATGAATCCTGTAGCTCAGGGGTGTCAAACTCAATCGCATGAGGGGCCAAGATCCAAAACACATCTTAGGTCGCGGGCCGAACAGGATAAACATTTATTGAACACTCTAAAACTAATTTTTAAAACTTCAAAACCATAACTTTTTAACATAATTATCTACTAGATATATAGCATTACCTTCGATATAGCTAGTGTGAATGCTGTAAGCTGAATTTGGATGCTAGAGCTGATAGCTGAAGATGCTGAAATTGATAGCTAAAAACACTGAAGTTAATAGCAGAAAACGCTGAAGATGATAGCCAGATAAAATATTAGGTAAATGCCCATTTAGCCTAAAAAACTAAAAAAAAAAAAGAAATGAAGGTTAGCCAAAACAGCTAGCATGTAGCTGAAAAAATAGCTAAACTTCAAGTAGCCTAAAAAACTGAAAAAGTCAAAATTAGCCAAAACAGCTAGTATGTTGCTGAAATATTAACTAAACTTGGAAACAGCTTAAAAAGCAAAACAAAAGAAATAACCAAATTAGCAAAATCAGCTAGCATGAAGCTGAAACATTAGCTAAACTCCAAAATAGCCTAAAAAATCTTGCAGAATGCCCATTTAAAAAATGTAAAACCGTAACTTTTTAACATAATTATGAATAATAAAAAGGAAATATTATTAAATCAACTAAAATCTTAAATAACTCTCAATATTTTACTCTCCATAAATTAAATATTTTATTGAATTTATACAAGTAAAAATAAGCACAAGATAACATCGGGTCGTTAATAACGATAAAATAAAATGATCTGGAGGACCAGACATGATTGCCCGGAGGACCGGGTCCGGCCCCCGGGCCTTGACTTTGAAACAGCTTGATCTGATTTTGTTTTATTTTGAAACATTTCTGCAAACAGGAAGACGAGGCTGGCCCCCACCCGCTTTCCCTCTCTGTGTCGGATTACCTCACCCCTTCCTGGTCGTTGTCCCCCTCATCCTCCCCGCTGACCCACTCGGAGCCCAGCGACTCGGACCGCGAAGAAGACGAAGAGGAGGAGGACGATGATGATGATGACGACGACGATGAGGAGGAGGACATGGAGGAGATGCGGGGGCGCATACTTCGCCGCCGGAAGAAACGCAAGATCCCCACAGCACTGAACTCCAAAAAGAAGAGCGGGCACTCGGCCGCCAGGGGGCCGGGGCGCCCCTGCTCCTCCTTTACTCACCCGGCATCTGTGGCGCCCCCTGCTGGATCCCAGCCCCCCCTCAACAGCCTCACGCCCCCCACCACGAATATCAACAACAACATCAGCATAAACATCGGCAGCTCCGGTGGAGCGGCGGTGAGCCGGCGGCAGCACTGCCCGTACTGCGGGCGCCACTTTCGCTCTCTAGCACGACATCTAGAGAAGTACCACGCCAACCAGCCAGAGGTCCGGACCGCCATGGAGCTGGCACACCTCCACTCGCACAGCTCCTCCGCAAACGGCGGCGGCCCCCTCTCATTATCGTCCCACAGCCACTCCTTCGCCGTGCCGCAGCCGTCGCCCTCCAACTCCGCCCCTCCCTCCTTGTTCCAGAGGGAGCGGGAGTCGCCGGCTGCCCGCTTGGGCACTGGGAACGTTTCCTTCTCCCTGTCGCTTTCCCCGCCCTCCTCAACTCACCCCGCCGCTCCGAAAAAAAGCTGTAGCTTAGGTCCGCCTGCTGCCAAACTCTCCACGCCCTCTATGGCGTCCCGAGTCAAGAGCCCATCCCCTCCTCCTCCTCCTCCCGCATCGACGCCACGAAGAGGTCGGAGGTTGAAGAGGGAGAACGAGGAGCAGCTGCAGCACGTGGATGTGGACAGTAGAAACCAAGAAGAGCTGCGCCCGCCTCCCACGCCGGAACCAGACGTGGATCCAGATGAAGATCTGGAGTTGAGCGGTGAAGGGGAAGACGATGCACCAGAGAAGAACGGAGAACTCGTGAGGTTCGTCAGATCTATTTGTGAAGTAGGGCTGCCACGATTAGTTACCGACTAATCGACTATTAAATAGTCGACGACTAATTTAATAGTCGATTAGTCGTTACTCTTTATCATATGGAGTCAGATTGTAGTCAAGTTGTAAACGTCCAGCTCCAAAAAATGAACTTTTTTCATTATTTGAGTCAGTGAGACCAAAACTTTCTTTTGTAAAAAATAGTTCCTAGTTTCAGATGCCTCATTAGAGAGATCAGGAATACACCATCCATCAAACTCATTTTGACAGGTGACCTTTGACCCTATAGACCCTGTATATATACATTTTATATTAAGTTGTCACGTCATCTTGAGGAGCGGAGCACCTGTCAAAATTAGTTTGATGGATGGTGTAGGGTCAAAGGTCACCTGTCAGAATGAGTTTGATGGATGGTGCAGGGTCAAAGGTCAC
This sequence comes from Oryzias melastigma, assembly GCF_002922805.2. Lineage (NCBI taxonomy): Eukaryota > Metazoa > Chordata > Actinopteri > Beloniformes > Adrianichthyidae > Oryzias > Oryzias melastigma. The sequence goes on along the minus strand of NC_050529.1, from coordinate 13,336,666 downwards.
CTGTCAGAATGAGTTTGATAGATGGTGTAGGGTCAAAGGTCACCTGTCAGAATGAGTTTGATAGTTTGTGCAGGGTCAAAGGTCACCCGTAAGAATGAGTTTGATAGATGGTGCAGGGTCAAAGGTCACCCGTCAGACTGAGTTTGATGGCTGGTGTAGGGTCAAAGGTCACCTGTCAGAATGAGTTTGATGGAAAGTATATTCCTTATCTCTCTCTCTCATTGTTTTATTCCCAGAAACGAATGAAGAACAGAGGCTGCACGATTCATTAAAAGTTTAATTAACTATCATATCAATTGTTTTTATTTGTAGTTAGTCTAAAGCTAATGATGTTTAAGATACGTGTTTTACATCTACTTTGCGCATGACCCGTTTAATCGACTAATCGGAAAAAATAATTGATGATTAGTCAACTATCAGAATAATTGTGGCAGCACTCTTCTGAAGGTCACGTTTTTTCTTTGAAACTGATTGCTTTCCCTGTTTATGTGTTTCAGCTCTCAAAGGCAGCATGTGAGTCCTCTCCTGTCGTCTCTGTCCTGTTTGGTGATTCACCTCCGTCACCAGCAGCACTCCTCTTTCCTCTCCCTGACCCGTTCTCCTCACTCCGCTGAGGCGTGGCGCCTGCTCTGCCACGCCAGCCTGTCCCTGCTCATCCTCTACAACCGACATCGGGAGTGTGAGGTGGCCAAGCTCTCTATCCAGGACTACCGGAACCGGATCACCCCTCAGTCCAGCGCCGGCTCCGCCTCCAGCATGGAGGCCTTCCTGTCGCCCTTTGAGCGTCACGTCCTGTGTCACCTCCCTCGAGCGGGCGTCTTAGGCAAGCGCGGTCGTGTCCAGCCTCTCATTCTCCCCCCACACTGTGAATCCTGCATAGAACTCCTGCTGCGGACCAGCCCCAACGTCGGCGTGGACCCCGAAAGCCCCTATGTCTTCTCTCGGCCCTACCACTCCCCCGCCACCCCGCTCCGAGGCACTGACCTGCTGAGGAACCTGGCTCGGGCCAGCGGCGCCAAGAACCCCGGAGTGATAACGGGAACGCGGGTGCGGCGGCAGGTCGCCATCCTCACCCAGCTGCTGCTGCTGGAGGAGGGCGACAGCCAGAGCGGTGCCGTCAAACGCCTGGAGGACTTCCTGGAACGGGAGTATCACGTGACGCAAAGCTGCTCGGCCATCACGCGGGACCCGGCGCTGATGGGCCGAGTGGGTCGCGTGGTTCTGTACGGAGAGCGGGAGGGGGTGCTGTTCAGGGGCATGAGCTTGCAGGACATCTGCCTGGAGTTGGACGGTAAGAAATCCAATCAAATCCAATCAAGACTACAACTGATTACAAATGGTGTTCTTAGCATGTTCTGAAGGCATTATTTTCTGATGATGGAGGATATGTATTATGAAAATTCAAGATGGAAAAATGACCTGCCTGTTTTCCCATGTCAGACTGAGTGTGTCTGCGGCATTAACCTCTAAATCTCTGAATTGATTCTACAGTCATGTCGGGCAACTCGGCTGATTCCTTTTCAGAAGATTCTGAAGGAGAGGAGGACAAAGAGGAAGTCAAAGTAAAAACCGAAGTTCTGGAGAAGAAGAAAGGACCCGGACGACCCCCACGCAAGAAGAAACCTCCCAATCCTCCACCTACGGCCACCCCCCCCGTAGCTAACGCCAACAAGAGGAGAAGCACGCCGCCCAAATCAGGTAAAAGTTCGTTCAGATCTTCACGTGTTGATTTTGGTTCAGTCCTTTGCCTTCAGCTGCTCTTGTTTTTGGAATCTCACCACAGGAAAGCGCGGGGTGCTGAAGCGTCCGTGGTCGGAGGCGGAGCGCGTGGCGGTGGAGACTCACCTAAAGAGAAACCTCCTGGAGCTGCGCGTCCCCGCCAAAGCCGACTGTGAACGCTGTTTGGAACTGTGCCCCCTGCTGGTGAGCAACCAAAGGGACTGGAGAGCCATCAAGTTTTATGTGCACAACCGCATCCAACTGCTGAAGAAGCAGGGGCGGAGAGAGAGCGCCGCCGCCGCCGCCGTCAACTAGAACACAGACACGCCGCAATGTGTAAACCACCAGCAGTCCAGGGAAGAGGAGGAAAACTGGTTACAAGTATGAAGACTTTGGTGTGTCCGTCGGTGAGTGGAAAAGACTGAAGAAGACTTGTCCACATGAAGCAATCCCTACCAGAGAGTACGGTTTGTTTGACTACTGTGATTATTTTATTTCTAGTTTTTTAAGAGAAGGAAGAGGAAGGCTGCAGTGCAGCTCTGGAATCTTGTGTCAGGAATTAAATTAACCAGAACCATTGACTGTATATGACAACTGGAGCAAGCCATTCAGAATGCGGGTTCTAGCATATGGTATTCACTTCACGCTGGACTCACAGTTGGAAGAGGCTTAAATCTCATTAATCTTTTTCTTACACAGCTCTTTTCTGATATATGGAAGACTTGGTTCATAGAATTCCAGCCAATTATTCATTTCTCCTTAATAATCCTTTTTCAAACAGTTGGCACTTCTATGAATTAAAAAGGACGCTACCCATACATCACTACCAATTCTGAGTTCTTGATTGGTCGAAATTCAGCCTGGTTTGATTTTCAGCTAGGGATGGGGAGATATCTCTGCCGTTATCGGCCGATATTAGTATAATTCGAGTTAATCCACAGATATTGTTTTCAGATGCACTTTATTTTTGACATGGATACTTGTTCCTGATAGATTCTTGGCACTTGGAAGCTTCTGTTTACAGTCAGTAATTGTTCTGATGAATATTTTATATTTGATAAGGACACATATCGTTCCTAATAGATCCCTGGAAATGGAAAGCTTAAGATTTACAGTTACGTCAAATAGTCATCAAGTGGTCTGAAAGTTTTCAGATACATTTTCACATGTTTTAAGTTCCTATGAGATCCTTTGTTGTATGTTAAAAAGGTCAAGTATATAGTTAAAAAAAAGTTGGTATTTCTTATAAAGAAACGATAAGGAAATCTAAACATTGTAGACACTTAAACATCGACTATCAGGACAATTTCAGGGGAAATATCGGTTATCGGTACCTGCCAGAAGAAATGATATCCCCCATCCCCACTTTCAATAAGGGTAAGATGGCGGCCAAAAATGGACTTAAATACTTGTGAGCGCGCATGAACGTAACAGTTTTGAACGCGGAAGCCCGGAATGGAAGTGGCGCTTGAACGTAGCATAAGTGGGACAGCCTCTACAGCGAATGGTTAACTTCCATCTCCAACAAAATAGTCAATTCAGTCGACGTTTTTTACAATACAGATGCCGCCATGTTAGAACCAGACATCCTTTTTAAGCAGTGATTGGTTCAAGTGGAGGCACAGTTTCTATGACAACCACCCTCGCCAATCAGGAGTGAGCTTGTTGGAAGACCATTCAACCACTTGAAAGCAGAATCTGTTCGTCAAAGACCGTGAGACCGTATACTTTTTGAAGAAAAATATTTTTAAAAAATGAAGCAGAACGAAAATGTTTATTCTGACAAATAGAGTATTTTTCAATAAAAGTCTAGCTTCTTGGAGCCAGCAAGTACTTCCTGTTTGGAATTCCAAGGGGGCGGAGTCACTCGGTCCAGTTCTCATATACAGTCAACAGCCACAACAAAAACATCTGCAAAATCAACCATGGATGCCAATTCAACACTAGCATTTACTTCAAGAAGCTTAAACTATGACAGTTGCATTCTGGGAAGTGCTAACAAGCTCTTCTTTCCATTTCCCAGCTTATCCTAATAATAAAACCTGCTTTGTTTGAGTGCAGAACATCAACATGGTGTTCCAGCTCAGAACCACGCGAGTACACTCTACCAACCATTTTTCTGTGAATTCCGACAGTGAAGGCCCTTTTTTTAATTTTTCTACGATGATGTTTACCTGTAGCTGTTTGGAGGACGGCCCTGTGGAACTGCTAAAGGCTGCAGCCCAAAGCCGACTGTGAGAGAACGGAGAGAAAGGCTCACATGAACCTGTACAGCTCTGCTTCCCGCTGACTTTCTGCTCCCAGCTGAGTGTGTTTTAAAGTATCCAGTCATGATGCACCTGTCAAGTGTTTCTCGCATACCTCTGTATCATGATCATAGATTAGTGTTCAGGCACGGCTACTTGAATTTCCTTCTACCATGAATTTGTTTTGTTTGGAAAATATTGTATTTCTGAATCAACATATGGTATTATTGACTATAAATACCTATCAAAGTATGCAGTAGTGATTTCAGAGTCAGTAATGTGTCATGATGTACATATTGTTAATACTACTTGTACTTATTAAAGTGTATGACATTTGGTTGTGTTTTTATAAACTGGACTTTAAGGTGAATTTTACTCTAAAGACAAAAGAAGAAATATTTAAAACAGATGTTTGCTTTCTTTATTTTCTAATAAAACTGAAAACAAAAATTTAAATGTAGACATTACAGTCGTCTGTAAAGAACGTGAAGAATTTTTTTGGACCTTTTACGTTAGTTTTCAATAGGAGTAAAACAATAATTAAAATTAAAGACAACTTTTTTTAAAATTTGTTGCAGCAAAATAAAAGTTTTTCTAAATGAAATACTTCAACATTCTATTGATAATTAAGAGCCAGTTTTATTTAAATTACTAGTTCTGCTAAGTTAAATTAATGAAATTCACTATTTAACAGTCGGATAATAAAACAGTTCGGCTAAAAGGTTTAACAGTAATGATGAAATAATGATATTTTGACTTTCTGGTGGTCTTATAGTAAATATAATGTTGACTTATTTTCTATAATACAGGAAAAAATTTCAAAAATGCATCCAACTTTAGCTAATATACACCCGTTTAGGCAATGAAATCATAAACTACTCACAGTAAGTTATAAATGTTGTTATTTACATGAGTGCTTTTCCTATTTGTTCTGAATTTTAATGAAATATGTAAAAGTTCCTACTATTTTTATTAATAATGAATGAGAAGAAACATTTTCATCAGTTTGATATTTATTACCTCACATATTAAACCACAAGCATGAACCTTAGGAACATCTAAACCAGAGGTCTTCAACCTGTGGCTCTTTTATCACTTTATTGTGGTTCTTTAGCTTTAATGAAAATGCTAATTAAATACATAATAGATTAGTTATTTAAGTTTTGTCATTTCTGCTTATATTTTTAACAGGTCAAATAAATAAGCAATAAAAGTTTAATTTACTGTTGGAAATTTTCCAGAAATATTCTTTAAATTTGTGTTTTAATGTATAATTACTCAAATAAAAGACTCCAAACGCTGTTTTATTTTGGTAAATTACACTAAAGTGGTTAAAGTTTTGAGCAAATTCAGTTTATAATGATAGAAAATGATTTAGTCGTGTTTTGTTTCTCACATCCTAGAGAATGACAACATAAAACTCAGTTTAAGTTAAATTTTTTAATAAATAGATTCTACTAAATTATTTTTTATATCTGAGTATAAGGAAAAAATGATGGTGGCACACCGCTATCTTAATGATAAAAAGCATGTTTGACTGTCTTGCATTTTTAATTTAGGTAAAGCTGCTGCAGCAAGAGAACCTTTTTAGACAGAGCGGGCATCCATAACATGAACTAATACACTTCTACACAATTCAAATTACAACAGGGACTGTCTGATTCTCAGAATTCTGAAATTAAAACAAAATATAAAAAAAACATTCCTTTCCGCTTACAGGCTGGAGGTTAAAGAAGAATTCAGATCTGGCTGTATTCACTAGGAGGGTTTTTTGGAAAAGGTCAGAACTTCATGTACAAAGTTTAGTTTTCAGGCTCATCTCTACAGAGAGACATCCATCTTTGTCCTTCCTAACAGAACCTGAACCTTCATTATCCCTGAAATCTGATCGAGAATGTTTCACTGATACAGAAAGACACATTTACAAACACGTGCACTGCTGTAGCCTAAGACAATGTTTAAACCCTTCATGTTGAACACATGCTCTGGACACATCGACACTTTAAACTTGTGACCTTGGTCAACTTAAGCAGCTAGATTTTTATTTATTAATTTTGGTTTTATTTGATCTTACTTCTATATTTTATATTTTATTGTAAATATCCTCTTATGGTTAAACCATCGGACAGTCGTGCATATTATACTATGTATGTCTATGTATGTGACATATAAAATTTTAATTTTATTTTTTTCAAAACATTTAGCTGCAGTGACCCTCTCAAAGTCCAAATCCTAGTGTGTTCAGAAAAAAATTACAGGCCTTGAAAAACGAAACATATATACACACACACATATATATAATGGGGAATTTCATAAAATAATAATACCATAAGACTGCTATTAGCTGCCAGTGTTTTTCTTAGTAAGATGTGAATAACTGAATACAATGTTGCAGATTTATGTTAAATTTTGATGTCAAACACAAACAGTATATTAAAACAAATTGCTATTTTTTTTTTCAAAAACAACCCAATTATTTACAATAAACAGGATATAAAAAAGCTGAGTGTTTCATATTCATAGACTTTTGTCAGAACTTGTGAAAGAATCTGCAATTGAAGCTTCTACACCTTGAAAGTTCTCTGTAGGATCTGCAGGTGGAGCTCTTGATCCATCAGCAGACAGTAGAGAAGCTTTTAGTCCTCCGGGTGGAGCTCCAGTTGGAGTTTTTATACCCAGAAGAAGTTCTGAATGATCTACTGCTACAGCTGTGAATCCTTCAGCAGACATTAGAAGAGCTTGAAGTCCTTCAGGAGGAGCTGCAGCTGAAGTTTCTACACCTTGAAAATGTTCTAAAAGATCTGCAGATGGTTTATCATGATCTTCTTCAACTGTAGATCTTTCGTCTTCTTTTGACAGACTAGTCTACCCGTTGGGATCTGGATCTACATTCTGACTCTGCTCTGTTCTTTGTAAAATCCTCATAAGTGCTATGTCACCTTTTCCAGGATTAAACAATGGAAAGACTTCTCCTTTAAATTCAGCCATCAATGATCCGATGAAACTCTTACGGTATACATCATAAAAAGAGAGCTCTCCCTTTTCATAATCCAGATACACACCCACTGTTTGTGGTCTGGAGTGAACAGGTACACACACCTGTGGTACAGTGCTGAACTGAAGATGACCTTCATCTTCAGGAGAAGAAGACAGGAACCAGAAACCATTTGATGCGTTTGGAGAGAAATCGACTTTTTGAGGGATTTCAGGAGAACTTGTGACTCCGATCCACCAGGACAGTTTGACGGGAATATTTGGACTCTTCAAAGAAACTTCCCAGTAATGTTTTCCATGAGAGAAACCTGGAGTCCCTTTGATAGCTGTGATACAAGTAACTCTTTCTCCATCTGGAAAAGTTATTCCCGGTTTGTCTCTTAGTCGACACTCTCTCACTAGGAGAAATTCATTTGTGTTCTCCAGTTTAATATTAACTGTTGAAAAAAGAAAATTGGAGATAAAAAGAATCAAAATTCTAAAGTGAAAAACTATTTTCTTTATCAAATGAAAGTGTTACCATAATTCTGAGAAGCAGATGACAGATCTGTTGGTGGTGACGTCTCTGTGAGGAAGAACAAACAAAAACATCAGTAAATACATGTTTTCTTCTTTTTATTAAGATTTATATCTCACCTTTAGTCAAAAGTGGCTCATTCTCTGAGAAAAAAAACATACAGAAAGTTTACAGTTAATAGAATACAGTTTTTAAAAATATGACCTGTAACTTCCTTCAGTAACCTCCAAAACAGTAACTGAACTCTGTGGTTCTTACCTTCTAAAAAGTCAGATGATTATAAATGTATACAATATATATTATGTCAATTTACTTAAAGACATTTAAAAAGTGGGATTTCTTTTATAATAATTGAAATCTGAATGGCTCATTCTCTGATGAAAAAGCATGAAGTTTACAGTTAATTTATTGTTATCAAGAGTTTAACTTTGGTTCTATGATTCAACCATAAATGGAACAATACTAAAAATAGCTGCACACGAGTAAACTCTAAAACAGCAACAGAACTGGGACTCTGGATCTTACCTTCAATACATTCAGCTGATTTCTCCTCTGAAACATAAAATCAACCATTTAAACATTGTAAAAACATGTCGAGTCTATCTACTTGAGATTTGACGGGACGAACAAGAATCAAATCCTTCAAGGATGCACCAATCACCACGATCTCTGCTGTAAACATCCATGATAGACATCTGGCTTCAGACCAGAAGAATGGGATGAAGAGGTGCTCTGTTATTTAGGCTGTTATTTAAGAAACACACACTGGCCAGTTTATCAGGAACATCTTGCTAGTACCGGTTTGTTCCCCCTTTGTCCCTTCAGAACTGTTAATCATTGGTGGCATAGATTCAACGAGGTACTGGAAACATTTCTCAGAGGTACCCGGTGTGTTCTTCTGCTGTTGTCCATCTGCCTCAAGGTTGGACATGTTGTGAGATCAGAGATGTTCTTCTGCAGACCTCAATTGTAACCAGTGGTTGTGAGTTACTGTTGTCTTTATATCAGCTAAAGCCAGACTGGTTACTCTCTTCTGACCTCTGGCATCAGCAAGACATTTCTGCTCACAGAACTGCTGCTCTCTGGATATTTCCTCTTTTTCTGACCATTCTCAGTCCTATCGTCTGTTTGATCTTTTTCTGGTTTCTTTCTTAGAAACTAGGGGAGATTCCAGAGTTATTTCTTTGTTCATATTAAGAAATGTTGCCTACTTTTATAAAATATTTATAAAATTTCACATGTTTATTTTCAATAAAAGTTTAGCAAAACATACAAATACCTGAGGATATTATTTTAAAGCAGATTCTTTATCAGAAACCTTTAAAATATAAATATTTTCTCTGAAGGAGGAGGTGTTTCAGAGATATTTAGTTACACCTGTTACTCCTAAATCATGTAGTAACTGAACTGTAACATTGATTTTAACTGAAATGTAGAGAAAAATGTTACTTACCTTCTTTACATTCAGCTAATTTCTTTACTGAAAGATGAAAAAGTGTGAAATTAACATTTGAGCATGAATCCATGCAGACTGAAAGATTTGATTTAACCTTGTAAAGGCAGCTTCATCAAATTCAAATGTTCTGGTATTAAGAAGTGGTTTTTTTTTATTTTTGATGAAACCCACAAAATATTTTTACAATGTCATCTTTTAATGAGATATAAATGGTATCAGTACGATAGGTGATTTGATGAGTTTGGCTCACAGTAATGTTAATTTAAAATATCATGAGTGTTCAGGAAAAGAACATTTTATTTACCCACTGTCTCAAATGTGATCCAAACTTTTTTAACAAGTTTTAACTGTGTTATAAGGAATTATCAAAACATTTCACATTCTTTCAATACGGCAAGTAGTCATTAAATAAAGATAATTAAAATAGAGGAGTAATTCTCATGATAAAGTTTTAAATTGTGTCTAAAATTTTTACCGCTAAAAGTGTTTTTCAGATTTCATGGAAGAGGCCATCTTAAAATAACAGGAAAATATGATGTAAATGGTTTTACCCACACAGCTAAAAGTTGCCTTAGAACAATTCTCCCTAAATGTAAATAAACATTATTTGTTATATGGTTGTAAATCAAACCTTTACCTTTTTTCCTGTAAAACATGAATCCAAGCAGAACCATCACCATTATTAGAAGTATTGTGAATGCAATCCATCCACCTGTGACTCCACAGTCTGGTGGTATGTTCTTTTCCAGGTGGAGTCTGACTGTGAGGCCCTTTGTGTTGGGCAGACCAACTGAACATGAAACCTCAGATGAAGCTGCAACCAGAATCCAGCTGTGGACTCTGATAAGACCAGAGGAGTCCCTGACAAACGTCACTCTGTCTTTGTCTGGATCTTCTGACCAGCGCAGTTCAGGCTGAGGGAACCAGCCTTCAGATTCACAGCTCACATTCACTGTGTTGTCTTCTCTCCACACTGCAGACAGAACAGGGGAGCTTCCTGTTTCTGTGAGGAGATTAGAAGGAGAAAATGATGCTTTAATCCTGAATATGGTGTTTGATTTTCTGTCTATTCCTCTATCATCAGACTCACCTGTCACATTGAGATTCATACTTGCATTTTTGTGTTCCTGAAAACTGCTGACATAGCAAGTATATTTCCCTTCATCTTTAATCGTAACATTTATCAGCTTTAAGGTCATGTCACCCTTTTTTAGGCCTCCAGACTTTGAGTCCTTTACGTCAAATGAGACTCGGCCGACATATGAATCATCCATGGAGACTCCATCAGCTCTTCCTGGAATATAAATCATGACTGGAGTGTCAACATTCTCCTCACGATACCAGCGGATCACCAGATCCTCAGCGTTTTGGGGTGGGCTGAGCCAGCAGGGCATGAGGACTGTGTCCCCACAGCGCACAGACTTAGAATCTCCAACAGAAACAGCAAAACGTTCTGAAACTTGAACAGAAACATCAAAACAGTCAGTCCTGGTATGTGCTTTTATTTATTTATTGTTGTCAAAAAGAAGATGAAAAAAACTCAGTATCGTTTAGGTCTGAATTTTTAAATGTATTTTCTAAAAGGAAAAATATGTTTTACACAAATGTTAAAATAATACATGTAAACATAGCAGAAATAGTTTTTTAATTGTCACTCTGGGCTTAGTTTTTAAGATGATGACGTTTATCGAATTATGAAAGCGTCTTACATAGAATGCAAGTTTTGTAAGCCTAGGTTCTGATGACATACCATCCAGCGAAGCCAATTGGACCCATATGGTTTAAAAGTGGGCAGAAAATGTGGGCCTTGATTGGGTTTGTCTGGAGTTTCTGAGGTGGCCCCACCTGTGTTTGCCCACATTAGTTTAAGTGGTCGCACAGTGGGTTGGCTCACTATGGTGATGTAGCCCATGTGGTCTTTGTTTTATTAATTTTACCGAAATCCTCTTTTTATCTTTATTTTCTTAATCTGAGAAATTTCTGGGCACAGACTTTTATTTTGGTAGTTGCGCTACTTCCTGTCTGCTCGCGGCATTCCCTCCCTTCAGTCTCTGAGAGAACGGCCGAGAGGAGGTAAGCTGCACGCTTTGCTCTCGCTATATTATAGAAAAATAAGTTTATATGAAGTTTTAAATGTGGAATTGAACTGGTAATCGATTAAAATGTTATTTACACTGTTTTTATTCTTGTTAGTTTTGTGAAATGTATTTTTTATGTAAATGCAGCACTTTGAAATCGGCTAATGCTAGCAGCAGAGCTCGCGCTAGCATGTGTGGTCTCACGAGACTGTGGTGAACTTTCTCTCCCTTCTTTTAGGTTGTGCAGACAGGTGAGACCAGAAGTGATTTTGTGTGTGTGTGTGTGGGGGGGGGGGTACTGTATGTGTTTTCACAGGAAAGCGAGCATTTATCTTGGTTAGAAATATTTTATTATCCTTTGCCTTTTGTTCTTGTATTTACTGTCAGTATATTGTAATGTACAGTTTTGTTATTTGCTTCAATGTTTTGTGATTTGAAAAATATAAAAAGGCCATTTGTTGAGGAAAGAAATGTTAAAAGTCCCCCTACAACCATCCATCCATCTATTTTCTTAACCGCCTTGCCCCCTTCGGGGTCGCCGGAGCCTATCCCGGCTGCTGATGGGTGAAGGTGATGGGTGGGTGATGGTTCACCCTGGACAGGTCGCCAGTCTGTCTCAGGGCCTCAATCACACACACATTCACTCTCACTTCCACACCTAGGGGCAATTTAGAGTCACCAATTGACCTATGAAGCATGTTTTTGGACGGTGGGAGGAAGCCGGAGTCCCCGGTGAAAACCCACGCATGCACGGGGAGAACACATCCTAAATGTCTTAAAAATGTCTGTTGATCTGGAACCTAATTAAAAAAAAAAAATCCCTCTATGTGGGCGTGGCTTATGGTGCTGAGCAGTGTAACCCTGACCCTTATCCCCCCAGACATGCTAGCAAAACACAGACTTTAATGAAAAAATGAAAATAAAATAAAACATGACAATTTAGGCTGCATTGCAGCAGCACTAGCTGGAGCTCATAACTGATTTCATTCTAGCACATGCTGATTGTTGAATTCACTTGAACAAGAAATCTAATGAAACGTCATAATACAGAAAGGGTCTAATCACGCGCCACTGTCTAAATGTGTGCAGACAGTGCTGACGTTTTTAAATGCAGACGAAGGGCTACGTTCAGGAAAACTGTTCTGGTGTCCGATTAAACCACCCGGTGGATCCTGAGCGGAGCTGCTGTTGCTGCGCCGCTCGTCGTGGCCCGCCACTGCTCGTGGTCGCCACAGGCTGTCCCGCAGCAAAAGAGCGACCGGCTACACTAACCAACCATGCAATGGACAGCATAGCGTTCTAGCGAGCTCCACTTTATCTATCTAATAAGCAACACTCGCACCGCCGTATCTAGCTAGCGAGCTCCGTTATAGTGTGCTAGCAAGCTCTTCTGTAGCGAGCTAGCAAACTCCACTTTAGCACGATAGTGAACTTCTCTGCAGTGAGCTCCGCTAAATCAAGTTAGCAAGCTGTACTGTAGCATGATGGCAAGCTCCGTTGTATCGAGTTAGCGAGCTCCGCTGTAGCGTGCTAGTGAGCTCCAATGGATCAAGCTCCATTGTATTGAGCTATCGAGCTCTATTATATTGCAATAGCGATCTCCCCTTTTCTTTTGATTGTTTCTTTTGTTTTATGTAAAGCACTTTTAATTGTCTCTGTTCATAAAATGAGCTATACAAATTAGGGATGTCCCAATTTGATCACGTGATCGGAAATCGGGCCCAATCACGTGGTTGAAGACTCGATCGAAATCGGGCTCTGTTGTCCGATCAGGATCGGATATTTCATGTGTTCTTATTATGATCAGCGCTTTATATTTCAATCTTATTATTCCGGATAAATACTCCACTAGAAGTCTGCATGTCATGAGAAGATCACGCTTTAAACTGACAGCTAGTGTCTCTAAACAACAACATCTAAAGGCATTTCAACAGAAAAAGACAGAGTTTTGTTTCTTTTTAATGTGAAGCTCTTCATGCTGCAGACAGATGGCTAAACAACACCTGCAAACTGCTACATGCTAGCGCCGTGATTTAACTCCTTAGGACCCGAGCTGTCCTTTGATATGCCTGTTTTATTTATCTGATAGAGAAATATAAGTTAAGAAAATTAACTACTGTGGTAATAAAACTGATAATGTGATGTCTTAAGAACTTAAAAATAAGCACATAATCTTAAAAAACTAATAAATGAAAATTAATAATGATATGAGTCATGGACACTCATCAAATTCATGCTAAAACAAAGTCATAATTCATTTTTAAGAATTTTAAATAAGGACAGGAATCACATTTGGTCAAAAATGTTCAATAGCTCTAAAGATGTTAAAGCTAAAGTCACTAAACTTTCTCACATGACTAATTATCACTTATATAACAAGAAAATATTTTTTTTCCTAGTTTATATTTGCTGTATTTTTACTTGTTTATTAAAGCTACTTCACAAAAGTGTTTTATTTAAGTTTTTAATGATAAAAGAAGGCTAATGAAATATAAATAAGGGATAACACAAATCTGTTTATTCAGTTTCTTCATGTTTTAAATGTGTTAAAAATGTATCAGATCGGGGCACGGTATCCACAAATCCACAAAATCCAATTACCCTAATACAAACAAACTTACCTTGCCTTAGAGCAAGCTACCCACTGAGTGCTCACTTAACCTAATGTGGGCAAACGCAGGTGCAGCCACCACGGAAACTGTGGACAAACCCAACCGGGGCAGACATTTTCTGTCTAATTTTAAACCATATGGGGCTCACTTGGTCTTTCTGGCTGAGCTTTTACATCGTTTTCTGTTATGAAACTATCCAGGAGGAATAAACGTCTCTTCTCACACAATTCTATATATACATATACATATATTACTGTTAAATTATTGCATTATATTTTTATAATTCCTTTTTTTTTTCTTTCTTTTTTTTTTTTTACAAAAGTGGACAGACTTATGACAGACTGTTGCTTCTTTTTGAGAAAAGTGATCGCCACGAGAAACAAAAACAAAAGCATCATTTTAGGAGGAAAGTTTACCTGTTAGTGCTTGTTTTGGCCCAGATGATAAATCAAAAGTGTATTTAAAAAAGTAAAAAAAGTCCAAAGTATAAATAGTTCAATTTCCCAGAGGTGTGTCATTTCATCCTTCTTAGATTCTCCATTTCTTTTCTGCTTTATCCCAGTCTTTAAAATAATAAAAATTCATCCAAACAGGTAAAATTAAGCTATAAAATAGCTCTTATGTCTTTTCTACTGTCTTGCTTTTGTAATAAACTGTGGAAAAAGGTATATCAACAGTTCTTGTTCAATATTTTTTCGATTACTAAGAAAAGTTTTCCTACTGTTTTTCTAGAGACTCTGGACCTGATGTTTTTTTTTTATTTTATTTCTTCAGGGTTAAACAAAAACAAAATCGACACTTCAGTGGTGTCAAAGTAAAAGTTGGAAGTCTTTTATAACATTAAAAAAAAATTTATTTTAGCCACTTTTGTAGGGTTTGTTTTTATCTTTTACTGAATCACAATGTCACAAACTTAAATAAAATATCTCAAATTAGGCGTTTTATAGCTATTAATGAGTAATTAATCATTGCAATTAAATTACATTGATAAGATTAATGACTAACAGGTCACGATGTATTACCGGTAATCGCACAAAAAAATTAATTGCAAATATATATATGTGTGTGTATTTGTGTTTGTGTGTATGTAAAATGTCCAGCTGGTGTCACTATTGGGATTTTCCGTAAGGTTACACTCAATCAGATAAAACAGCTGATAAATGTCTTCTATAATGTGAATATTCTGTGTAAAGTTTCTTTCAAATATAGACAGTCTTATGTGAGACTGAACTGTGCTCTTTCGAAACAAAAAACAACAACAAAAAAAAAGAATAAACAAAAATGACCCTTTTTGTTTCTTTCACTGGTATCACTCACCAGAAGCAGAGCTGCATGTTGAAGCAACAAGATCCAAAACTATCCAAAAGAACATACGTCTGTCTGTAATGTGAGAGAAAATATTGACATAGAAAATCCTAAATATGCCCCAAATACAATTAAATAAAACTGCAACTATGGTGCAAAATCATTTTACATATAACGTGTTGGATCAAATAAAATCGCGACTTACCCATGCTGCCACTGACACCAGGTGTATCTAGGTCGAGTGTGTTTGTCCTTCACAGGTATTATTCACTATTGACCTGAACGTCTAAAAATCTAACCACCTTGTGGGAAGGTAACAAAAAACAGATTTACTTTCATTTCCATTAATCATTACCCAGTGGAGTTGGATTCTGGGTAATGCAGTTCATATTTTAAGCTGCCATGAATGAAGCAATATCAACAAGGAAAAAACGATGTCTGGAATTGTTAATTGGTGTTTATGCATTAATTTCTCCCGTGAGAGCTCTGCCTTTAGTTGAAACCATTGACTGCATGTAGAGAACTGGACTGAGTGACCCCTCCCTCTTCATGTTCCAAATAGGAAGTACCCACTGGTTCCAAGAAGCCACAATTCCATTGACTTCTATTGAGAAACAAACCACTATAACTCCATCATTCTAGTTGTCAGAGTAATCATTCTTGCTCTGATAGATTTTTCTTAACATCCTGCTAATGCTAATTTTTTCATGATATTTTTTTCTTCATTGTAAGTTATTATAATACAGTTGCACATGGGTGTAGTTCTGTAGTTGTGTTCATCTCACAGTGAGAGGCCCTGGTTCATGTTTTCGTGCATGTGTGGGTTTTCTCCAGCGTCTTCCTACAGTCCTAAAACATGCTGCATTCAAAGGTCGTCTGGTGGTTCTAAATTACCACTAGGTGTAAATGTGATTTTGTGGCCCTGCTACAGATTCAAGGTGTACTCTGCCCTCACCCAACAGCCTTGTGACCCCAGAGAGGGATTTAACAGGTTTTGAAGATGGATGGAGCATCATCATTTCAGCCTGTAACACCCCTGCTGGTGGGTAGCCTCCACAAACTTCTCCATTTTTGGTGGTCTTGCACCACATACATCCAGGCCTTCTGGCTTTCTTCTCAATATCATCTCTCCATCGCTGCTTTGGTCTCCCCCTTGCTCTATTTCCATCTCTTGGAGTCCATTCCACTACTTTCCTGGCCCACTTTTTGGCTCCATTCTGGCAAGATGCCCCGCCCACCTACTTTTTGTCTCTCACTTTTGTTTTTAATCATACTATTTCTTCATGGATTTTGTCTTTCCTTGTTATATTGAGCATTGATCTTTCCATGCTTCTCTGAGCAGCAGACAACTTTCCTTTTTGAGGTCTTTAATAGACCATGTTTCTGCTCCATATGACATTGTTGGTACGATGGATGGATGAATGGAATTTACAACATGGGCTTACTGATTCTCAGGATTCCTTTTCCTTTTGTTGGCTGGAAAGAAGAATTTAGATCAGGCTATATTCACTAGGATGGTTTATTTTATTTTACAAGGTCAGAGCTTCATGTACAAAGTTCATTTTTCACAGTAATACAAGCAAAAACTTCAGTTTTTATTCCTCTTTTTTGTGCATCCAAGTCCATCTTAAAACCAGAACATTTTCACATCCTGAAAATCTAGTTGGTACAAATGGTAAATATTTCACTGATGTCAAAGTGAAAGATACACATTTACAATCACATGTAATGCTGTGGCTTAAGACAATGTTTGAAGCTTTAGTGTTTTAAAACATTTAACCGCATTGAACCTCTCACAGTACAAATACTAGTGTTTTGTTGTATGGAGAGAAAAAGATGTGTTACTCAGAAAGACTGGCAAATTCCTGTTAAAACATTAAGAATACTTGGAATACTATAAATGAGGTACTATGCAACAAAAAGGTTTCCAGGCATTTACCATCTATTTTTTTTTTGATGGAGCAAAGAATCATAGCGACCCTCTTGATATTGCTAATGGTTTTAACAAATACTTTTTAAATGTAGGTGCTTCATTGGTAAGAGATATATCATTGGTATATTTTTGGACTTGTCAAAAGCTTTTGACACAGTCAACTATGAGATTCTTTTTATTAAACTTAAACAATATGGAATACAACATGATGCTCTAAGGTGGATTCAGAATTATTTAGAACAGAGAGAACAATTTGTTTTTATTAATAATCAAAGGTCAATTAGAGGTGAATTAGTTTGTGGGGTTCCACAAGGATCCATTCTGGGACCTCTTTTATTTATTTTATATAATAATGATTTAATACGTTCTTGTAAAAATATGCTCCCTCTCATGTTTGCAGATGATACTTGTCTTCTGATAATCAACTCAAATGTTGATTCTTTGATAAATGAAGCAAATGAAGAATTATTAAATAATTCTGAGTGGTTTAAATTAAATCAACTTTCTTTAAATGTACAAAAGACGAATTACATGATTTTTAGTAATAAAATGAATGCATTTAATATAGTAAATCAAAAACGTAATATTGATGGCATTTTTTTAGCCAAGTTACTTAAACAAAGTTCTTGGGAGTGACTGTTGATCAAAAGTTAACTTGGAAAAATCATGCTCAAAATATTTGTAAAAAAGTTATGAAATCAGTTGGTATTTTGAACAAAATTTACTCCTCTATAAATACACCTTGTATGATGAAGCTATACTATACTTTAGTTTATCCACACTTTATCTACTGTAATGTAATTTGGGGCAATACATGTAGAGTATATCTAATTAAGCTAATATTACAAAAAAGATTCTTGCATAATTCCTTTATTAAAAAAATATAAGATAATAACAATATTTAATATTAACACATATTGTATCTTTATGTTTAAGTATCGGTCAAAGGTTTTACAAACACCGTTTGCTGATTTTTTTTTGTGTTTTCTTCCGATGTTGATGCCTATCCAACAAGACACTGTGATGATTTCTATCTTCCTTTTTGTAGAACAACCGTTAATCAAAATACTATAAAGTACAGAGGGCCAAAACTTTGGAATAATCTAAACTGTACTCTTAAATCTATTTCTTTGTTAGAGACATTTAAAAAACAATAAAGCTTACTTTTATAATATTTTTCAAAAAGTGTCATTGGGGTAAAATGTAACATTTTTATTTTTGCTTGACATTTCTGTTTCTGTTGCACGATTATGTTTTAGGGGAGGTGGTTATATAAGACCTTTGTAGGTATTCTCACTCTCTCCTGCACAGATGTATTTCAGTTTTTATTTGTCATTGTAATCCATGTGATTGCATTTTATGTATGTGCAAATAAAGAAAATCAAGTCAAAATCAAGGTGAAACAAAAACTGAATTGCAAAGAAAATATGAAACTTTAAACACAACAACATTGCGAGGTCAAAAAACTGTTGGACTCCATTTCAATTTGCTGAGTCTGCTGCGGGACTTCATCTGCGCACCCAGAGACGACTTTCAGGCTCCCACAACTGTAGGCACATGAGACAGAACAAATTAAATGCAGGCAGGTCATTTAAGACTCCTAAAAGTTACCTTAGAACAATTCTCCCTAAATGTAAATAAACATTTTTTATATGATTGTAGATCAAACCTTAACATTTTTTCCTGCAAAACAGGAATACAATGACCATCACGATCATGATGATTAGAATTATCGCGAATGCAATCCATCCAGCTGTGGAGGATCCAGAGTCTGGACAGAAAATCAAAACAATTCATAGGTTTTAGTTTTTCTGCACACACACACACCCACACACAAAAAACGTTTTTACCTTGCTTATGGTTCTTTTCCAGGCGGAGTCTGACTGTGAGGCTCTTTGTGTTGGGCAGACCAACTGAGCATGAAACCTCAGATGAAGCTGAAACCAGAATCCAGCTGTGGACTCTGATAAGACCAGAGGAGTCCCTGACAAACGTCACTCTGTCTTTGTCTGGATCTTCTGACCAGCGCACTTCAGGCTGAGGGAACCAGCCTTCAGATTCACAGCTCACATTCACCGTGTGGTCTTCTTTCGAAACTGCAGACAGAACAGGGAGGCTTCCTGTTTCTGTGAGGAGATTAGAAGAAGATGATGACGCTTTAATCCAGAAGATGCTGTTTGATTTTCTGTCTATTTCTCTATCTTCAGACTCACCTGTCACATAGAGATTCATACTTCCACTGTCATGTTCCTGAACTCTGTTGACATAGCACGTATATTTCCCGTCATCTCTAACTGTAACATTTGTCAGCTTTAAGGTCACGTCGCCCGTTTTCAGGCCTCCAGACGTTGAGTCCTTTTTGTCAAATGAGACTCGGCCGACATATGAACCATCCATGAAGAACCTGTTAGCTTTTCCTGGAATATAAATCATGACTGGAGTGTCAACATGGTCCTCATGATACCAGCGGATCACCAGATCCTCAGCGTTTTGGTGTGGGGTGAGCCAGCAGGGCAGGAGGACTGTGTCCCCACGGCGGACAGACTTGGACTCTCCAACAGAAACCACAAAACGTTCTGAAACTTTAACAGAAACATCAAAACAGTCAGTCCTGGTATGTGTTTTTATTTCTTTTTTGTTGTCAAATAGAAGATGAAAAAACTCAGTATGTCTAACGTTTAGGTCTGAATTTAAATTTTTTTTTTTTTTAAATGACAAATGAGCATATGTTTAACACAATTGTTAAAATAATACATGTAAACATAGCATTGACTTAAATGGGTACTCATTGGGTTGGCTCACTACGCTAGCCATAGTGAGCTCCTTTTTAGCAAGCTCCGTTGTAAGCTAACGAGCTATGCTGTATCAAGTTAATGAGCTCCACTGTAACGAGCTAGCAAGCTCCGCTGAAGCAAGCTCCATTGTATGAAGCTAGCGAGCTCCATTGTATAGAGCTAGCGAGCTCCACTAGAGCAAGCTACATATTGAGTGCTCACTTAACCCAGTGTGGGCAAACACATGTGGGGCCACCATGGAAAATGTGGACAAACCCAACTGGGGCAGACATTTTCTGCCTAATTATACACCACATGGGGCTCACTTGGTCTCTCTGGCTGGGCTTTTACATTTTTTTTCTATTATGGAATTATCCTGGATAAATAAAAAGTCTTCTCCCACACACACAATATGTGTGTATATAGACACACACATACATATATATATTTGGCCTGTTAAATTATTGCATTAATTACAATAATAATTTACAGACATTTTAGCGTGTTAGTTTTTTTTTTTAAGAATTGTGTTAATTCTCATTTTTGCATCGGGTGGTTATTTCCGAGTTATGTACACCTGGAGGAGCATTGTATCCAACAATTAAACAATTAAATACTTAATAAATTATTAGAGCTTCTGCCATTTTTTTGAAGTTTAAATTGCTTTTTTTAAACAAAAGTGGACTTTTCTCATGTTAAGTGCTTCAGAGCAAATCACGCACGAGCCTCGTTCTGCTCTAGCTCCTTTTTGAGAAAAGTGATCACCACGAGAAACTAAAAAAAGCATCACTTGAGAGTGAAAGTTCACCTGTTAGTGCCCGATTTTGTCCAGATGATGAAACAAAAGTGTATTTAAAAAGTAAAGTCCAAAGTATAAATAATAATTTTTTTATCACTTATTTTTGTTGTTCTTTTTTTCAAAACACATTTAGGGTTAGCTGTTTTTTTGTTCGTTTTATTTTGTGTGTTTTTTTTTTTTTGTCCCCCATATTTGACTTATGTCTGCCATCTTCTGTAAGTATAAATAATTCAATTTCTCTGCAGTGTGTTATTTCATCTTAGATTCTTTATTTCTTTTTTGCTTTATCCCAGTCTTTAACATTTTTAACAGGTAAAATTAAATTATAAAATCACTCTCATGTCTTTTCTTCTGTCTTGCTGTTTGATAAACTGTGAAATAAGCTACATTAACATTTGAATTATTGTATTATTTGGACGTTCTTGTTCATTTTCTTTTGGATTGCTCAGAGAGTGTTCCTACTGTTTTTTGAGACTAGAGACTCTAGATCCGTTGTTTTTTTAATTTTATTTGTTCAGGATTGACAAAAGAAAAAAAAAACTACCCCTCGGCAGTGTCAAAGTAAAGGTTGGAAGTCTTTTCTAATACTAAAAAAAACATAATAAAGCCACTTTTTTATTTATTTTTTTTTTTTTATCTTTTAATCCATTACAATGTGACAAAATTAAATAAAATACCTCAAAAGGAAGTTTTTACAGCTATTAATAGGTGAAAAATAATTGCAGTTAAATTAGATTGACTAGATTAATTAATTACAGGTCACAATTTATTAATCCCACAAAAAAAATTAATCGCATGACAGTACTAATATATAAATACATATTTACATACGTGTATGAAAAATGTCCAGCCGGTGTCACTATTGGGATTTTCCGTAAGGTTACACTCAATCAGATAAAATAGCTGATAAATGTCTTCTATAATGTTAATATTCTGTGTAAAGTTTCTTTCAAATATAGACAGTATTATGTGAGACTAAACTGTGCTCTTTTGAAACAAACTAAAGAATAAACAAAAATGGCTCTTTTTTTTTCCTTCTTTCACTGGTATCACTCACCAGAAGCAGAACTGCATGTTGAAGCGACAAGCCCCAAAACTATCCAAAAGATCATCCGTCTGTCTGTAATAAGAGAGAGAATATTAACATAGAGAATCATAAATATGCCCCAATTAAATAAAACTGCAACAATGGTGAAAATCATTTTACATACAAAGTAACAAAGTGTTGGATCCCAAGACAAATAAAATCCTAACTTACCCATGCTGCCACTGACAACACCAAATATAATATAAATAAAAAATAATATATATAAATAACCATTTATACATCTTCTTCTTTTCCTTTCGGCTTTTACCTTCAGGGGTCGCCACAGATTGTCAGGAATCAGTTTCCTCCATCTAAGCCTGTCTTCAGCATCCTCCACTCTAACACCAGCCACCTTCATGTCTTCATTTACTGCATCCATAAA
>NC_050529.1:13299207-13314391 GCF_002922805.2 Oryzias melastigma | reverse complement strand
GTAGTTATCCAGTCATCTGGGAGTACCTCCTGACCACCCAGAGCCTGTTTCAACTGTTTCTTAAAAGTCATGCAACAATCCTCTTTTTCAGCTTCCACCAGTTTGTCCTGTTCTCTGTCTTTGCCCTCTCTTTCTTTATCTTCTTCACCACCAGAGTCATTCTACACACCACCATCCTGTGCTGTCTGGAAACACTCTCACCAACCACTACTTTACAGTCACTGATCTCCTTCAGATTACACCGTCTACACAAGATGTAGTCTATCTGTGTGCTTCTACCTCCGCTCTTATAGGTCACTCTATGTTCCTGTCTCTTCTCAAAGAATGTATTCACTATCGCCATTTCCATCTTTTTTGCAAAATCAACCACCATCTGTCCATCTACATTCCTCTCCTGGATAGCAAACCTGCCTATCACTTCCTCATCACCTCTGTTTCCTGCACCAATATGACCATTGAAATCTGCACCAATGACAACTCTCTCATTTCCAGGGATGCTCATCATCACTTCATCAAGATCCAACCAGAACTTCTCCTTCTCTTCCAGCTCACATCCTACCTGTGGGGCATACCCACTAACAACATTGAACATGACACCCTCCATTTCTATCTTCAGACTCATCACTCTATCTGACACTCTTTTTACCTCCACAACACTCCTAACAAACTCCTCCTTTAGGATAACTCCTACTCCATTTCTCTTCCCATCTCCACCATGATCGATCGAACAACTTGAACCCTGCTCCTAGGCTTCTAACCTTGCTACCTTTCCACCTGGTCTCCTGGACACACAGTATGTCTACATTTCTCCTCTGCATCATATCCACTAACTCTCTACCCTTTCCTGTCATAGTTCCAACATTCAAAGTCCCAACTCTCAGTCCAACACTCGTGACTTTCCTCTTCTCTCTCTCCCTACGAACCCGCCTTCCTCCTCTCCTTCTTCCACCAACAGTAGTCCAATTTCCACCGGCACCCTGTCGGTGAACAGCACCGATGGCGGTCGTTGTTAACCCGGGCCTCGACCGATCCGGTATGGATTTCGTAGGTCTGATTCGCATATTTGATTTGGCAAGATTTTACGTCGGATGCCCTTCCTGACACAACCCTCTGTATTTATCCGGGCTTAGGACCGGCACAATGAGTCCCTGGCTTGGGCCCCTTCGTGGCTACATTAATAACCATTTATACATATATTTTTTTAAAGTAATAAGGTTTATAACAATGTATTTGATGTTTAAAATTTAATAATTAACACATTTTTCCTTTTTAAATTGAACTATAGTTATAACCAATAGTTAAATAAATAAATATAAAATAAATGACTATAAAGATTTACCAAATGTTGCCAACCATTTTTCATCGATTCTAATAAGGGCTCTGCCTTCCCAGAATTTCTTTTAAAATAAAATTCCACTGGTAATGGGAGTCCCAACTGGAAAGTACATAGTAGCTAGTTTAAGTGATAGTTCCCGTCGCTGGTGTCATAGTCCAGTTTAGTCAGGTTTGGTGTTGCGCATTAAGCTTTATTAGTTTCTGTGTGGTTTCGGAGCTTCTGCGGGACATTATGTGTGTCGTCAATCAGGCTGTCGACGATGAAAAAGAGGGGAAAAGCGACTTTGAGCCGCTAGCCTCAGTTTACTTCCTGAATATACATGGAAGAACTCCTGACTGTTTAGTTCACTGAAACTCGGATACATTTTCTGAACTTCACCTAAAAGTACATTTTTAAAACGTTAAGGTATTAAAATGTCCCCTCCTGAGCCGGACGATACCACTCCATTGCTGCGGGATGATGCAAGCAGGTAAGTGCAGAGTTCGTCTGACAAACATTCAGCTGGGAGGTGTGAAGTTCACACACCGTGAACTCAGGACTACTCCTTCATGTTTTCACTAGACATCTCTTTTGAAATAATCGTGTTTGCTAGTGATGACTCTCAGAATGGGGACTACAGGAGCAGGTGGAGGTCCATCAGAGTCATGTACTTCACCATGTTCCTCAGCAGTGTTGGTGAGTTCATTCACGCCTTTTTCAAAACCATACAAGTCAGTACAAAGATGAGCATGTAAAGTTTAGCCAGAGCTGATTTAGGTCCTTTTGTGTAGAAAATGTTATGCACCCATTCAAGTTTAGCAGGTTTCTACCATGTCAGAATCAGAATGATCTTTAATGTCATTGTTGCACATGGACTTGTGATAACAAGGAAAAAAACAGTGGCTCTCCAGACAATAGAATGAAAGATAAGATAATATATAAAAAGTCTAAAAAACTGTAGAAAAAAAAGAATAAAAACATTATTTACATATATTGTACATGGAGGATAAATTAAAGACAGTACCAACCCTGTTGTACAGAATGATCTCACATTTGGGCTGGTCAAGCACTTTGAAAAGTTGAACATATTTGTATTATTAGTAATAGATAACATGTGGATGAATTCTAAAGGTGGACAGTTACTGAACAGATGAAGCGACATT
Organism: Oryzias melastigma; assembly: GCF_002922805.2. NCBI lineage: Eukaryota > Metazoa > Chordata > Actinopteri > Beloniformes > Adrianichthyidae > Oryzias > Oryzias melastigma. The sequence continues at coordinate 13,311,913 of NC_050529.1, read as the reverse complement.
CACAAGGCGCGTTCAAGCAACCACTCTTAATTTTAATTTTACATACAAAGTAACAAAGTGTTGGATCCCAAGACAAATAAAATCCTAACTTACCCATGCTGTCACTGACAACTCCAAATCTATCTTGACGAGTGTGTTTGTCCTTCACAAGTATTTTTCACTATTGACCAGAGCGTCTAAAATTCTAACCACCTTGTGGGAAGGTAACAAAAAAAGAATCACTTTCATTTTCACCCAGTGGAGTTAGATTCTGGGTAATCCAGTTCATATCTTAAGCTGCCATGAATGAACCAATGGGCTATATGCGTGACCAACTTCCGCATTCAGCCTTTGACTGCTCAGTTGTTTCCGGTCGGAGCCGTGGGCTGTTGTTTATGTGGAAATAGTGGAGTATTTGGACTTTAAAAGATGTCTTTTGGAGCTAATAAGAGTCACTATAAATGATGTTAGGCGCCTTGTTTGTTTTTCTAGCAAAATACCCCCAAATAAAAATGCAAAAAGGATTTAAATTGTGTTTGTCGTCCTACATAGAAAACTTCAAAGGTAACTTACTAATGCTAATGTTTTTAGCGCATGTTTACGTGCGACCAGCTCTAAAACTGAAGGACATTCATGTTGGCGACACGTTATAGGTTCAGTCAAGATGCAGATCGCTAAATTGTTTCATGTATTTTTTGTGAATCCAAAGCTAACCCAATTTGCCAAGTCCAAGCACATAGTTAGCCACAGCCAGAAGCAAGTAAGCAGTCTTATTCGAAACCGGAAATACGTCACACAGCTCCATGCATAGAGTCCATTCCAACAAGAAAAAAAACTATGTCTAGTCTTTTTTTTTTTTTGGTTTGTTTGGTTTTTTTTTGGCTGCACGGTGGCGCAGTGGTTTGCGATCTTACCTCACAGCAAGAAGGCCCCGGTTCAAATCCCAGCTGGGGGATCTGAAACAGAAACACCAACTGGGGACCTTTCTGTGTGGAGTTTGCATGTTCTCCCCGTGCATGCGTGGGTTTTCACACCAAAACATGCTTCATAGGTTAATTGGTTACTGTAAATTGCCCCTAGGTGTGTCTGTGAGAGTGAATGGGTGTGTGATTGAGGCCCTGCGAAAGACTGGTGACCTGTCCAGGGTGGACCCCGCCTTCGCCCATCAGAAGCCGGGTTAGGCTCCGGCACCCCGCGACCCCGAAAGGAACAAAGCAGCCAAGAAAATGAATGAATACATTATTTTAATATAGCCGACTTTAGCTAATATACACCCGTTTACGCAATGAAATCACTAACTACTCACAGTAAGTTATAAATATTGTTATTTACATGAGTGCTTTTTCTATTTGTTCTGAATTTTAATGAAATATGTAAAAGTTCCCTCTAATTTTACTAATAATGAATGAGAAGAAACATTTTCATTAGTTTGATGTTTATTACCCCACATATGAATCTACAAGCATGAACCTTAGGAACATTTAAACCAAATGTCTTCAACATGTGGCTCTTTTATCCCTTGATTGTGGCTCTTTAGCTTTGATTAAAAATACTAGTTAAATAGATATTAGATTATTTATGTAAGTTTTGTCATTTCTGCTTATATTTTTAACATGTCAAATAAATAAGCAATAAAGGTTTAATTTACTGTTAGAAATTTCCCAGAAATATTCTTTAAATTTGTGTTTAAGTGTATAATTACTCAAATAAAAGACTGCAAATGCTGTTTTATTTTGGTAAATTACACTAAAGTGGTTAAAGTTTTGAGCAAATTCAGTTTATAATGATAGAAAATGATTTAGTCGTGTTTTGCGCCTCACATTCCAGAGACAAAGAGAACCATTTTGGACACATGAACTAATACACTTCTATACAATTCAAATTACAACAGGGACTTGCTGATTCTTGGAATTCTGAAATAAAAGCAAAAAAAAAAAAAAGATTTCTTTCCTCTTACAGGCTGGAGGTTTAAGAAGAATTCCAATCTGGCTGTATTCACTTTTCGGGTTTTTTGGAAAAGGTCAGAACTTCATGTACAAAGTTTAGTTTTCAGGCAAAAATGTCAGTTTTTTGCTCATCTCTACAGAGAGACATACATCTTCGTCCTTCCTAACAGAACCAGAACCTTCAGGATCCCAGAAATCTGATCGTGAATGTTTCACTGATACAGAAAGACACATTTACAAACACATGCACTGCTGTAGCCTAAGACAATGTTTAAACCCTTCATGTTGAACACATGCAATGAACACATCAACACTTTGAACTTGTGACCTTGGTCAACTTAAGCAGCTAGATTTGTATTTATTAATTTTGGTTTTATTTGATCTTACTTCTATATCTTATATTTTATTGTAAATATCCTCTTATGGTTAAACCATCGGACAGTCGTGCATATTATACTATGTATGTATATGTATGTGACACATACAATTTTAATTTGAATGTTTTCAAAACATTTAGCTGCAGTGACCTTCTCAAAGTCCAAATCCTAGTGTTCTGCTGGATGTTCATCACAAAACTATCAAAACTAGCTGCTTATATTTAGAAACAATTCACAGGCCTTGAATAACTAAACATATACGCACACATATAAATGTTGGGGAATTTCATAAAATAATAATACCATAACACTGCCATTAGCTCCCAGTGTTTTTCTTAGTAAGACGTGAATAGCTCAATACAATGTTGCAGGTTTAGGTTGAATGTTGATGTAAAACACAAACAATATATTTCAAAACAAATTGCTATTTTTTTTTCCCAAAACAAGCCAATTATTTAAAATAAACAGGATAGGAAAAAGTTGAGTGTTTCATATTTATAGACTTTCGTCAGAACTTGTGGAATAATCTGCAACTGAAGCTTCTACACCTTGAAAGTTCTCTGTAGGAACTGTGGGTAGAGCTCTATCCCTCAGCAGACATTGGAGGAGCTTTTTGTCCACCGGGTGGAGATCCAGTTGGAGTTTTTATACCTAGAGGGTCCTCCTTTGGATCTCGAGATGGAGCAATAGATCTCTCAATAGACACTGGAGGAGCTTTTTGTCCTCCGAGTGGAGCTAGAGTTGGAGCCTTTATACTTAGAAGATGATCTGAATGATTTGCTGCTACAGCCGTAGATCCATCAGCAGACACTGGAGGAGCTTTTTGTCCTCCGAGTGGAGCTAGAGTTGGAGCCTTTATACTTAGAAGATGATATGAAGGATTTGCTGCTACAGCTGTAGATCCATCAGCAGACACTGGAGGAGCTTTTTGTCCTCCGAGAGGAGCTAGAGTTGGAGCCTTTATACCTAGAAGATGATATGAAGGATTTGCTGCTACAGCCATAGATCCATCAGCAGACACTGGAGGAGCTTTTTGTCCTCCGAGTGGAGCTAAAGTTGGAGCCTTTATACTTAGAAGATGATCTGAATGATTTGCTGCTACAGCCGTAGATCCATCAGCAGACACTGGAGGAGCTTTTTGTCCTCCGAGAGGAGCTAGAGTTGGAGCCTTTATACCTAGAGGGTCCTCCTTTGGATCTCGAGATGGAGCAGTAGATCTCTCAATAGACGCTGGAGGAGCTTTTTGTCCTCCGAGTGGAGCTAGAGTTGGAGCCTTTATACTTAGAAGATGATCTGAATGATTTGCTGCTACAGCCGTAGATCCATCAGCAGACACTGGAGGAGCTTTTTGTCCTCCGAGTGGAGCTAGAGTTGGAGCCTTTATACATAGAAGATGATATGAATGATTTGCTGCTGCAGCCGTAGATCCATCAGCAGACACTGGAGGAGCTTTTTGTTTTTTGGGTGGAGCTCCAGTTGGAGTTTTTATACCTAGAAGATGATCTGAATGATCTACTGCTACAGCTGTGGATCCATCAGCAGGGATAGCAGGAGCTTGAAGTCCTTCAGGAGGAGCTGCAGCTGAAGTATCTACACTTTGAAAATGTCCTAAAGGATCTGCAGATGGTTTAGCATGATCTTCTTCAGCTGTAGATCTTTCATCTCCTTTTGGCGCACTAGTCTCCCTGTTGGGATCTGGATCTACATTCTGACTCTGCTCTGTTCTTTGTAAAATCCTCATAGTTGACTCGTCACCTTTTCCAGGATTAAACAATGGAAAGACTTTTCCTTTAAATTCAGCCGTCAATGATCCGATGAAACTCTTACGGTCCACATCATAAAAAGAGAGCTCTCCCTTTTCATAATCCAGATACACACCCACTGTTTGTGGTCTGGAGTGAACAGGTACACACACCTGTGGTACAGTGCTGAACTGAAGATGACCTTCATCTTCAGGGGAAGAAGACAGGAACCAGAAACCATTTAAAGTGTTTGGAGAGAAATCAACTTTTTGAGGGATTTCAGGAGAACTTGTGACTCCGATCCACCAGGACAGTTTGACATCAATATTTGGATTCTTCAAAGAAACTTCCCAGTAATGTTTTCCATGAGAGAAACCTGGAGTCCCTTTGATAGCTGTGATACAAGTGACTCTTTCTCCATCTGGAAAAGTTATTCCCCATTTGTCTCTTAGTATCGACTCTCTTATCATGAGAAATTCATTTGTGTTCTCCAGTTTAATATTAACTGTTGAAGAAAGAAAATTAGAGTTAAAAAGAATCAAAAGTCTCAAGAGAAAATCTATTTTCTTTGTCAAATGAAAGTGTTACCATAATTCTGAGAAGCAGATGACAGATCTGTCGGCGGCGACGTCTCTGTGAGGAAGAACAAATAAAAACATCAGTAAATACATATTTTCTTCTTTTTTTAAAAGATTTGAATCTCACCTTTAGGCAAAAGTGGCTCTTTTTCTGATGAAAAAGCACAGAAAATTTGCAGTTAATTTAATATAGTTTTTAAAAATATGTCTTTTAACTTCCTTCAGTAACCTCCAAAACAGTAACTTAACTGAGACTCTGAGGTTCTTACCTTCTATAAAGTCAGATGATTCCTTGGCTGAAACAAAAAATAAAGATTATAAATGTTTTTAAAAATATATTAAATCAATTTACTTAAAGACAATTAGAAAGTGGGATTTCTGTTATAATAATTTAAATCGGAGTGGTTCATTCTCTGATGAAAAAGCATGAAGTTTACAGTTAATTTATTGTTATCAAGAGTTTAACTTTGGTTCTATGATTCAACCATAAATGGAACAATAATAAAATAGCTGCACACGAGTAAACTCTAAAACAGTAACAGAACTGGGACTCTGGATCTTACCTTCAATACATTCAGCTGATTTCTCCTCTGAAACATAAAACAAACAATTTAAACATTGTAAAATCACATTAAGTCTATCTACTTGAGGTTTGAAGGGAAGAACCGGAATCAAATCCTTCAAGGATGCACCAATCACCACGATCAGTGACATGATAGACACCTGACTTAAGACCAGAAGAATGGGATGAAGAATTATCAACAAGTTTTACATTCTTTCAATACAGCAAGTAGTCATTTAATAAAGATAATAAAAATAGAGGAGTAATTCTCATGAGAAAGTTTTAAATTGTATCTAAAATTTTTCCCGCTAAAAGTGTTTTTCAGATTTCATGGAAGAGGCAATTTTAAGATATCAGGAAAATATGATGTAAATGGTTTTACACAGACAGCTTCAGTTTCTCTACAACTTGTTTCAAGACAAAGAAAACTTTAGTTACTTTACTTTAATGTAGAAACCAAAGATCTGAAACTCATGATAGAAAGTTTCAAAGGGCACTTTTTGTTATCAGATAAACACTAACGTAGATTTAAATACGTGCTCGGACAACTATTAAAAGAAGATTTTTTTCTTCTCTGAAGTCTTTTATAAATGAGCAAAGAATATTTAAGTTCAATAAAAGTTGCCTTAGAACAATTCTCCCTAAATGTAAATAAACATTATTTTTCATATGGTTGTAGATCAAACCTTTACCTTTCTTCCTGTAAAACATGAATCCAATGACCATCACGATCATAATGATTAGAAGTATTGTGAATGCAATCCATCCACCTATGAATCCAAAGTCTGAACAGAAAATCAAAACATTTTATAGGTTTACATTTTTCTTCTGAATCCACTTTTCTTTGTCAGTATTTCTTTACCCTCTGGTGGAGGTGGTATGTTCTTTTCCAGGTGGAGTCTGACTGCGAGGCCCTTTGTGTTGGGCAGACCAACTGAACATGAAACCTCAGATGAAGCTGAAACCAGAATCCAGCTGTGGACTCTGATAAAACCAGAGGAGTCCCTGACAAACGTCGCTCTGTCTTTGTCTGGATCTTCTGACCAGCGCAGTTCAGGCTGAGGGAACCAGCCTTCAGATTCACAGCTCACATTCACCGTGTTGTCTTCTCTCCACACTGCAGACAGAACAGGGAGGCTTCCTGTTTCTGTGAGGAGATTAGAAGAAGAAGATGATGCTTTAATCCAGAAGATGCTGTTTGATTTTCTGTCTATTCCTCTATCATCAGACTCACCTGTAACATAGAGATTCATACTTCCACTGTCGTGTTCCTGCAGACTGCTGACATAGCAAGTATATTTCCCTTCATCTTTAATAGTAACATTTATCAGCTTTAAGGTCATGTCGCCTGTTTTCATGCCTCCAGACGTTGAGTCCTTTACGTCAAATGAAACTCGGCCGACAAATGAACCATCCATGAAGAACCTATCAGCTCTTCCTGGAATATAAATCATGACTGGAGTGTCAACATTCTCCTCACGATACCGGCGGACCTCCAGATCCTCAGCGTCTTGGGGTGGGGTGAGCCAGCAGGGCATGAGGACTGTGTCCCCACGGCGCACAGACTTGGAATCTCCAACAGAAACCACAAAACGTTCTGAAACTTGAACAGAAACATCAAAACAGTCAGTCCTGGTATGTGTTTTTATTTCTTTTTGTTGTCAAGTAGAAGATGAAAAAACTTAGTATGTCTATGCTTAGGTCTGAATTTTAAAATGTATTTTTTAAAATGACAAATGAGCAATTGTTAAAATAATACATGTAAACATAGACAAGACAAAGATAAACAAGACTTAAGTAGTACTCAGTGGGTGGGCTCACTACGCTAGGCAGCCGTGCAGTGGTCAGCGTAGCGTGCTAGTGAGCACCACTTGCACCACTGTATCAAGCTAGATAGATACAGAGGTGCATGATAGTGAGCTCCTTTTTAGCAAACTCCGTTGTGAGCTAACGAGCTATGCTGTATCAAGTTAATGAGCTCCACTGTATTGAGTTTGTGAGCTCCGCTGTAGCAAGCTAACAAGCTCTATTGTATCAAGCTAGCGAGCTCTGCTATAGCAAGCTACCCACTGAGTGCTCATTTAACCCAGTGTGGGCAAACATGTGGGGCCACCACAGAAACTGTGGACAAACCCAACCGAGGTAGACATTTTCTGTCTAATTTTAAACCATATGGAGCCCACTTGGCCTTGCTGGCTGGACTTTTACATCTTTTTCTGTTAAGGAACTATCCTGTTTATATACAGTATATATACGCACACAATTATATATTAGGCTTTTTAAATTATTGCATTAATTACAATAATAATTTACAGACATTTTAGTGCGTTGTTTTTTTTTTTAAAGAATTGCGTTAATTCTCATTTTTGGATCGGCTGGTCACTTCCGTGTTTTGTACATCTGGAGGAGCATTATATCCAGCTCAAATGAAACAATTATTAAATCATTAGAGCCTCAACCCTATTTTAAAGTTTAAATTGCCTTTTTTTAACAAAAGTGGACTGTTGTCATGGTAATGGCTTCAGCGCAAAACCCGCACAAACCTCGTTCTGCTCTAGCTCCTTTTTGAGAAAAGTTTCACTTTAGAGGGAAAGTTCACCTATTAGTGCCCAGTTTTGTCCAGATGATGAAAGAAAGTGTATTTAAAAAGTTAAAAAGTCCAAATTGATTTTATATATATATATATATATAATACTTTTTGTTGTTGTTCTTTTTTTGAAACACATGTATTGTAGGCACTTTTTTTTTTAATTTTGTGTGCATTTTTTTTGTCCCCTATATTTTACTTATAATATCTGCCCCCTTCTGTAAGTATAAATAATTCACTTTCTCTGCAGTGTGTTATTTCATCTTCTTAGATTTTTAATTTCTTTTCTCCTTTATCCCAGTCTTTAAATTATACAATTTTTTAACAGGTAAAATTAAATTATAAAATCACTCTCATGTCTTTTCTACTGTCTTGCTGTTGTGATAAACTGTGAAATAAGCTACATTAACATTAGAATGATGGTATTATTTGGAAGTTCTTGTTCAATAATTTTTGGATTGCTCAGAAAAGTGTTCCTACTGTTTTTTTGATGTGATAAAGAGACTAGAGACTCTAGACCCGTTGTTTTTTTTTTCATTTTATTTGTTCAGGATTGAAAAAAAAACTACCCCTCGGCAGTGTTAAGGTTAAGGTTGGAAGTATTCTCTAAATATATATATAAAAAATAAAATAAAATAAAAACGTAATAAAGCCACTTTTTTGGATTTTTTTTTTCATCTTTTAATGCATCACAATGTCACAAACTTAAATAAAATACCTCAAAAGGAAGTTTTTACAGCTATTAATAGGTGAAAAATAATTGCAATTAAATTAGATTTACTAGATTCATTAATTAAAAGTCACGATTATTTAGTCACACAAAAAAATTAATCGCATGACAGTACTTATATATACATACATATTTACATACGTGTATGAAAAATGTCCAGCTGGTGTCACTATTGGGATTTTCTGTAAGGTTACACTCAATCAGATAAAACAGCTGATAAATGTCTTCTATAATGTAAATATTCTGTGTAAAGTTTCTTTAAAATATAGACAGTATTATGTGAGACTGAACTCTGCTCTTTTGAAACAAACTAAAGAATAAACAAAAATGACCCTTTTTGTTTCCTTCTTTCACTGGTATCACTCACCAGAAGCAGAGCTGCATGTTGAAGCAACAAGCTCCAAAACTATCCAAAAGAACATCCGTCTGTCTGTAATAAGAGAGAGAATATTAACATAGAGAATCATAAATACAATTAAATTAAAGTGCAACTATGGTGGGAAATAATTTTACATACAAAGTAACAAAGTGTTGGATCCTAAAACAAATAAAATCCCAACTTACCCATGCTGCCACTGACGACTCCAAATCTATCTTGACGAGTGTGTTTGTCCTTCACATGTATTCTTCACTATTGACCTTCAGGGCCAAAAATTCTTACCACTTTGTGGGAAGATAACAAAAAAAGATTCACTTTCATTTCCATTAATCATTACCCAGTGGAGTTGGATTCTGGGTAATGCAATTCATATCTTAAGCTGCCATGAATGAACCAATGGGCTATATGCATGACCTTCTTCCCCATTCAGCCTTTGACTGTTCAGTTGTTTCCGGTCGGGGCAGTGGACTGTTGTTTATGTGGAAATAGTGGAGTATTTAGACTTTAAAAGATGTTATTTGGAGCTAACAAGAGTCACTATACAGTAAATGATGTTAGGCGCATTGTTTGTTTTTCTAGCAAAATACCCCAAAATAAAAATGTAAAAAGATTTTAAATTGTGTTTGTCGTCCTACATAGCAAACTTCAAAGGCAACTTACTAATGCTAATGTTTTTAGTGCATGTTTACCTGCGACCAGCTCTAAAACTGAAGGACATTCATGTTGGCGACACGTTATAGATACAGACAAGATGCAGATCGCTGCATTGATTCATGTATTTTATGTGAATCTAAAGCTAAACTTCGCAGTATTTAATGAAGTCCTGTTAGCTTTCATGCAGTTAAAGTGCGAAGCTCTGCTGCAGCTGCAGCCGTGATCGGGAACCATTTGGAGCATAAACCCGAACCGAAACCGTAATCCTAACCTTAACCATTCCTCCGGGTCCGTGCAGCCAAGAAAAAAACTTCAGAACTGACTACAGTATTTATAAAATTACTTGTGAATACCGTTGTCACTTTCATTTGGGCTAATGCTAGCTAGCATGAAAGACACGTTTGATTATCGCTGTCTTTATCTTTATGACCTGTTAGTTGTGTTTCAGTTACTCCACAGCTGAGTGTTTCTAAACTTGTGTAAATGTAATTTTCAGGTTCAGGTAGAATCAGTCTGAGATGTGATTCATGTCCTACGTCTCAACAGAGGTGAGGTTACCGTTAGCACACGCTGCTATCGCTCCATGAAGAAGGCAGGGGCAGCTCATCATCAGCTGAGAGTAAGATCAGTAATCTGAAAGTCACTTTAAAGTTCGTTTACAAAAAAAGATCCTGTGAAACAGGTTTGAAATGCTCTAACAGAACTACGTTTTATCCCAAGAAGTCACATGATCATGCAGTACATGATAGCGTTTTGTGAGTTTGAGTGTTTGGTGTTTCATGAAGGCAAACTTTGCCTTTTTGGATGTCAATGTGCTTACACATAATCATAAACTATCATACGATGTAAGAAATAACGAAAATAAACCAATACCAGGGAAAGTACACAGAGATTTGACAAGTGGACACATATAATTAGCCACAGCCAGAAGCAAGTAAGCAGTCTTATTCGAAACCGGAAATACGTCACACAGCTCCGTGCATAGAGTCCATTCCAACAAGAAAAAAAAACTATGTCTAGTCTTTTCTTTAAAGTAAATGGGTGACTCCCAAGATTTTTTTGGTAATTTGTTTTTGTTTTTAATTGAAAATACAATGAATTACAAGCAAAAAAATAACAATAACCATGAGGATTCTGCTGTTATGAGGTATCGAGACGACGGTATGCAGGAACAAAGAGGTGAAGTGGAGTGATCGGAGAACAACTTAATTATCAAAAAAGCACCTCTCCAAGAGGGGAAAAAACTCCAGAACCATAAAAATTAACAAGGCTTCAATGAAGACACGAGCCATCCAAAAGAATCTGAACATGAAACAAAGCGGGATCAAATAGAAACTAAACTTAACTAAAGTGTAGGCAGCTGTGCAAGACTGCAAGGTAAGAGAAGGGGCGGAGCCTTCCAGGAACCACAGCCAACCAGCACAAGGAAACAATAAAACTAAGAAACTGACAGACTGTGTCATGTGCAGGTGTAATCAGAATTGTTAGTGTTTATGCATTCATGGATCGATGGATGTAATTTACAACATGGGCTTACTGATTCTCAGGATTCCTTTTCCCCTTTTTGGCTGGAAAGAAGAATTCAGATCTGACTATATTCACTAGGATGGTTTATTTTATTTTACAAAATATGAGCTTCATGTACAAAGTTCATTTTTCACAGTACTACAAGCAAAAATATCAGTTTTTATTCCTCTTTCTTTGTGCATCCAAGTCCATCTTAAGAAGACCAGAACATTTCCAGATCCTAAAAATCTAGTTGGTACAAATGGTTAATATTTCACTGATGTCAAAGTGAAAGATGCACATTTACAATCACATGTAATGCTGTAGGTTAAGACAAAGTTTTAAGCTTTAGTGTTTAAAAAATAGCTGCATTAAACCTCTCACAGTACAACATTCCAAATACTTTGTTATATGCTCAATACAAAACAATCAACAGTAGCTGCTTATGTTCAGAAACAATTCACAGGCCTTATAAAAACTACACACACACATATATATATATATAATGGGTAATTTGATTAAAAATAATAATACCATAAGAATGTTATTAGCTGCAAGTGTTTTTCTTAATAAGATGTGTATGGTTGAATGCAATGCTGCTGGTTAAGATTATTGCAAAACACAAATGTATATATATAAAAACAATTTGCTAAATTTTTTAAAAACAAAGCAATTATTTAAAATAAAAAGAGTATGGAAAAGTCAAGTGTTTCATATTTATAGACTTTCGTCAGAACCATTCACACCTTGAACGTCCTCCTTGGGATCTGCAGCTGGAGCTCTTGATTCCTCAGTAAACACTGGAGGAGTGTTTTGTTCTTCAGGAGGACCTCCAGTTGGAGTTTTTACATTAGAGTGTCCAAGAGTGTCCTCCTTGGGATCTGGAAATGGAGCTCTAGATCCTTCAGCAGACAGTGGAGGAGATTTTTGTCCTCCGGGTGGAGCTCCAGTTGGAGTTTTTACACCAAGATATTCTGAATGATTTGCTGCTACAGCCACAGATCCATCAGTAGAGAGTAGAGGAGCTTGAAGTCCTTCAGGAGGAGCTGCAGCTGAAGTTTCTACACCTTGAAAATGTTCTAAAGGATCTGCAGATGGTTTAGCATGACCTTCTTTGACTGTAGTTCCTTCGTCTTCTTTTGGCACACCAGTCTCCCTGTTGGGATCTGGATCTACATTCTGACTCTGCTCTGTTCTTTGTAAAATCATCATAGGTGACGTGTCACCTCTTCCAGGATTAAACAATGGAAAGACTTCTCCTTCAAATTCAGCCGTCAATGATCCGATGAAACTCTTACGGTCCACATCATAAAAAGAGAGCTCTCCCTTTTCATAATCCAGATACACACCCACTGTTTGTGGTCTGGAGTGAACAGGTACACACACCTGTGGTACGGTGCTGAACTGAAGATGACCTTCATCTTCAGGGGAAGAAGACAGGAACCAGAAACCATTTGATGCGTTTGGAGAGAAATCGACTTTTTGAGGGATTTCAGGAGAACTTGTGACTCCGATCCACCAGGACAGTTTGACGGGAATATTTGGATTCTTTGGAACATTTTGAGTCTTCAAAGAAATTTCCCAGTAATGTTTTCCATGAGAGAAACCTGGAGTCCCTTTGATAGCTGTGATACAAGTAACTCTTTCTCCATCTGGAAAAGTTATT
>NC_050529.1:13296246-13297571 GCF_002922805.2 Oryzias melastigma | reverse complement strand
AAACGTCGCTCTGTCTTTGTCTGGATCTTCTGACCAGCGCACTTCAGGCTGAGGGAACCAGCCTTCAGATTCACAGCTCACATTCACCATGTTGTCTTCTCTCCACACTGCAGACAGAACAGGGAGGCTTCCTGTTTCTGTGAGGAGATTAGAAGAAGATGATGATGCTTTAATCCAGAAGATGCTGTTTGATTTTCTGTCTATTCCTCTATCATCAGACTCACCTGTCACATAGAGATTCATACTTGCACTGTCGTGTTCCTGAAAACTGCTGATATAACACGTATATTTCCCTTCATCTTTAATCGTAACATTTGTCAACTTTAAGGTCCCGTCTCCCGTTTTACGGCCTCCAGACGTTGAGTCCTTTACGTCAAATGAGACTCGGCCAACATATGAATCATCTATGGAGACCCAATCAGCTTTTCCTGGCATATAAAGAATGACCGGAGTATCATAATTGTCCCCACGATACCAGCGGATCTCCAGATTGTCCGCGTTTTGGGGTGGACTGAGCCAGCAGGGCATGAGGACTGTTTGGCCGAGTCCCACCGACTTGGAATCTCCAACAGAAATTGCAATACTTTCTGAAACTTTAACAGAAACATCAAAACAGTCAGTTATGCTGTTTTATTTATGGAAAAAAAGGAATAAAAACACTTCTAAAGTTAAGGTCAGGATTGTGCAATTTATTTTCTGCAAGAGAATAATGAACATATTTATTTAAGGCAAATGTTAAAATAAATACATTTACAGGTTGACCCATATGGGTGCTGTGAGGTTCTTGGGCCCATGGAGGATCATAGACAGAAGGGGTTGAATCTTAAAGGGCGCGTAGATAAAATCCTGCAGTTCCATTGAGACGTCATGAAAATAGAACGAACTATTGCTGGCCCTTGCGCAGGGTTCAGGTGGTTGAAAAAATGAAAAATCTGTTCGATGTGACACTATCTCACCTACTTTCACCCTTATGTGTTGTTTAAAGGAGGGGCAGTGATTATATTGGTTTAGAAAAAAGCTTGGAGCTGGGAGGAAAGAGGACTAGATAAGAACATCAAATGGGAGGTTCGTGGATGTAGTGAAGGAGAACATGAGAGAGTTTGAGTGAGTTGGATATATAGAGTTATGGAAGATGGAATCACCATGGTAACCCCAAAAGGCAAAAAAAATAGAAGAAAAGTTTAGATGTAATTGCATAAGATGTCCAGCTGGTGTCACTACAAAATCCTCCAAAATTATCACATATATGTCTTCTATAATATGAATAATTTACATTAGATTCATTTCAGATATAAACAGTATTATGTGTGATATGTCTGAACTGT
>NC_050529.1:13274268-13296146 GCF_002922805.2 Oryzias melastigma | reverse complement strand
GTTTGATGTCTTCTTCTGCGTTTGATGTCTTCTTCTGCGTTTGATATCTTCTTCTGCATTTGATGTCTTCTTCTGCGTTGGATGTTTTCTTCTTCTGCGTTGGATGTCTTCTTCTTCTTCTGTGTTTGATGTCTTCTTCTGCGTTTGATGTCTTCTTCTTCTGCGTTTGATGTCTTCTTCTGCGTTGGATGTTTTCTTCTTCTGCGTTGGATGTCTTCTTCTTCTCCCTTTTATATCCTCTTCTTCTTCTGCGTTGGATGTCTTCTTCTGCGTTTGATGTCTTCTTCTGCGTTTGATGTCTTCTTCTGCGTTTGATGTCTTCTTCTGCGTTTGATGTCTTCTTCTGTGTTTGATGTCTTCTTCTTCTGCATTCTTCCTCTTCCTCTCTTCCTCTTCCGGTGGTGTGAGGTGTGGATGACGTTGGGAGTGGAAGAGTGTGACTGAGCGGTGACACTTTGCTTTGGGGGGATTTTTCTTCCTATCTTTCACGAATGATCGGTAAGTTTCTTACTTAACTGTGTTTAAAACACAACATAAAGGCTTTTGCTCCACTTATTTGGAGCTTTTTTGCTCCGTGCCTGGAGGATGGCGTCCTCGGTGACGTCTCCCCCGTCTATACGGCACGGAGCCCGCATCGTCCCTCCTGATGCCGCCGTGCCGGTGGAGGAGGTTCTGTTGGCGGTGGGAGAGCAGGTAGGACACAGCGCTCTCCTTTACGCGTCCAGAATGAATAAAGCTGTGGTGGTTTTTCTGTCGGAGGAAAAGTTTGTGCATGAACTGATTGAGAAAGGCGTGGTGATCAGGGACACGTTCACAGCTGTGGCCCCGCTTGCTGTCCCCGCGGTCCGCGTCACGGTGTCGGGCGTGCCGCCGTTCATATCGGATGAGCTGTTAGAGAACGAGTTGCGGAGATTTGGTAAATTTGCCAATCTTGGGTGCAAAGATCCTAAACTGAAGCACGTTCAGTCGCTCAGGCGGCAAGCGCTGATGTTTCTGAACTCCCCAAATGAACACCTGGAAGTTTCCTTCCGCATCAAATACGGGGACGGGAGCTACATGGTGTACGCCAGCTCAGGACAGATGAAGTGTTTCGAGTGCGGGGACGTCGGTCACAAACGTCTTTTCTGTCCACATAAAAACCGCGCGGACAGTGATGGAGGGGGCCCCGCCCCCCCGACCCAGGTGAGTCCAGAGGGCCCGGCGTCAGCCGCTGAGGGGGGGAGCGCCGAGCGGGAGGGTGTGGAGAACGAGAGGAGCGAGTCTGTCACTGTAGAGAAGGGAGACTTTACTGAAGCTCCACAGCTGCAAACAGCTGATTCTGGAACCACTGAGGTTGAGAATGTAGAAGCTCTGTCTCAGGTAAACACAGTCCCAGATAAAAAAGATCTCCAAACCTCTGTGTCAGAAAGCTTGGATAAGAAGATTGACATCCAGGATGACATTACAGCTGCAGAACAAAGCTCTGCAGCTGGCTGTAGTCAAGAAGGAGAAGGTGATGGTGATGGAGACGATGACGCTGAATCTGATGCGTCCACTACTGTTGATACTACATTAAAGGACAGAGATCTTCACACTCTGGAGGAAGTTTTATCATTTCTTAGTGAGAGTTTTGGAAAACAAGTTGAAATTAGAGATTACTTTCCTGATGTGAATAAATTTATTAAAACTGCCAGCTATCTGCTGAGAACAGTTGATCTTGACAAACTAGATGAGAAAAGAAGATACAGGTTAAAAAAACACGTAACTACAGCAAGAAAAGCTATGGGTATCAAGCCACAGAGAAAACTAAGACCTGTTAAATTATGATCATGCATCACTGGGTGTTTTTTGTTGATGTTTCTATATTGGTTTGTGCTTTCCTTCTGCTTTTCTCTTCTTTTGTAATGCATTCTCTTCGCATTGGATCTCTTAACATCAATGGGGGTGGCAGAGATAGGGGCAAAAGAGCCATGCTAGAACTTTTCATCAAACAAAATAAGCTTGATATAATTCTTCTGCAGGAAACACATACTGTGGCAGGGGATGATACTGAGTGGCAAAAATGGTGGGGCGGGTCTTGCTTTTTAAGCCATGGTACGAGCAATAGCAGAGGAGTCTCTATACTAATCTCACCAACGGTCAGAATGACTGTTCTTTCTCATGACCAGCCAGTAGCAGGGAGAATGCAAGCTGTTAAACTAAGAATTGAAGAGTTAAACTTCACCATCCTCTATATCTATGCACCTAATGCAGGAGGAGAAAGAGAGAGCTTTTTTGAAGTGATCAAACTTGAATTAGAAAAATGTAAGGAAGATCAGTTAACTCTAGGCGGGGACTGGAACTGTACCTTAGAGCCATCACGTGACAGGACAGGTATAGAGCCGAACATAAGATCATCAAAACTTTGGAAGTCTATTACTCAACATTATAGTTTAGTTGACGTTTGGAGAACAAAACATCCAACACAAAAAGAATACACCTGGGTTAAGACAGGTGATGGCTTTCTTCGTGGTGCACGGTTAGACAGATTTTATGTTTCAAACTCAGTCAGACCATGTTTAGCTGAAAGTGATATAATTCCAGCCGTGTTCAGTGACCACCATCTTATTCAGTTCCGACTGTTATTCACTAAAACCCACAACAACAGCTCCTTCTGGCATTTTAACAATAAACTGCTACAGGATAGAGTCTTTTGTGAAAGTTTTAGGTTTTTTTGGGCACAATGGGGTTTAAAATGACAGAATTTTGAATCCCTGGTTCAATGGTGGGATGTAGGGAAAACACAAATCCGTGTGTTTTGCCAACAGTATAGTTCACACTCA
The DNA here is from genome assembly GCF_002922805.2 of Oryzias melastigma. Taxonomy (NCBI): domain Eukaryota; kingdom Metazoa; phylum Chordata; class Actinopteri; order Beloniformes; family Adrianichthyidae; genus Oryzias; species Oryzias melastigma. Next base: position 13,293,345 of record NC_050529.1, on the reverse strand, counting down.
ACCAAAAGACTAAAGGACACTGTACAGGCACTTCAGGATTGCATTAGAAGCATCGAACTGTCTTTAGAGGCGGACTCAAACAACCACGCCGCCGGTCTTCTCAGAGAAAAAAGACGTGAACTGTCGCACATGCTGAAACAGAGAGCTGAAGGAGCCCTGGTCAGATCTCGGTACCAAGACATCAAAGACATGGATGCTCCTACTGCTTTCTTCTTTGGCTTGGAGAAAACAAAGAAGCAGAGTGGGACAATGACCTGCCTGACTCTGCCTGATGGAAGACTAACCTCTGATCCAGAGGAGATGCGTCAAACTGCCCTGGATTATTATTCAGAACTGTTTACTGTGGATTACTGTTGCCCAGACACTGCTGCTGAGCTTTTAAAGAACCTTCCTCGGCTAAGTGCTGCTGAGAGGGTCACCATCGACAGCACGGTGCTCCTGGAGGAGTTTACTGAAGCTCTGAGGGGAATGGCTTCTGGACGCGCCCCAGGGTTGGATGGACTCACTGTCGAGTTCTACAAACACTTCTGGGATATACTTGGAGCAGACCTTCATCAGATGGCCTTGAGCTGCTTCTCACTTGAAAAATTACCAACTTCATGTCGGCGGGCAGTCCTCTCTCTTCTTCCAAAGAAGGGGGACCTGTCTTTATTAAAGAACTGGAGACCTTTGGCTTTGCTCTGTACTGACTATAAACTAATTTCCAAAGTCCTTGCTAACAGACTGAAAGGTTGTTTGGACTCGATTATCCATAGAGACCAGTCCTACTGTGTTCCTGGCCGGTCTATTTTGGACAACCTTTTTCTTCTTCGAGATTTATTTGATTTGGGCAGCGGTGGTGATGTGCACTTGGGTATAGTGTCTCTGGATCAGGAGAAGGCTTTTGATAGAGTTGATCACAACTATTTGTTTTCTGTTTTGAAAGCTTTTGGTTTTGGGAAAAACTTCATTTCAAGTGTGAAAATAATGTATAACAGTGTTGAATGTTTACTGAAGGTGGGTGGGGGACTGAGCAGACCGGTGTCAGTATCACGCGGGATTAGACAGGGCTGCCCACTCTCTGGACTTTAGTACAGCCTAGCTATTGAACCCTTACTGAGTAGACTGCGGACTCGCATGACAGGGATTTCTCTGCCTAAGGTTTTTGTGTCTGAGCCTCTAATAACTAGTGCTTATGCTGACGATATAACTGTTTTTGTGTCTCATCAAGAGGATGTTAACAACTTAGTTGAGAGCTTGAACTGTTTTGCTAAAGCCTCATCAGCCAGAGTTAATTGGAACAAGAGTGAAGCTTGTTTGATCGGGGAATGGGAAGGGAGAACACCTCCTACCTTACCAGGCAGTTTAAATTGGACGAGTTGTGGTTTGAAAATCTTGGGCCTATATTTTGGTCCTGGAGAGTTTCAGGCCCAANTTGGACTCAATTATTCATAGAGACAAGTCCTACTGTGTTCCTGGCTGGTCTATTTTGGACAACCTTTTTCTTCTTGAGATTTATTTGATTTGGGCAGCGGTGGTGATGTGCACTTGGGTATAGTGTCTCTGGATCAGGAGAAGGCTTTTGATAGAGTTGATCACAACTATTTGTTTTCTGTTTTGAAAGCTTTTGGCTTTGGGAAAAACTTCATTTCAAGTGTGAAAATAATGTATAACAGTGTTGAATGTTTACTGAAGGTGGGTGGGGGACTGAGCAGACCGGTGTCAGTATCACGCGGGATTAGACAGGGCTGCCCACTCTCTGGACTTTTGTACAGCCTAGCTATTGAACCCCTACTGAGTAGACTGCGGACTCTCATGACAGGGATTTCTCTGCCTAGGGTTTTCATGTCTGAGCCTCTAATAACTAGTGCTTATGCTGACGATTTAACTGTTTTTGTGTATCATCAAGATGATGTTAACAACTTAGTTGAGAGCTTGAACTGTTTTGCTAAAGCCTCATCAGCCAAAGTTAATTGGAACAAGAGTGAAGCTTGTTTGGTCGGGGAATGGGAAGGGAGAACACCTCCTACCTTACCAGGCAGTTTAAATTGGACGAGTGGTGGCTTAAAAATCTTGGGCCTATATTTTGGTCCTGGAGAGTTTCAGGCCCAAAACTGGGTTGGTTTGCTGGATAAAGTCCGTGCCAGGTTGTCTTCATGGAAATGGTTGCTACCCCAGCTGTCTTTCAGAGGACGTGCTCTGGTTGCCAATAACCTGGTCGCCTCGATGCTCTGGCACAAGCTCCTGGTCCTCTGTCCTCCTACCAACTTGCTCAATGACATCCAACGTTCCATCCTGGACTTTTTTTGGAATGGGAAGCACTGGATTCGCGCACCTGCCTTGTACCTTCCTGTCCATGAGGGTGGCCAGGGCCTCATAGATATCATGTCCAGAGTGATGGCCTTCAGACTACACACCGGTCAACGTCTCCTCCATCACCATGGTGCGAGGTGGCTTGATACAGCCTACACTCTTCTACGGAGAGCTGGAAGGCTGGGATATGATAAACAACTGTTCCTTCTAAATAAAGGGACCCCGGACCTGATGGGTCTCAGTCCTTACTATGGATCTGTTTTGAATGCTTGGCAAGCTTTCAAAATGAAACGAGAGAACATGCTGACTCCTGGTCCATGGACACTTCAAGAACCACTCTTTTACAATGGAGCTATCTCAACTGATCTCTTGGACTCTCTCTCTGTGAGAGCAGCGTTACAGGAAGCAGGCTGTGTCAAATTGGGACACCTGGCTGCCTCACTGGAGACCTTGGAGCAAAAAGTGCGTCTCCGACCCAGACTGCTGTCCAGAGTTGTGCAGGCCGTGATGTGCTCAATTCCTACTGAATGGAGAGCCTTCATATCAGAACATATTAACTCCTGGGATCCTACCTCATCGTACAGATCTCCACCTGTGACCATATCCCACAATGCAGATGACTGGATTGAGGACCCTAACAAACTGCTGGACCTCAGTCAGTCAAAAGGTGTTAACTTTGAGACCCTGCACAGGAAGGCTGCTTACACCCTCTGCATCAAAATAAGACACTTCAAGTCCTTGACAGAGCTGGAAGCATCGAGGTGGGCTGGGCTGTTCGGCTCCAGTACGACTCCAAGAGGACGCTGGAAGTCCCTGTACAGGTTCCCTGTTGAAAAGCGCGCAGCTGATCTCCAGTGGAGGATTGTGCATGGATGTGTAGCCACAAACAGATACAAGGCACGGTTTGATCCAACACAATCGGAACGCTGTGACTTCTGTGACCAGACTGAAACTCTGACACACTTGTTTGCACAGTGCAACCGCTTGGCTTCTATTTTCAGCATCTTGACTGCATGGTGTCTCGGGTTGGGAGAGGTGTTTTCTCTCCCCCTCTTTGTGTACGGGCCTGTATTTACAAATGCAAAAAGAAAAAGAAATCAACTGTTGAACTTCCTGTTTGCTACGGCTAAAATTGCAATCTGGCTCACCAGACGTAATCAGGCAAACTCTGAGGGATGTGCTGATGTCCAACAGATGTTTTATGCTCTTTTAAGATCACGGTTACGAGTGGAATATGCTTATTTCAGAGTGACTGAAAGGCTGGAGGAATTCTCCCAAACCTGGGCTGTAGAGAAAGTTTTGTGTCATGTGACTGCTGATGGGGAACTCCTTTTCTCCTTTTGAACCTCAGAGTTTATGTCATCATTATTTCTTTTCTTTTATCATGTGGGTTAATTTGTAAATATCAGAATGGTCCAATAAAGGGCATTTTAAAATCAAAAAATCCTTATTACCCAACCTAGCGTACGAGTCATCATAAGCCCTTTGCTTGGCCTTTGACACCTCTACTTTCACCTTACGCTGCATCTCTCTGTACTCCTGTCTGCTCTCCTCAGTCCTCTGTGTCCCACTTCTTCTTAGCTAATCTCTTNTTTGTTTGGCCTTTGACACCTCTACTTTCACCTTACGCTGCATTTCTCTGTACTCCTGTCTACTCTCCTCGGTCCTCTCAGTGTCCCACTTCTTCTTAGCTAATCTCTTACTTCGTATACACTCCTGCACCTCCTCATTCCACCACCAAGTCTCCTTATCAACTCTCTTTCCTGATGACACACCAAGTACACTCCTACCTGTCTCCCTGATCACATTAGCTGTAGTTATCCAGTCATCTGGGAGTACCTCCTGACCACCCAGAGCCTGTTTCAACTGTTCCTTAAAAGTCATGCAACAATCTTCTTTTTTCCAACTTCCACCAGTTTGTCCTCTACTCTGCCTTTGCCCTCTCTTTCTTCATCTTCTTCACCACCAGAGTCATCCTACACACCACCATCCTGTGCTGTCTGGAAACACTCTCACCAACCACTACTTTACAGTCACTGATCTCCTTCAGATTACACCGTCTACACAAGATGTAGTCTATCTGTGTGCTTCTACCTCCGCTCTTATAGGTCACTCTATGTTCCTGTCTCTTCTCAAAGAATGTATTCACTATCGCCATTTCCATCTTTTTTGCAAAATCAACCACCATCTGTCCTTCTACATTCCTCTCCTGGATACCAAACCTGCCCATCACCTCCTCATCACCTCGGTTTCCTGCACCAACATGACCATTGAAATCTGCACCAATGACAACTCTCTCATTTCCAGGGATGCTCATCATCACTTCATCAAGATCCAACCAGAACTTCTCCTTCTCTTCTAGCTCACATCCTATCTGTGGGGCATACCCACTAACAACATTGAACATTGCACCCTCCATTTCTATCTTCAGACTCATCACTCTATCTGACACTCTTTTTACCTCCACAACACTCCTAACACACTTCTCCTTTAGGATAACTCCTACTCCATTTCTCTTCCCATCTCCACCATGATAGAACAACTTGAACCCTGCTCCTAAACTTCTAGCCTTGCTACCTTTCCACCTGGTCTCCTGGACACACAGTATGTCTACATTTCTCCTCTCCATCATGTCCACTAACTCTCTACTCTTTCCTGTCATACTTCCAACATTCAAAGTCCCGACTCTCAGTCCAACACTAGTGACTTTCCTCTTCTCTCTCTCCCTATGAACCCGCCTTCCTCCTCTCCTTCTTCCACCAACAGTAGTCCAATTTCCACTGGCACCCTGTCAGTGAACAGCACCGATGGCGGTCGTTGTTAACCCGGGCCTCGACCGATCCGGTATGGGAATTGTAGGCCTGATTCACACATAGATTTGGCAAAGGTTTTACGTCGGATGCCCTTCCTGACACAACCCTCTGTATTTATCCGGGCTTAGGACCAGCACAATGAAACCCTGGCTTGAGCCCCCTCGTGGCTACATTAATAACCATTTATACATATATATATATTTTTTTTTAAGTAATTAGGTTTATAACAATGTATATGTTTAAAATTTAGTAATTAACTCATTTTTTCCTTTTTAAATTGAACTCGTTAATACCAATAGTTAAATAAATAAATATAAAATAAATGACTATAAAGATTTAAAAAATGTTGCCAACATTTTTCATCGTTTCAAATGAAATTTCTGCCTTCCCAGGATTTCTTTCAAAATAAAAGTCCACTGTTAATAGGACTCTATAATTGAGCAATTAAACAAAACAAGCTTTCTTTATTCTGTGTCGTAAAATGCTATAAAACGAATTCCCTACTTAATTTGGGCTTTCTTTGGCCAAGTATGTTGAAAACCAGAGTTTGTTTTATACCGTTTTATGTGTTGGGGTTTTATTCTGAAAGTCCCAACCGGATAGTACATAGTAGCTAGTTTAAGCGATAGTGCCCGTCGCTGGTGTCATAGTCCAGTTTGTTCAGGTTCGGTGTTGCGCATTAAGCTTTACTCGTTTCTGTGTGGTTTCGGAGCTTCTGCGGGACATTATGTGTGTCGTCAATCAGGCTGTCGACGATGAAAAAGAGGGGAAAAGCGACTTTGAGCCGCTAGCCTCAGTTTACTTCCTGAATATACATGGAAGAAGTCCTGACTGTTTAGTTCACTGAAACTCGGATACATTTTCTGAACTTCACCTGAAAGTACATTTTTAAAACATAAAGGTATTAAAATGTCCCCTCCTGAGCCGGACGATACCACTCCATTGCTGTGGGATGATGCAAGCAGGTAAGTGCAGAGTTCGTCTGACAAACATTCAGCTGGGAGGTGTGAAGTTCACACACCGTGAACTCAGCACTACTCCTTCATGTTCCCACTAGACACTTCTTTTGAAATAATCGTGTTTGCTAGTGATGGCTCTCAGGATGGGGACTACAGGAGCAGGTGGAGGTCCATCAGAGTCATGTACTTCACCATGTTCCTCAGCAGTGTTGGTGAGTTCATTCACACCTTTTTCAAAACCATACAAGTCAGTACAAAGATGAGCATGTAAAGTTTAGCCAGAGCTGATTTAGGTCCTTTTGTGTAGAAAATGTTATGCACCCATTCAAGTTTAGCAGGTTTCTACCATGTCAGAATCAGAATGATCTTTAATGTCATTGTTGCACATGGACTTGTGATAACAAGGAAAAAAACAGTGGCTCTCCAGACAATAGAATGAAAGATAAGATAAGATAATATATAAAAAGTATAAAAAACTGTAGAAAAAAAAAGAATAAAAGCATTATTTACATATATTGTACATGGAGGATAAATTAAAGACAGTACCAACCCTGTTCTACAGAATGATCTCACATTTGGGCTGGTCAAGCACTTTGAAAAGTTGAACATATTTGTATTATTAGTAATAGATAACATGTGGATGAATTCTAAAGGTGGACAGTTACTGAACAGATGAAGCGACATTCACAAGCAACCACTTTTAATTTTAATTTTACATAAAAAGTAACAAAGTGTTGGATCCCAAGACAAAAATAAAATCCTAACTTACCCATGCTGCCACTGACAACTCCAAATCTATCTTGACGAGTGTGTTTGTCCTTCACAGGTATTATTCACTATTGACCTGAGCGTCTAAAATTCTAACCACCTTGTGGGAAGGTAACAAAAAAAGAATTACTTTCATTTTCACCCAGTGGAGTTAGATTCTGGGTAATCCAGTTCATATCTTAAGCTGCCATCAATGAACCAATGGGCTATATGCATGACCAACTTCCGCATTCAGCCTTTGACTGCTCAGTTGTTTCCGGTCGGAACCGTGGGCTGTTGTTTATGTGGAAATATTAGAGTATTTAGACTTTAAAAGATGTCTTTTGGAGCTAATAAGAGTCACTATAAATGATGTTAGTCATTGTTTGTTTTTCTAGTAAAATACCCGAAAATAAAAATGCAAAAAGGATTTAAATTGTGTTTGTCGTCCTACATAGCAAACTTCGAGGGTAACTTACTAATGCTAATGTTTTTAGCGCATGTTTACGTGCGACCAGCTCTAAAACTGAAGGACATTCATGTTGGCGACACGTAATAGGTCTAGTCAAGATGCAGATCGCTACATTGTTTCATGTATTTTATGTGAATCCAAAGCTAACCCAATTTGCCAAGTCCACGCATATAGTTAGCCACAGCCGGAAGCAAGTAAGCAGTCTTATTCGAAACCGGGAATACGTCACACAGCTCCATGCATAGAGTCCATTCCAACAAGAAAAAAACTGTGGAGTTTGCATGTTCTCCCCGTTCTCCCCGTGCATGCGTAGGTTTTCACCCCAAAACATGCCCCATAGGTTAATTGGTGACTCTAAATTGCCCCTAAGTGTGAATGTGAGAGTGAATGGGTGTGTGATTGAGGCCCTGCGACAGACTGGCGACCTGTCCAAAGTGAACCCTGCCTTCGCCCATCAGAAGCTGGGTTAGGCACCGGCACCCTGCGACCCGAAAGGAACAAAGCGGCCAAGAAAATGAATGAATAAATTATTTTAATATAGCCGACTTTAGCTAATATACACCCGTTTACGCAATGAAATCATTAACTACTCACAGTAAGTTATAAATATTGTTATTTACATGAGTGTTTTTTCTATTTGTTCTGAATTTTAATGAAATATGTAAAAGTTCCCTCTAACTTTACTAATACTGAATGAGAAGAAACATTTTCATTAGTTTGATATTTATTACCTCACATATGAAGCCACAAGCATGAACCTTAGGAACATTTAAACCAGAAGTCTTCAACCTGTGGCTCTTTTATCACTTTATTGTGGTTCTTTAGCCTTGATTAAAAATACTAGTTAAATAGATATTAGATTATTTATGTAAGTTTTGTCATTTCTGCTTATATTTTTAACGTCAAATAAATAAGCAATAAAGGTTTAATTTACTGTTAGAAATTTTCCAGAAATATTCTTTAAATTTGTGTTTTAGTGTATAATTACTCAAATAAAAGACTGCAAATGCTGTTTTATTTTGGTAAATTACACTAAAGTGGTTAAAGTTTTGAACAAATTCAGTTTATAATGATAGAAAATGATTTAGTCGTGTTTTGTTTCTCACATTCTAGAGAGTGACAACATAAAGCTCAGTTTATTGTCATTGTTTTAAGTTTAATTTTTTTTAATAAATAGATTCTACTAAAATATTTTTTATATCTGTGTGTATAAGGAAAAAATGATGGTGGCACACCACAATCTTAATGATAAAAAGCATGTTTGACTGTCTTGCATTTTTTGTTTGGTTGAAGTTGCTGCAGCAAGAGAACCTTTTTAGACAGAGAGCGGGCATCCATAACATGAACTAATACACTTCTACACAATTCAAATTACAACAGGGACTTGCTGACTCTCAGAATTCTGAAATTTAAAAAAATATATATTATTTTTCTCTTACGAGCTGGGGGTCTAAGAAGAATTCCAATCTGGCTGTATTCACTACGGCGGTTTTTTGGAAAAGGTCAGAACTTCATGTACAAAATTTAGTTTTCAGGCAGAAATGTCAGTTTTTTCCTCATCTCTGCAGAGAGACATCCATCTTCGTCCTTCCTAACAGAACCAGAACCTTCACAATCCCAGAAATCTGATCGAGAATGTTTCACTGATACAGAAAGACACATTTACAAATACGTGCACTGCTGTAGCCTAAGACGATGTTTAAACCCTTCATGTTGAACACATGCAATGAACACATCGACACTTTGAACTTGTGGCCTTGGTCAACTTAAGCAGCTAGATTTTTATTTATTAATTTTGTTTTTATTTGATCTTACTTCTATATCTTATATTTTATTGTAAATATAATCTTATGGTTAAACAATCGGACAGTCGTGCATATTATACTATGTATGTCTATGTATGTGACATATAAAATTTTAATTTTATTTTTTTCAAAACATTTAGCTGCAGTGACCCTCTTAAAGTCCAAATCCTAGTGTGTTCAGAAAAAAATTACAGGCCTTGAAAAACTAAACATATATACACACACATATATATAATGGGGAATTTCATAAAATAATAATACCATAAGAATACTATTAGCTGCCAGTGTTTTTCTTAGTAAGATGTGAAGAGCTGAATACAATGTTGCAGATTGCAATTTCTTTTTCAAAAACAAGGCAATTATTTAAAATAAACAGGATATAAAAAAGTTGAGTGTTTCATATTTATACACTTTCGTCAGAACTTGTGAAAGAATCTTCAACTGAAGCTTCTACACCTTGAAAGTCCTCTGTAGGATCTGCAGATGAAGCTCTAGATCCTTCAGCAGACACTGGAGGAGATTTTTGTCCTCCGGGTGGAGCTCCAGTTGGAGTTTTTATACCCAGAAGAAGTTCTGAATGATCTACTGCTACAGCTGTGAATCCATCAGCAGGGATTGGAGGAGTTTGAAGTCCTTCAGGAGGAGCTTCAGCTGAAGTTTCTACATCTTGAAAATGTTCTAAAGGATCTGCAGATGGTTTAGCATGATCTTCTTTAACTGTAGTTCCTTCATCTTCTTTTGACAGACTAGTCAATGAGCAATTTAGATTGACCTTTGATGCTGGGTGTCATGGCGCCGCCGCTTGAGGTGTGCTGCCGGTCTGCTGCTTTGTATGAGTCTGAGTGTGAATGGAGGGGCTATACGTCTCGCAAGATTGCTTACCGGAGGACTGAAATGCTGGCTCTGAAGAAAAGTAAAGTTGGAATAAGACACGTCATCCCCAAAGAACTGCAAAGGAGATACAGAGGGACCCGTGCCGGTGCGAAGTTAAAAGCGAAGGCCATGGCCAAGAAGGAGCGCAGTAGGAGATACAAGCCACCAGTTCCATCTGTGATTATGGGAAATGTGAACGCACTGACAAATAAGACTGATGAACTTTTTGCGTTGGTTGGAAGTCAAAAGAACTACCGAGAGTGCTGTCTATTTATGCTGACTGAGACTTGGCTAACGGCTAACACACCCGATATCAACGTGGAGCTGCCCGGTTTCTCATTGATACGAGCTGACAGAGACATTGCGGCGTGCGGGAAAAGCAAAGGGGGCGGCCTCATATTGTACATCAACAATAGGTGGTGTAACCCTGGACACTTTACTGTGAAAAAGACTATATGCTGCAGAGACTGTGAGCTTTTAGCCGTTAGCATCCGACCATATTACCTACCTCGGGAGTTTACGCATGTCCTGGCGGTCTGTGTTTACATTCCTCCGAGAGCGCATGTGGAAACAGCGATCGAGGCCGTGGTCAACACCGTGGCGGAGCTCCAAACGCGGCATCCAGAGGCACTCCTGGTCATCTCAGGGGACTTTAATCACGTCACCCTGGATTCCATTCTTCCAAGCATGCACCAATATGTCCACTGTCCCACTCGAGGTGATAGAACTATTGATCTTTTCTATGTCAACATCAAAGATGCGTATCAAGCCACGCCCCTTCCCCCTCTCGGCAAATCCGACCACGTTCTGGTTTCCTTACAGCCGGCTTACACACCCCTTGTAAGGAGGAAACCTGCTACTACACGAACAGTGAGGAGGTGGACACCTGAGGCAGAGGAGGAGCTCAGAGACTGTTTCGGAAGCACTGACTGGAGCGCACTGCTGGATCAGCATGGAGAGGACATTGATGGAGCATCACAGTGCATCACGGACTATATGAATTTCTGCATGGACATTGTCGTACCCACAAAGAAAGTAAGCTGCTTTTCCAACAATAAACCCTGGATTACGCAAGAAGTGAAGATGGTTTTAAATAAAAAAAAGAGGGCGTTCAACAAAAAGGATCAAGAGGAGATGAGAAAGGTGAAGACAGAAGTGAAGAACTGTTTGAAAAAAGCCAAAGAGAGCTATAAGGAAAGAGTTGAGGGAAAACTGAAAGGAAACAACATCAAAGAAGTGTGGGAGGGGATGAAGACAATCACAGGGTGCAAGAAGCAGGCTGGTGTGACTGAGGACAGTGCAGAAAAAGCCGAGGATCTGAATACCTATTTTAATCGGTTTAATGTAACACCAGTCATCCCTGCTATCTCCAACATCAGCCCTGTCTGTACCAAACCCACCACTGGTCCCTCCACACTGTCTGACACCACCCTTCTGCCAGTTTCTCAATCTGTTCCTTCTTCTTCACCTCTTAAATACATCTCTCCGACCCCCTCCTCTACATGTTACCCATGCCATTTATCTGCAAGGCCTGCGTCCTCCCCTTCTGCTCCTCATCACATCACAGAGCATCAGGTGAGAAGGGAACTGCAGAGACTTGGCAGCAGGAAAGCAGCAGGTCCAGACGGGGTGAGTCCGAGACTGCTTAAAACATGTGCTGGTGAGCTTGGAGCTCCTCTCCAACGTCTCTTCAATTTGAGCCTGCATTTGGGACGTGTTCCACCTCTGTGGAAATTGTCTTGCATAATCCCTCTCCCTAAGGTGAAGAACCCCAAAGGCAATGACGACTACCGGCCTGTAGCACTGACCTCACATGTAATGAAGACATTTGAGAGGTTGGTGCTGCAGCAGCTGAAGCCACAAGTTCAGGATAACCAGGACCCTCTGCAGTTCGCGTACAGGGAGAGAGTGGGGGTAGAGGACGCTGTCCTCTATATGCTACATCGGACTCTCTCTTACCTGGACGACGGAGGATGTGCGGTGAGGATTCTTTTTATCGATTTCTCCTGCGCTTTCAATACAATACAACCTCACCTGCTGCAAGAGAAGCTCACCAAGATGGCTGTGCAGCCATATTTGGTGTCCTGGATTATGGACTATCTAACAAACAGGCTGCAATATGTCCGCATGGGGAGATCCACATCCAGCAAACTCAGCTGCAGTGTCGGGGCACCGCAGGGAACTGTACTGTCTCCTGCTTTGTTTACGCTGTATACGTCTGACTTTCACCATGATACTTCAACCTGTCACATCCAGAAGTTCTCAGACGATACAGCCATTGTGGCGTGCATTAAAGGAGGAGAAGATGGAGAGTACAGGGAGCTGGTGGAGGACTTTGTGGCCTGGAGCAGGAAGAATCAGCTGCAGCTGAATGTCCAGAAGACCAAAGAAATGGTTCTGGACTTCAGAAGAAAAGCTCCAACACCCCAGCCCATATGCATTGAGGGAGACGACGTTGAGATGGTACAGTCCTACAAATACCTGGGGGTCGTGTTGGATAACAAGCTGGACTGGACCTCCAACACAGACCAACTCTACAAGAAGAGCCAGTCCAGACTGTATTTTCTCCGTCGTCTACGCTCCTTTAACATCTGCTCCAAACTCCTCCACATGTTCTATCAGACTGTGGTGGCGAGTGCCCTCCTTTATGCTGTTGTCTGCTGGTGCAGCACCAGTAAGAAGAACATCTCCCGGCTGAACAAGCTCATCAGAAAAGCAAGCTCTGTGGTTGGGATGCAGCTGCCCACAGTGGAGGATGTGGCAGAACAAAGGACCTTGTCCAAGTTCAGGGCCATTGTGACAAATCCTTTACATCCCCTGCATGAGGCCTTAGCTGGGAGGAGGAGCCTGTTCAGCAGCAGGCTTCTGTCACAACGCTGTTCCACAGACAGACTGAGCAGGTCTTTTGTCCCTCGTGCAATAAGACAGTACAACTCCCTGACTGAACAGCACAAGAGGATTTTAGTGAATTTTTAATCTGAATGTTTTATGGATTTTATTGTAATATGTTTTAATTAGGAATATTTTACTGATTCTTTATATTTAAATTTAAGTGTTTTTAGGGTTTTATGTCTGTGATTGTAAAAGCAGCTGGCCGCTTTTAAATTTCCTTCGGGATTAATAAAGCTTTTCTATTCTATTCTATTCTATTCTAGTCTCCCTGTTGGGATCTGGATCTACATTCTGACTCTCCTCTGTTCTTTGTAAAATCCTCATAGTTGAATTGTCACCTTTTCCAGGATTAAACAGTGGAAAGACTTCTCCTTCAAATTCAGCTGTCAATGATCCGATGAAACTCTTACGGTCCACATCGTAAAAAGAGAGCTTTCCCTTTTCATAGTCCAGATACACACCCACTGTTAGTGGTCTGGAGTGAACAGGTACACACACCTGTGGTACAGTGCTGAACTGAAGATGACCTTCATCTTCAGGAGAAGAAGACAGGAACCAGAAACCATTTGAAGTGTTTGGAGAGAAATCGACTTTTTGAGGGATTTCAGGAGAACTTGTGACTCCGATCCACCAGGACAGTTTGACGGGAACATTTGGCATCTTCAAAGAAATTTCCCAGTAATGTTTTCCATGAGAGAAACCTGGAGTCCATTTGATAGCTGTGATACAAGTAACTCTTCCTCCATCTGGAAAAGTTATTTTATCTTTGTCTCTTACTAGACATTCTCTTATTTTGAGAAATTCATTTGTGTTCTCCAGTTTAATATTAACTGTTGAAGAAAGAACATTGGAGTTAAAAAGAATAAAAATTCTAAAGAGAAAAACTATTTTCTTTATCAAATGAAAGTGTTACCATAATTCTGAGAAAAAGATGACAGATCTGACATCTCTGTGAGAAAGAACAAATAAAAACATCAGTAAACATATTTTCTTCTTTTCATAAAGATTTGTATCTCACCTTTAGACAAAAGTGTCTCAATCTCTGAGGAAAAAACATACAGAAAGTTTACAGTTAATTTATTGTTATCAAGAGTTTAACTTTGGTTCTATTCAGCTGATTTCTTCTCTGAAACATAAAATCAACCATTTAAACATTGTAAAAACATGTCAAGTCTATCTTGACAGTGACAACTGAAATCAAATCCTTCAAGGATGCACCAATCACCACGATCTCTGATGTAAACATCCATGATAGACATCTGACTGAAGACCAGAAGAATGGGATGAAGAGGTGCTCTGTTATTTAGGCTGTTATTTAAGAAACTCACACTGGTCAGTTTATCAGGAACATCTTGCTAGTACCGGTTTGTTCTCCCTTTGTGCCTTCAGAACTGTTAATCATTGGTGGCATAGATTCAACAAGGTACTGGAAACATTTCTCAGAGGTACCCGGTGTGTTCTTCTGCTGTTGTCCATCTGCCTCAAGGTTGGACATGTTGTGAGATCAGAGATGTTCTTCTGTAGACCTCAATTGTAACCAGTGGTTGTGAGTTACTGTTGTCTTTCTATCAGCTAAAGCCAGACTGGTTACTCTCCTCTGACCTCTGGCATCAACTAGACATTTCTGCTCACAGAACTGCTGCTCTCTGGATATTTCCTCTTTTTCTGACCATTCTCAGTCCTATCGTCTGTTTGATCCTTTTTCTGGTTTCTTTCTTAGAAACTAGGGGTCATTTTTGAGTCATTTTTTTGTTCATATTAAGAAATGTTGCCTACTTTTATCAAATATTTATAAAATGTCATGTTTATTCTCAATAAAAGTTTAGCAAAACATACAAATACCTGAGGATATTATTTTAAAGCAGATTCTTTATCAGAAACCTTTAAAATATAAATATTCTCTCTGAAGGAGGAGGTGTTTCAGAGATATTTAGTTACATCTGTTACTCCTAAATCATGTAGTAACTGAACCGTAACATTTGATTTTTAACTGAAATGTAGAGAAAAATGTTTACTTACCTTCTTTACATTCAGCTGATTTCTTTACTGAAAGATGGAAAAGTGTGAAATTAACATTTGAGCATGAATCCATGCAGACTGAAAGATTTGATTTAACTTTGTAAAGGCAGCTTCATCAAATTCAAATGTTCTGGTATTAAGAAGTGTTTTTTTTATTTTTGATGAAACCCACAAAATATTTTTACAATGTCATCTTTTAATGAGATATAAATGGTATCAGTACGATAGGTTATTTGATGAGTTTGGCTCACAGTGATGTTAATTTAAAATATTATCATGAGTGTTCAGGAAAAGAACATCTTATTTACCCACTGTCTCAAATGTGATCCAAACTTTTTTAACAAGGTGTAACTGTGTTTTAAAGATTTATCAACAAGTTTTACATTCTTTCAATACAGCAAGTAGTCATTTAATAAAGATAATAACAATAGAGGAGTAATTCTCATGATAAAGTTTTAAATTGTATCTGAACTTTTTCCTGCCAAAAGTGTTTTTCAGATTTCATGGAAGAGGCCATTTTAAAATAACAGGAAAAAACGATGAAAATGGTTTTACACAGACAGCTTCAGTTTCTCTACAACTTTGTTTCAAGACAAAGAAAACTTTAGTTACTTTACTTTTAGTTGCTTTACTTTAATGTAGAAACCAAAGATCTGGAAATGATGATGGAAAGTTTCAAAGGGCACTTTTTGTTATCAGATAAACACTAACGTAGATTCAGATTTAAATATGTGCTCGGACAAATAGTAAAAGATGATTTTTTTCTTCTCTGAAGTCTTTCATAAATGAGCGAAGAATATTTAAGTTCAATAAAAGTTGCCTTAGAACAATTCTCCCTAAATGTAAATAAACATTAATTTGTATATGATTGTATATCAAAACTTCACCTTTCTTCCTGTAAAACACAAATCCAAGCAGAGCCATCACCATCACCATGATTAGAAGTATTGTGAATGCAATCCATCCACCTGTGAATCCAGAGTCTGGACAGAAAATCAAAATATTTTATCTGTTTAAATTTTTCTTCAGATTCCACTTTTCTTTGTCAGTATTTCTTTACCCTCTGGTGGAGGTGGTATGTTCTTTTCCAGATGGAGTCTGGCTGCGAGGCCCTTTGTGTTGGGCAGACCAACTGAGCATGAAACCTCAGATGAAGCTGAAACCAGAATCCAGCTGTGGACTCTGATAAGACCAGAGGAGTCCCTGACAAACGTCGCTCTGTCTTTGTCTGGATCTTCTGACCAGCGCACTTCAGGCTGAGGGAACCAGCCTTCAGATTCACAGCTCACATTCACCGT
Source organism: Oryzias melastigma (assembly GCF_002922805.2). Lineage (NCBI taxonomy): Eukaryota > Metazoa > Chordata > Actinopteri > Beloniformes > Adrianichthyidae > Oryzias > Oryzias melastigma. Next base: position 13,277,175 of record NC_050529.1, on the reverse strand, counting down.
GTTGTCTTCTCTCCACACTGCAGACAGAACAGGGAGGCTTCCTGTTTCTGTGAGGAGATTAGAAGAAGAAGATGATGCTTTAATCCAGAAGATCCTGTTTGATTTTCTGTCTATTCCTCTTTCATCAGACTCACCTGTCACATAGAGATTCATACTTGCACTGTCGTGTTCCTGAAAACTGCTGACATAACACGTATATTTCCCTTCATCTTTAATCGTAACATTTGTCAGCTTTAAGGTCATGTCACCCTTTTTTAGGCCTCCAGACGTTGAGTCCTTTAAGTCAAATGAGACTCGGCCGACAAATAATTCATCCATGGAGACCCAATTAGCTACTCTTGGCATGTAAAGAATGACCAGAGTATCATAATTGTCCCCACGATACCAGCGGATCACCAGATCCTCAGCGTTTTGAGGTGGACTGAGCCAGCAGGGCAGGAGGACTGTGTCCCCACGGCGTACAGACTTGGAATCTCCAACAGAAACAGCAAAATTTTCTGAAACTTTAACAGAAACATCAAAACAGTCAGTCCTGGTATGTGTTTTTATTTCTTTTTTGTTGTCAAATAGAAGATGAAAAAACTCAGCATGTCCAACGTTTAGGTCTGAATTTAAAAATTTATTTTTTAAAATGACAAATGAGCATATGTTTAACACAATTGGTAAAATAATACATGTAAACATAGCATTGACTTAAGTAGTACTCAGTGGGTTGGCTCACTACGCTAGCCAGCCGTTCAGTGGTCAGCGTAGCGTGCTAGCGAGCACCAGTTGCACCACTGTATCTAGCTAGTAAGCAGAGCCTATATATATACATATATTAGGCCTGTTAAATTATTGCATTAATTACAATAATGATTTTTAGCATTTTAGCATGTTTTTTTTTTTTTTTTAAGGAATTGTGTTAATTCTCAATTTTGCATTGGTTGGTTACTTAAGTGTTATGTACACCTGGAGGAGCATTGTATCCGTCTCATACCTTGGTCATTAAACAATTAAATACTTAATAAATTATTAGAGCTTCAGCTATTTTTTTTTTTTTAAGTTTAAATTGCTTTTTTCAAACAAAACCGGACGGTTTCCAAGGTAACGGCTTCATCGCAAAGGAATATCGAAAATGTCCAGCAGGTGTCACTATTGGGATTTTCCGTGAGGTTACACTCAATCAGATAAAACAGCTGATAAATGTCTTCTATAATGGGAATATTCTGTGTAAAGTTTCTTTCAGACAGTATTATGTGAAACTGAACTGTGCTCTTTAAAAAAAAAAAGGCTCTTTTTGTTTCCTTCTTTCACTGGTATCACTCACCAGAAGCAGAGCTGCATGTTGAAGCAACAAGCTCCAAAACTATCCAAAAGATCATCCGTCTCTCTGTAATGTGAGAGACAATATTAACATAGAGAATCATAAATATGCCCCAAATACAATCAAATAAAACTGCAACTATGGTGCAAAATAATTTTACATACAAAGTAACAAAGTGTTGGATCCCAAAACAAATAAAATCCTAACTTACCCATGCTGCCACTGACAACAAATCTATCTTGACGAGTGTGTTTGTCCTTTACAGGTATTATACACTATTGACCTCCACGTCTAAAAATCTAACCACCTTGTGGGAAGGTAACAAAAAAGATTCACTTTCATTTCCATTAATCATTACCCAGTGGAGTTGGATTCTGGGTAATGCAGTTCATATTTTAAGCTGCCATGAATGAAGCAATGGGCTATATCCACGACCTTCTTCCACATTCAGCCTTTGACTGTTCAGTTGTTTCCGGTCGGGGCAGTGGACTGTTGTTTATGTGGAAATAGTGGAGTATTTGGACTTTAAAAGATGTTATTTGGAGCTAACAAGAGTCACTATACAGTAAATGATGTTAGTCATTGTTTGTTTTTCTAGCAAAATACCCCAAAATAAAAATGTAAAAAGATTTTAAATTGTGTTTGTCATCCTACATAGCAAACTTCAAAGGCAACTTACTAATGCTAATGTTTTTAGCGCATGTTTACGTGCGACCAGCTCTAAAACTGAAGGACATTTATGTTGGCGACACGTTATAGATACAGACAAGATGCAGATCGCTGCATTGATTCATGTATTTTATGTGAATCTAAAGCTAAACTTCGCAGTATTTAATGAAGTCCTGTTAGCTTTCATGCAGTTTGTCAAAGGTGTGGGAAGAAGAGAGGATGCATAAACTGAACTTGACGTATATTTTATTCAGCAGGGAACGTGCGCCGATGGCTGTACATCATGGCAGAAAGAAAAAGTCAAAGAGAGTCAAAACAACACTGTCGATAATAACCTAAAGCGTCTGGTGTCTCACACTGCCACCTAGTGGAAGTTCTCGGAAATGCATTAACTTAAAACATGCAGGTGATCATTTCACAATCCAATGTATTTAACTTATCAATACTATGACATCCCCCTCTTTTAATAAACAAACTTGTATAACTTCAAAAGGGACAGAAAGTTTCACTTTTTCTTTACTCATTAAACTTTGGTGGTATACGGGTAATCCTCCAAGATCTGGTGCTCTGGCTTCTGATCTGATATCCTCCTTTATTGTTCGTAACTGGGGGCATCTCTCCTTGTGGTGGTTCTTTCACATCTTCTGACCTTTGTGGGGAATTAGGGGTGGTGTCCTCCAGTGAGTCAGAAAGGATGGATGTTGTTGTTTCTGAAGAGTGGTGTGATGAAGAGGTTGGTTTTAATCCATTGTTTTGGGGTAATTCTTCCTGCTGATTCCCACTGGGTTTCCTCGTGTGTCTGGGCTTGAGCTGATCCCTTGTTCTCTGGTAGGTTTTTCCTCCTATGTTAACAAGGTATGTCCTGGGCTCTCTGGTGGGATTGGGCCTGTTCAAGATGGTTCCTGGCTCCCATATCTTTTTGAGTGCGTTTC
>NC_050529.1:13263336-13271788 GCF_002922805.2 Oryzias melastigma | reverse complement strand
AGTGGAAGTTCTCGGAAATGCATTAACTTAAAACATGCAGGTGATCATTTCACAATCCAATGTATTTAACTTATCAATACTATGACACAGTTAAAGCGCGAAGCGCTGCTGCAGCTGCAGCCGTGACCGGGAACCATTTGGATCATAAACCCGAACCGGAACTGTAATCCTAAACTTAACCTTTCCTCCAGGTCCGTGCAACCAAGAAAAAAAACTTCAGAACCGACTGCAATATTTACAAAACTACATGTGAATACCGTTGTCACTTTTCATTTGGGCTAATGCTAGCTAGCATGAAAGACACGTTTGATTATCGCTGTCTTTATCTTTATGACCCGTTAGTTGTGTTTCAGTTACTCCACAGCCGAGTGTTTCTAAACTTGTGTAAATGTAATTTTCAGTCTGAGAATCAGTCTGAGACGTGATTCCTTTCCTACGTCTCAACAGAGGCGAGGTTACCGTTAGCGCACGCTGCTATCACTCCATGAAGAAGGCAGAAGCTCCTCATCATCAGCTGAGAGTATGATCAGTAGTACCAAAGTCACTTCAAAGTTGGTTTACACATAAAAGGTTCTGTTGAACAGGTTTTAAATGCTCTAATGGAGCTACGTTTTATCCCAAGAAGTCACATGATCAAACAGTACATGATAGCGTTTTTCTGAGCGTGGGGTGTTTGGTGTTTCATGAAGGCAAACTTTGCCTTTTTGGATGTCAATGTGCTTACACATAATCATAAACTATCATACAGTGTAAGAAATAACGAAAATAAACCAATATCAGGGAATGTACACAGAGATTGTCCAGGTCCACGCATATATTTAGCCTCAGCCAGAAGCAAGTAAGCAGTCTTATTCGAAATCAGAAATACGTCACACAGCTCCTTGAATAGAGTCCATATCAACAAGAAAAAACTATGTCTAGTCTTTTCTTTAAAGTAAATGGCTGACTCCCTAGATTTTTTTGGTAATTAATTTTTGTTTTTAATTGAAAATACAATGAATTACAAAAAAAACAATAACTATGAGGATTCTGCTGCTATGAGGTATCAAGACGACGGTATGCAGGAACAAAGAGGTGAAGTGGAGTGAGGAGAACAACTTAATTATCAAAAAAAGCACCTTTCCAAGAGGGAAAAAAAACTCCAGAACCATAAAAATTAACAAGGCCTCAACGAAGAGACGAGCTATCCAACAGAATATAAACATGAAACAAAGCGGGATCAAATAGAAACTAAACTTTAACTAAAGTGTAGGCAGCTGTGCAAGACTCCAAGATAGGTGAAGGGGCGGAGCCTTCCAGGAGCCACAGCCAACCAGCTCAAGGAAACAATCAACGTAAGAAACTGACAGACTGTGTCATGTGCAGGTGTAATCAGAATTGTTAGTGTTTATGCATTCATGGATGGATGGATGGATGGAATCTACAACATGGGCTTATTGATTCTCAGGATTCCTTTCCCCTTTTTGGCTGGAAAGAAGAATTCAGATCTGGCTATATTCACTAGGATGGTTTATTTTATTTTACAAGATATGAGCTTCATGTACAAAGTTCATTTTTCACAGTACTACAAGCAAAAATATCAGTTTTTATTCCTCTTTCTTTGTACATCCAAGTCCATCTTAACAAAACCAGATCCTTCCAGATCCTAAAAATCTAGTTGGTACAAATGGTTAATATTTCACTGATGTCAAAGTGAAAGATGCACATTTACAATCACATCTAATGCTGTAGCTTAAGACAATGTTTGAAGCTTTAGTGTTTAAAAAAATAGCTGCATTAAACCTCTCACAGTACAACAGTCCAAATACTTTGTTATATGCACACCAAAATACTATCAACAGTAGCTTCTTATGTTCAGAAACAATGCACAGGCTTTATAAAAACTACACACACACACATATATATAATGGGTAATTTGATTAAAAATAAAATGTAAAAAAAATGTATATATATAAAAACAATTTTCTCAATCTTTTAAAAAACAAAGCTATTATTTAAAATAAAAAGAGTATGGAAAAGTCAAGTGTTTCATATTTATAGACTTTCGTCAGAACCATTCACATCTTGAACGTCCTCCTTGGGATCTGCAGCTGGAGCTCTTGATTCCTCAGCAAACACTGGAGCTTGAAGTCCTTCAGGAGGACTTCCAGTTGGAGGTTTTACACCAAGATGTTCTTAATTATTTACTGCTACAGCCACAGATCCATCAGCAGACATCGGAGGAGCTTGAAGTCCTTCAGGAGGAGCTGCAGCTGAAGTTTCTACACCTTGAAAGTTTTCTAAAGGATCTGCAGATGGTTTAGCATGATCTTCTTCAGCTGTAGATCTTTCATTTTCTTTTGACAGACTAGTCTCCCTGTTGGCATCTGGATCTACATTCTGACTCTGCTCTGTTCTTTGTAAAATCCTCATAGGTGACTCGTCACCTTTTCCAGGATTAAACAATGGAAAGACTTGTCCTTCAAATTCAGCCGTCAATGATCCGATGAAACTCTTACGGTCCACATCATAAAAAGAGAGCTCTCCCTTTTCATAATCCAGATACACACCCACTGTTTGTGGTCTGGAGTGAACAGGTACACACACCTGTGGTACAGTGCTGAACTGAAGATGACCTTCATCTTCAGGAGAAGAAGACAGGAACCAGAAACCATTTGATGCGTTTGGAGAGAAATCGACTTTTTGAGGGATTTCAGGAGAACTTGTGACTCCGATCCACCAGGACAGTTTGACGGGAACATTTGGTTTCTTCAAAGAAACTTCCCAGTAATATTTTCCATGAGAGAAACCTGGAGTCCCTTTGATAGCTGTGATACAAGTAACTCTATCTCCATCTGGAAAAGTTATTCCCGCTTTGTCTCTTAGTAGACACTCTCTCACTAGGAGAAATTCATTTGTGTTCTCTCCATCTGGAAAAGTTATTCCCTGTTTGTCTCTTAGTAGACACTCTTTTATTGTGAGAAATTCATTTGTGTTCTCCAGTTTAATATTAACTGTTGAAGAAAGACAATTTGAGTTAAAAAGAATCAAAAGTCTCAAGAGAAAAACTATTTTCTTTGTCAAATGAAAGTGTTACCATAATTCTGAGAAAAAGATGACAGATCTGACGGTGGTGACGTATCTGTGAGGAAGAACAAACAAAAACATCAGTAAATACATATTTTCTTCTTTTTTTAAAGATTTGTATCTCACCTTTAGGCAAAAGTGTCTCTTTCTCTGAGGAAAAAGCATAAAGTTTGTATTCAATTTATTGTTATCAAGAGTTGAACTTTGGTTCTATGATTAAACTATAAATGGAACAATAATAAAAATAGCTCCACACGAGTAAACTCTAAAATAATAACAGAACCGGGACTCTGGATCTTACCTTCAATACATTCATCTGATTTCTTTTCTGAAATTTAAAATGAAGAATTTAAACATTGTAAAAACATGTAAAGTCTATCTACTCTAGATTTGACATTGAGAACCGGAATCAAATCCTTCAAGGATGCACCAATCACCACGATCTCTGCTGTAGACATCCATGACATTCTGGCTTAAGACCAGAAGAATGAAGAGGTGCTCTATCATCAGGTAATGCTTTATATCTAGTTCATAATTATGTTAAAAAGGTATGGTTTTAAAGTTTTAAAAATTTTGTTGCAGTGTTGTCAATAAATGTGTATCCTGTTCTGCCAGTGACCAAATGTGTGTTTTAGATTTTGGCCTCTTGTGCGATTGAGTTTGACTCTCCTGCTATAGCAGATTGATCTAAACTGAATCAGGGAACTTTTGTTTCTGCCTGAACTACTAAACAAAGTCATTTTGTCTTGTTAGGAGCTTTTACACGTTCTTACTTTACCACCCTTATTGCTAATTATCTGTATGCATAACAGTCAATCCGTACTGTAAAGAAATAAACTAGCAGGTTCTGAAGCGTCCTACCGTCTGTTTGATCTTCTCCTTGATTCTTTCCTAAGAGAAAAGAGATATTATAAATTCTGATTCCAGTTCATGCTTGTAAATGTACTTTTTATAAAATTGTTAATGTGTTTCCACTTGAGTTTATTGATAAATACAAATATCTGTAAAGACATTTTTAACAGCAGATTCTCCTTTGAAATAGAAATCTTCTCTTTACAGGAGGAATTGGTTCAGAGATCTTTAGTTATGAAACTGAACTGTTCACAACATTTGATCTGTCACTAAAATGAAGGGAAACATTCATTTTACCTTCATTAGATTCAGCTGATGTTTTTACTGAAACATAAGAAAGTGTGAAATTCAAATTAAACATAAATCTGTGCAGAATGAAGGAAGTTTGACTGCAGATCAAACCTTTACCTTTCTTCCTGTAAAACATGAATCCAATGACCATCACCATCATAATGATTAGAAGTATTGTGAATGCAATCCATCCAGCTGTGGAGGATCCAGATTCTGGACAAAACATAAAAAAAGCTTTAAAGGTTTAAATTTTTCTTCAGAATCCACTTTTCTTTGTCAGTATTTCTTTACCCTCTGGTGGAGGTGGTATGTTCTTTTCCAGATGGAGTCTGACTGTGAGGCCCTTTGTGTTGGGCAGACCAACTGAGCATGAAACCTCAGATGAAGCTGAAACCAGAATCCAGCTGTGGACTCTGATAAGACCAGAGGAGTCCCTGACAAACGTCGCTCTGTCTTTGTCTGGATCTTCTGACCAGCGCAGTTCAGGCTGAGGGAACCAGCCTTCAGATTCACAGCTCACATTCACCGTGTTGTCTTCTCTCCACACTGCAGACAGAACAGGGAGGCTTCCTGTTTCTGTGAGGAGATTAGAAGAAGATGATGACGCTTTAATCCAGAAGATGCTGTTTGATTTTCTGTCTATTCCTCTATCATCAGACTCACCTGTCACATAGAGATTCATACTTGCACTGTCGTGTTCCTGCAGACTGCTGACATAACACGTATATTTCCCTTCATCTTTAATCGTAACATTTGTCAGCTTTAAGGTACCATCTCCCGTTTTACGGCCTCCAGACGTTGAGTCCTTTACGTCAAATGAGACTCGTCCGACAAATGAATCATCCATGGAGACCCAATCAGCTTTTCCTGGCATATAAAGAATGACCGGAGTTTCAAAATTGTCCCCACGATACCAGCGGATCTCCAGATTGTCCGCGTTTTGGGGTGGACTGAGCCAGCAGGGCATGAGGACTGTTTGGCCGAGTCCCACCGAGGTGGAATCTCCAACAGAAACAGCAATACTTTCTGAAACTTTGACAGAAACATCAAAACAGTCAGTTATGCTGTTTTATTTATGAAAAAAAGGAATAAAAACACTTCTAAAGTTTAGGTCAGGGTTATACAATTTATTCTCTTCAAGAAAATAATGAACATATTTCTTTAAGACAAATGTTAAAATAAATACATTTACAGGTTGACCCATATGGGTGCTGGGGGGTTTTGGGGCCCATGGAGGATCATAGACAGAAGGGGTTGAATCTTAAAGGGCGCGTAGATAAAATCCTGCAGTTCCATTTAGACGTCATGAAAATAGAACGTACTATTGCTGTCCCTTGCGCAGGGTTCAGGTGGTTGAAAAAATGAAAAATCTATTCGATGTGACACTATCTCACCTACTTTTACCATTATGTGTTGTTTAGGGCAGTGATTATATTGGTTTAAAAAAAGTTTGGAGCTGGGAGGAAAGAGGACTAGATAAGAATATCAAATTGGTGGTTTGTGGATGTAGTGAAGGAGAACATGAGAGAGGTTGAGTGAGTTGGATATATAGAGTTATGGAAGATTTGGAATCACCATGGTAACCCCAAAAGGCAAAAAAATAGAAGAAAAGTTTAGATGTAATTGCATAAGATGTCCAGCTGGTGTCACTACAAAATCCTCCAAAATTATCAGATATATGTCTTCTATAATATGAATAATTTACATTAGATTCATTTCAGATATAAACAGTATTATGTGTGATATGTCTGAACTGTGCTGTTTGAAAATATTTAGTCATTTTACAAAAAAAGAAAAAAAAATCAATTAAAATTTATTTAAAAAAAAAAAAAACATTACATTTGATGTATATCCATGTCTTATGGAAGAAGTTTGCTCTGTTTTTCCTTTTCCGGATTTTATGGAAGTGCTTTTTTTAGTTCATAAAATCCAAAAGTTGTCATTTTAATAGGAAATAAATGTGAAAAGAAAAAAATAGTCTTAGTAAATGTGAATGGTTTCATCAAGAAAGGAAAAAATCTGCTGCCTTTATAAATAAAGCATCCACAGAAGACAGAAAAACACTTTGAAGACACATTTTTTTCCAAATCATTTTAAACAAACAAATCTAAAAATGCATAAAAGGAGTCTCAAATGAAAGAGAAAACAAAAATAACACTTTTTGTTTCTGTATTACTTACCAGGAGCAGAGCTACATGTTGAAGCAACAAGCTCCAAAACTATCCAAAAGAACATCCGTCTGTCTGTAATGTGAGAGAAAATTAGCATTAAAAAATCATAAATATGCCCCGAATACAATTCAATAAACCCGCCACGATGGCAAGAACAGGGGAAAAAAATCACTGCACATACAGAGTAATAATAAACCATTGGATCCAATGTAATATAAAACCCCTACTTACCCATGCTGGCACCGACAAAACCAGGTGTAGCTAGGTCGAATGTTTTTGTCCTTCACAGGTATTATTCACTATTGACCTCAACGACTAAAAATCTAACCGCCTTGTGGGAAGGTAACAAAGAACAGATTTACTTTCGTTTTTAATAACTGTCTTCCAGTGGAACTGGATTCTGGGTAATGGAGTTATTATTTTAAGCCGCCATAAATGAAGTAAGATAAACCCCCAAATTAAAGCCCTGATTAAAATTTACGAAAAATAAAAATGTTTATATATATATATATATATATATATATATATATATATATATATATATATATATATATATATATATATATATATATATATATATAAATAAATAAAGGAATTAGGTTTATAACAATAAATGTGATTTTTTAAATTTATTTTTTTTTATCATTTTTTAAATTGAACTATAGTTTATACAAATAGTTAAATAAATAAATTAAAAATAAAATAAATAACTATAAAGATTTATCAAATGTTGCCAACATTTTTCATCGTTTCAAATGAGTGCTCTGCCTTCCCGGAATTTCTTTCAAAATAAAAGTCCACTCTTAATAGGACTCTATAATTGATTAATTAAACAAAACAAGCTTTCTTTATTCTATGTCTTTAAATGCTATAAAACGAATTTCCAACTTAATTATGGCTTTCTTTGGCCAAGTATGTTGAAAACCGCAGTTTGTTATATACCGTTTTATGTATGGGGGTTTTATTCTGAAAGTCCCAACCGGATAGTACATAGTAGCTAGTTTAAGCGATAGTTCCCGTCGCTGGTGTCATAGTCCAGTTTAGTCAGGTTCGGTGTTGCGCATTAAGCTTTATTCGTTTCTGTGTGGTTTAGGAGCTTCTGCGGGACATTATGTGTGTCGTCAATCAGGCTGTCAACGATGAAAAAGCGGGAAAAGCGACTTTGAGCCGCTAGCCTCAGTTTACTTCCTGAATATACATGGAAGAAGTCCTGACTGTTTAGTTCACTGAAACTCGGATACATGGCGACTTAGGGACAACACAGGGACGCAACTTCTCCTGAAAGTACATTTTTAAAACGTAAAGGTATTAAAATGTCCCCTCCTGAGCCGGACGATACCACTCCATTGCTGCGGGATGATGCAAGCAGGTAAGTGCAGAGTTCGTCTGACAAACATTCAGCTGGGAGGTGTGAAGTTCACACACCGTGAACTCAGCACTACTCCTTCATGTTCCCACTAGACACCTCTTTTGAAATAATCGTGTTTGCTAGAGATGGCTCTCAGGATGGGGACTACAGGAGCAGGTGGAGGTCCATCAGAGTCATGTACTTCACCATGTTCCTCAGCAGTGTTGGTGAGTCCATTCACGCCTTTTTCTAAACCATACAAGTCAGCACAAAGATTCAAGTTTAGCAGGTTTCTACCATGTCAACCCTGTTCTACAGAATGATCTCACATTTGGGCTGGTCAAGCACTTTGAAAAGTTGAACATATTTGTATTATTAGTAATAGATAGCAGATGAACAGATGAAGCGACATTCACAAGGCAGGTTCGAGCAACCACTTCTACTGAAAAGTCTATGTCAGCGGTGCCAAAGTCAGGCCTCGAGGGCCAGTGTCCAGCCTGTTTTCCAACCAACCTGTCATTGAAGCTTCTTATTGCAGAGTTCCTGTAGTAAGAAAGTCTTAAAAACCATTGAATTTATGAATTTGGAAATAATACCTTAAAAAGCCTTAAAAATGTCTGTAATTTTAACATCTAAACTTGTCTCCGTTTCACATTTTGTGTCAAAAGTTTTTTGATAACATAAATAAACATCAGGGAAACCAGTTGTTATGCACTGAATACAT
>NC_050529.1:13240377-13263299 GCF_002922805.2 Oryzias melastigma | reverse complement strand
TCTAAAGCGTCACGCCACAGACCTCAAACAACAAGATAAAAAGTGACAATTCTGATCAGAAAATGTTATTTTTTTTCCAAGTATTTCAATTTTTTTTAAAGTGGGAATATTTAAAAAAGTCACAATGAATTAATAAAACAGGAAATAATTAATGAAATGGGAAATAGTCAAAGAAGTTTATCTTAATTTTTGACATACACGGCCTTAAAAAGGTCTTAAAAAGTCTTAAATATAACTTGAAGAAACTTGCAGGAACCCTGATTTGGCTAAACACACCTGATCCAGGTAATTAGCCGCAGGATTTCTGAAAAACCAGGAGGAAGACGGCTATCGAGGACTGACTTTGGACACCCCACGCGTAAATGCACATAAATGTTTACGTTGCATTAATAACTCTGATGTTCACACATAGCTATGCAACTACCTATGATCGTTTTCAGGCCGTTTTATATGATTGGTTGAACTTTGACCAATCAGAGACTCGGATTTGGTAGCAAAGCATGGATGGCGTCCGTTTTAATTCACGGAAGTGCCGACTATTTGAAAATTGATCATGGAGGAGATATTTTCAAAATACAGATTTGAATCAGGTACTCTTATTAATTGTAACCAAGATGTAAAATAAAATAAAATAATAAATTAACATTTTCTGTTTGTGTATTTTCAGGGTTCACCATTGTCATCACATCACTCTGGCCTTACTTACAAAAGGTATACCCACAATGCACCACCGTGACTTCTAATGAGACACCTAATTTAAAGTCCCTCTCCGGTCATCTTTTGATCTATCTTAAAGCAAAACTTTAACTATAATTCTGCCGTTTTTAGCCAAAGTCAAAAATCCTGTCAGTTTCTAGGACATAGTTTCTGCAGAGCGGCAGTAGTTAATTAGAAATGAATATTAGATTTAGACAGGAAAGAGTCAGAGTAATTACAAGCAGTGATTTAAAACCCTCTCCCAATTTTTAAAAATGTGTTTATTAACTTCTGACTTTATAGTATTTTTTAATCTTAAAAATTGAAATCTAAAATTTATGCAATTTAATTATATTTATTTAAAAATGCATCTTGGCTAAAATTAGTAAAAAAATATATATATATCTCACATCTTAAAATGAATTTAGTGAAATCTACCAGCGATAACGATGGATCAGAGGAGATTCCTCTGACTTGCTTCGTGTTCCATGAAGGTGGACAGCAGTGCGGACGCCAGCTTTTTGGGATGGATGGTGGCGGCTTACAGTCTGGGGCAGATGGTGGCCTCGCCCATCTTTGGCTGGTGGTCTAATCACCGGCCGCGCAGAGAGCCGCTCGTCTGCTCCATCTTCATCAACCTGGCGGCAAACATCTACTACGCCTACGCGTACCTGCCTAAGACCGACAACAAGTACCACATGCTGATGTCCAGAGCCTTCGTGGGCTTCGGAGCAGGTACACTTTTATTTGTACTTCTTCTTTTTGTTGTGTCACACATTCATGGGTTTTTGTCTTTTCAGGTAATGTTGCTGTGGTGCGGTCTTACGTTGCCGGAGCGACGTCCCTGAGGGAGAGGACTGGCGCCATGGCGAACATGAGCGCCTGCCAGGCTCTGGGTTTCATCCTCGGACCCGGTACACAGTTTAAACCAGACCAGAACAGAGAAATACTCTGAGTAGTTGACGCTCTTTTATTCATTTTTTTTTCTCCGTGGACTTACATTTTTATTAACATTTTCCCGTCGCCGTGCGCGACAGCTCTGCAGGCGGGCCTGTCCGTCATCGGTGAGGACGGCGTCACCGTGGACGTCTTAAAGCTGCAGCTCAACATGTACACAACTCCAGCATTACTGGCTGCTCTGTTCGGCCTCATCAACATCCTGCTTGTTGTCCTGGTGTTAAAGTGAGCGCACACTCCAGTTCTAGTCTCTCACTACTGATTTATTTTTATTTTTTCATTTTGACCCATTTCTTATAGAATGTATTGATGTGATTCTGCTTTAATGCCATATTAGTTATTTAAAGGATTTATCCATTAAGAAAATGAGTCAAAATAGATCAGAAAAACAAAACAAATGACAGAAATATCTGATTATATTTATTAAACCTGTATTAGGGGGTTAAAATTCAGATAAATACTGCTATAACACAAAATTACCTGATTTATTAATAAAAAATGTAATTTGTCAGATACTTTGGCTGAAATTATCCACTGTGATTCTTTTCATCAGAGAGCATCGAGTGGATGAAGATGGAAAACAGATCCAATCCATAAACTACACCTCTGAAGGTTTGTGTGTCTACAAGATTATAATCTGAGATAATGGTGAGCCACATGCTGGTGACAAACTATAAAGACCCACTGATCTGTTTTATTTCGTTTTTAAAGGTAATCAGGTGTTTTTTTTATTCAAATATTTTGTTTTTCTGTTTCAATTTCATGCTATTTTTTAGGAACTATTAAAAAGCAGATCAAGAACATCATCTGCTCATGAAAACTACAACATGATCTGGAATTATTAGATGAAAAGCTTCAATGTGTCAGTGTCCTAAACACGATTCATGTCCGTTTTGAGTCAATATCACCATAAAGTGACTTTGAGACTTACAAATTTACTACCAAAAAATATAGAATTTTCCTTTTAACATCGCATTTATTGTATTAAGTAGATGTTATGCTGTTAGAAATGCATGTGGTCAAGATCCCACACTTTTTATAAATTAACTGCAAGCAGACAGATTTGCATAAACAGCCAAAATGTCAACATGCACAATTTCAAACTAGAATAAATACATTATATTATGAAAATACAACTCATATTTTAATAAAGCTATTTTGTTCCTTTCTACACAATGTGTTTTAGTCAATGAGAGAATTATTTAGATGGTAATGAAACCAGGGCAAACAAATTGTTTTTCAATAAAATCAGTGATACTTGCACTTTCTTTTCTAATTAAATAAAAATAGTTGATGTGCTCGTCACGATATCACTAGTCTGTTTTTGTACTACCTTCATCCACAAACATTACAGAGCAAAATGTTTGGGAAGTTTTGAATATTTACCAGAATGAACTCTTTATTTTTTTGTTTGTCAGTGAATCCCGACCACAATATTGGGCAAAAAGCTGCCAAGTTACTGCGATAAATACTCTCAAACATCACATTATTGTTAAAACAAACTCCACAAAAATTCTTAATATCATATCATTGATACAACCTTAATAAACTGTTCATACTGGTAAATATTTCAAACTTCCTCCACATTTTGCTCAGTAATGTTTGTGGATGAGGTAAGTAGGAAGAACAAAAACAGACCAGAGATATCGTGACGAACACGTAAAGGACGAGAGTCGTGTTATTGTGGCTCTTCTTCCTTTAACTGAAGGTCATCTTAACACAGTTTGAGGTTAGCCTTTTTCTAGTTCCTAAAAACTGAAAACAAAAAAACATATACAATTATTATCAAAAACAAACAAAAATTAGGGCTGCATGGTGGTGGAGGGGTTAGCGCTCTTTCCTCACAGCTGGTTCGAGTCCCGGCTGGGGGACCAGAACCAGAACCTCCTACAGGGGACCTTTCTGTCTATGTTCTCTCTGTGCATGTGTGGGTTTTCTCTGGGGAATCCAGCTTCCTCCCACCGTCCAAAAACGGCTTCATAGGTTCACTGGTTTCTCTAAATTCTCCCTAGGTGTGAGTGGGTGTGTGACTGAGGCCCTGCGACAGACTGGTGACCTGTCCAGGGTGTATCCTGCCTTTGGCCATCAGTAGCCGGATTAGACTCTGGCACCTCCTTGACCCTGAAAGTGACTAAGAAGATGATAAAAAAAAAGCTAGAAAAAAAAAACGGCACAAACAACACAATTGGCATGAAAAGCACAAAAAAAGTAAGTTCAAAAACAGGATATTAATTGCAAAAAAGCACAAAAAACATGGAAAAATAGCATGAAAAGTAAAAAACATACAAAAATTGCACACAAAAAAATTAGTAAGAAAAATACAATCTGCATGGAAAAACAAGAACAACTAGCACAAAATCACAAAAACTTGTGCAAAAACATGAGAAAATTTGCAGTAAAAAACACAAAAAAATCAGCATTAAAAAATGAGCCTGAAAAGCAAGGAAAATATTTTTAAAAAAGCATAGAAAACATACAAAAAAATTGCAAAAAAACCAAACAGAAAAATTAGCACAAGGAACAAGAAAAAAAATCGCACAAGAGATACAAAAAATGTAGCCTTAAAAGCATGAAAAACAATATGCCCAAAAACAATTATCAAGAAAAACAACAAAAACATTTTTTTAATATAGTACATTATACATTCATAGATCAAATTGCTGTATTACAAAAATCCGTGCCTCGATTCTCTTTACTATCACTGTCATTTCTCTTAATAAAATGGTATTTTTGAGCATTTAGATTTTTTTTTTACTTTTATTGTGTTCAGTTATGTGATTAATGGTGTCAGGCATTAACATTGTAGTATTTTATTATTTTATTACTTCTCTTCTCTGCAGACAGAGTTGATATTATTGAAGAAGAGGAGTTGAGCATCGACCAGGTGGCCGTGCTCATCTCTAACATCTTGTTCTTCACGGTCATGTTCATCTTCGCCGTGTTTGAAACGTGAGTGTTTTACCTAAAAAGTAGAGCATGGTGGGAGACAAACATAAATCCCTGCTTGTGTTTCCCCTCAGGATTGCCACTCCTTTATCCATGGACATGTTCTCCTGGACGAGGAAGGAGGCGGTGCTTTATAACGGCATCATCATGTGTGCCATCGGGTTTGAGTCCATCCTGGTGTTCCTGGCTGTAAAAGTAGCTTCTCAAAGGTATGCTGGATCTTAAATTCTGTCGATTGTTGAAAACTGTTTTAGGTATTTGAAGCTTTTGTTGTCGTCTCCTGTGAGGTTCGGGGATCGTCCTGTGTTGCTCGCTGGCTTTGCGGTGATATTTTGCGGCTTTATCATTTTGCTTCCATGGGGCAACCATTACCCCCAAATCCAGTGGGCAGGTATTTATTGGACTTTAATTGACCAAATTTGTAGATTAACTGCTAAATCTACTCATTTTATCATCTGTAGGTTAAAAAATAAGAATAGATTTCAACATTTGTGCAGGTTTCTCACGTTTTTTTTCACCCTTAACCTCAGACCTGAAGAACAACACGCTGGTCAGTGGGATTTCAAAAGCCGCTTTAGCCTCCAACAACACATTTGAGCCCACAGGCTGCCCCTATGAGCAGACGTGGTGTCAGTATACTCCTGCTATCCACCTGGCTCAGTACATCTCCTCCGACATCCTGATCGGAGTGGGATACCCAGCATGCAACGTGATGTCCTACACGCTCTACTCCAAAATCCTTGGACCCAAACCTCAAGTAAGAAGACCGTAGAGGGCAAACGTAATAATCAAAGAAAGATCTGTGAATGTCTGAACTGAGATTTGTTCCTCAGGGGGTGTACATGGGCTGGCTGACCGCCTCGGGCAGTGGGGCTCGAACGCTCGGCCCCATCTTCGTCTCTCATGTCTACACCCTGCTGGGACCTCGCTGGGCCTTCAGCCTCATCTGCGGCATGGTGTTAGCAGCCATCGTCCTCCTCTCCTCAAGCTACCGCAAACTCATCGCCTTCTCCGTGCGCCACAGAAGGATCATCGAGTAACCACTCCCGTCGGGAGGAGCCGATGGAAGTTTGAGCTCTTATTTTCCAATATTTCAAGCTACAGAGTCAGCGTTTTATTGCTGTCTCTAAATACAGCTTCTGGTTACTGATTAGCTTTTATGACTCAGGGTTTGAACCTTTGAACTCAGTAGTCAACATTCCCTCGACGGTGGACTCTGAAGTACTGACGTTGGTTTTCTCTTAACGGCTTTACCTGGAGCTGTTTAAAGCTGTGGGTTTTTCATTATTAAATTATTCAGAAAGTGATTTCTGGGTTGTAATTGAACTGAAATGTTTCAACTGAAATAAAACTTTGAAGTGATTTTTTTTTCTGTTTTATTCTTTTGCCATTCGACAACGAAAAGTAGAGGGAATTTTACTGCAACACAATTTTTTTTCATATTTAAAAACATCCACCTTTTTCTTTCTGTTTGTTAATTTTTGCATTTCTTTGAAAACTACAGATGATATGGAGGCGAAGAACCAATTACAGAAGACTTTTGTACTTTTGACTTCTAAGTCAGATGTTTGATGACCAACGTTCTTATCCTTCTGTTCTGAGCTTGTAAACCTAGTGTCTTTACTCCTCAACAGACTGCAAAGTATAGCACAATTCTATCTGCTGATGCCACAACGAGGTTTTTGTGCCTTTAGCCTTGTAAAGTCCCACTTATATCATCTTTTGATCTGTTATTGCATTGTTCCTACTGATATTTTAATTGTACTTCTGCTGTTTTTAGCCAAAATTATTTTGTCGATTTCTTGGACAGATGGTAAGCCTGCATTCATTTCCCATCATCCCTTTGTTTACACTCTCTAAACAAATGTGTCTATGTGTAAACTCAAAAGTGAAATGAATCAAACTGAATGAAGTGGATCAAAAGAATCCAAAAAAATCAGAATCGAATAGATTCTGGAAACTCACCCAGCTCTAGATCTTCTAGTTTTAATGAAAGAAATCATCAATGATACTTTTGTTTGGTTTCTTATTTTAAAGAACCAATCACATGACATTTTGTGAGTGGTAAATTGTGTAAACTTCTATATTGCTTTACTAAATTGCTTTAAAACCCCAAACATTTACTGTCACAGTCCCATGAATGCATCCATCGTGGCGGCTTCACTACCTTACAACGATGCTAACCGCAACTCCAAATGTGGGTTTCGGTGTCTTGCCTAAGGACAATTTGACACGTGCTGAGGCAGAAACCAAACCTGCGATCCTCAAATTTAGAGATCAGCCACTCTACCTCTGCACCACGCCTGTCTCAGCTCCTGATGTGTCACTGATCTCATCATTTTATGGACCTGAACTCACTATTGTTTATGTCTAACAGTAATCTGGACTTTGGCTCCCTCTAGTGGTCATCTTCAGTAATGCAGGGATTCGCTGCATCAGTTGGTAATTTCACACTGAATCATCTGAACTATTTAACTTCATAGATTTCTGCATTTGTCATATGTAACTTTTTTTTTACAATTATAGTGTTACATTTATTCTAAATTTATACAAAAATTTAAACCTCAAACAAACAATACACTAAGATGTGCTTGTTTATTTTTTATCTGTTTGTTTTTTGACCATATTCTTCTAAACCACGGGTTAGCAACCTGATGCTCCGGTGGTACATGCGCCTCCTTTACCCCTCCATGGTGACTCTTTGGCAAAATACAAAAAAATTCAAATAAATCATGGGTTTGTAGTTTTGTTTAATTTGCTTTTCTATTAGGATTTTGTCAAGTAACTGAGCAAAAATAATGTTAAAAGGTTTAATCAAATGTTTTATTCTTATCTATGCTATACAACAGAGTGTAGACAAAGTTGGAGACAAAGTTCTTAAAGTATATAGCTTTATTGACATGAATAGATAAAATAATTCAAGATAAGATAATTCAAGTAAATCTGCAGCAGCAGGAGGATCTTATTTGACAGAGGGTGTTTTATTTTGAAAAGAACGTAAAAGTGCTAGTGTCAAAAAGAAGTTACAATTGTTAGACAAGTAGAAGGACAAACACTGCTATTTTTTAATCATTGTAAATATTTAAAATTATGTTTTAAAAATAAATTACTTACTGGCCACAAAAATGTAAATAAATTATGTATGTGTGGCAAAAATACAAAAATTAAAAGTTAATTATTTTTATTTAGAATAACCATAATTGATTTGTTGCATTATATGTGGATGTATGCGTATGTACATATATAATTTCCCAACATTTTATGACAAATTAGTTCAATGTATCTGAATATATATTTCTGTTATTTTTCTAAATTTTATTTTTGTTTTACCTGCTTTAAATAAACCATTTCCAAATCTAAGTTAGCTAATTTCTCTAAAAATTGTCAAATTTGCGTGTGACTTTGAGCTACTAAAATTATTTCACGAATACATAAAATAAAATAAAAAATAAAATATTTTTTGTCGGAGCAATGCGCATGCGCCGAAACGAGTCAAGTCCTATCACCATTAGGCCCCGCCTTCTCTTCCGGCGTCACCAACAATAGTCATCTAGGCGCGGAAACGGGAGTGCAGCCGAAGTTTAGAGGCAAAAATTTGCGCCGTAATGTTACATTGTACGTCATAAATTCTTATTTACGGTTAGACGGTGTCTGGACTGGGCGTGGACAGATAAACATGCAGGTATTTACAGAAGAAACGGGTAAGAAAGTACTTGTTTTCACTTAGTAGAAAAGTTCGTAGTGACTTTAGCGAACAAGCTAGCTCGCTTTGTTATTTATAATAATTTCTACAGCTTTAGTTTTATCCCGAATTAGCCTAACTGCATTTATGGCTCCCCCTCTTTTCTATAGACGTCCCAGATGTCCATGTGATGGTAAGTGCGCTGTCTATTGTTTGTTCCCGAAAGCTCGTAAAAATTCGATGTTTTGGTTAACCGCAGCTAATTTGGATGGGGCCTAAAACGGAACCGACGACCATTAAATTCTACGACATTGGTTAATTCTGAAACAACCTCGAAGGCCACGTCCATTTCCGGTTTAGCCTGACAACAAAGACGACAAATGCGTCTATTTGTGGTCGGAGTAAACATCGTTCATCCCAAGAGCACGAGGCCTTTACGTAAACACTGTTCACCTTATCTGAACCCAGGAAACCTGGCGGTGGGTCTGATGTTTACAGGAAAGGACCGACCCGGACAGACTGATGGTTTGGTTTGAACACATCCGCGTTTATTTAATTGGTTCTTGTAGCATTTATTTTGCATGATGGAGGATGTATATAATGCAAATTAAGTTAAAAATTGCATTTCTGTATATTTCTTTATTCAAATTGTTTTGAATCAGCAGCAAATACAATTTCTGTGGAAAAAGCTTGTATTAGCGACATAGGTGCTACAATCGGCTCTCTGCTCTGCTCCATTCTGATGCATCCACTTATAGACAAATAGATCCATGTCTCTGTATTGTCCAATATTACTCACCATTTTTGTTTCACCGAAAATGTTAGCTTGAGGGGTTTGAGGGGCTGTAAGGTAGTGGGAGTGTGTGTAAACTAATGGATGATGGGAAATAAGAGCAGGCTTACTCATCCCACAACAAATATCTAATGAACTACTGCTGTTCTGGAGAAACTATGTCCTATAAAAATGACAATTTTTGTTGTTGTTTTTTTTTTTAATGACATAATCATCATTAAAAGACACCTTTACAATTGACCAAAAGATGATCAGTTTGACTATATTTGACTTAGCCCTGCTTATTATCACTAATTATCTTTAATAATAAGATATTTTACATACTGATTTTTTTAAAATCACAATATTTTGCCAAAATACTAGATATTTGTGACCTGTTTTTTAAGAGTAGAATAATAAAGAACAATAAAAGATTTATAAAGCAAACCATACATATCAGACATTTTCTTTAACATAAATCTAAAAATACTAACAAATGAAATGTAATTTAAAATAAATCCTGAAGCTTTCCTTTGAACAGACGGGAGGGCAAAATACCTGCCGACAGGTGAAGGGGTTATAGATGTGCTTGGGTTGCCAGAACAGTTATGTAACAAAATAAATGAAAGATAGGACCAAAGATCGGTTTCATTCTTTTTGATATTTAAAAAAATATTTTCTTAAAAAAATTTAAAAATATGTTTGTTTTTTTGTCATCTTTTAAATATACTGCTGGCAATTTAAAGTGATCGCTGAGTTTTTCTACTTTCGTCATCGGAGGGGGGCTTGTAATTTTGTTCACATTTTCGAAATGAACATTAATTTTTTATTTTCAGATGACTGAAAAATAAAATATATCCTATGTTACTTAATCCTTTTTTTCTTTACCTAAAATGTCCTTCAGCTTTACATTACATTTACAAGTCCCTCTCTGATCATCTATTGGTCTATTTTAAAAGCGTTCCCAGTTATAATTATGCTGTTTATAGCAAAAATCAAGAAAACTTTCTTTGTATTTTAGGACATGGTTTCTGTAAACTGACAGTTCATCAGAAGTTTACCTCATAGTTGTGGGCGGGACTTGTGGTGTAGAAAAAATCTGCCCCGACCTCCCATCATGCATTTGTTTATGCCCTTTCCTGCTAGCTTACAACGCAAAATTACTGGTGCAACAATAATGGTGAGTAATGTTGGAGCTATTCAGTTTAAGACTCGATGTCAGCTCAGATTAGGAAACAATCTGTTTGTCTGCACGTGGATGCAATTGTTTTTTCCCAATCTAGGCTCTACATCACAAATCTGATCTTTTCCAAATAACACTTTTTAATCTGCTCCTGATTCACAACAATTTGAATAAAGAAATACTCAGAAGTGCAATTTAAGCTTTATTATTTTTATATATGTGTCCTCCATCATCAGGAAAAACATGTTAAAAACACCATTTTCATCAGTGGATAGAAACAAGCACAGGAATGTCTTTGGATCAGAATGTTCGGTTTGTGAAACTGTTACTGGAATAGAAACTCGTGTGCTGTTTTGAGTGAGTTCTGGATAAAGGAAAGTGAAACTTGTGATCAAATTTATTCTTTTTTTTCTGTGCACTACTCTGAGGCACAGCTTTGGGAACATGACAGATGTTTCATTTGGTCAGTTAGTGCACACCGGGAGCAGGATGTGGGTCAAACCTGGAACAGACTAAACAAAGACTCATTCAGATCTCTTTCTCCTCAGCGCAGCGTTTTGGGCTTGTTTGACAGGCGTCCTCACATGCAAAGAATTATTAAATGTGGCCTTTTGGGTAAGAACATTTTTATTTATTATTATTTATATTTATTTTATTGTGCATTAGCCTTCAAATGTTTATCATTATTTTACAAGTAGTGTAATGTGTTTAATTTGTAACTTTTCTTCCTTACAGGCATTGAATATGATGAAAATATAGATATTGATGATTATGACGACTGGGCAGGGAGTCAGAACAGTTTTCATGGGTTCTCGAATAGTGGTAGAGTTGTAGGGGGGAGTCATACCGGGCCGCCTAGCTTTGTTTATCATCCTGCTCTGCATTATGGCACTTCTGCTCGAAGCCCTTCCTGTCCACCCTTTGTGAAAGTTCAGGCAAAGGAGAGCGTGAGTTCACCTTCTGGAAAGTCCATCCGTCACATTTTAATTCGGTTGATTTGAGCGAGGATGTTTGCTGTCACAGGATTCTGAACGGAGAGCCAGACTACTACAAGAGGCTAAAAGAAACAAAGAAAAGGCTGAGAAGAAGCGTCTTAAGAAACAGGCGAGTTTATCTGTTTGTCTGTTTATCATGAACTGATTTAACCCTCGTGCTATCCTAGACGTGTTTACATTAAAAGTGGGGTCATCTGGACCCCACAAGAAAGCACACTGAACTTTTTATTTCAAGGATTTTTTTAATCTTCACTGGTTTCCGTGGCAGACATGAAATCCTGTCCACCTTTGTCATGGGAGGGATCACACATCAATGTAAGGGTGGGGTCATCTAGTGTTGTAACAGTCAACACTCACGTCGTCATTTTTTATTCTTCAACAGAAACAAAAGCAAAGAAAACAAATGGAGAAGGAGAAGCAAAATCCCGCCAAAGATAATGAGGTGAGGCCGATGCAGAGAGCCATGTTTGGTTTATCGTACGGACTGTAGGGGAGAACTGGACCGAGTGATTCTACTAAATAATTTATTTCTTCTAAATAAAAAAAATTCGGATAATAATGGTTATTCTAACTAACGAATGACTGAGTGATAGCTGTTTATTTCTCTATAGCAGGTACTTCCTGTTTGTAACTTGAGGGGGAAGGGGTCACTCAGTCCAGTTCTCCGTATACAGTCAATGGTTTTTCTGCACTCACTAGAAGGGTCTGACGATGACGATTTCTCTGTCGTTCAGAAAAAAGATGAAGGGGAGCCCTCAAAGTCAGAGGAGGACAAATGCGTTGGTGATGAAACGCAGGAAGAGGCCACCTCCAGCGATAAACAGGCTGCAGCGAAAGATACGGATAGTGACAGCGACAACAGCGAACACGAATCTAGCGATGAAGACGGCGACTCTAAAGTTGACTCTGAGGTATCGGTGGAGTATTTTGCACAAAAATGTTAGCACATATTATTATATCTTTTAACTTTGTCCTGATGTGTATCTGTTTCAAGGAATTAGATATGACGAGTTCTTTTGTGAGCAAAGCGGCGTTAATAGCAAAACGCCAATTGGAGCAGAATCCCAGATCTGAGAAGAAGAAGAATCCGGACAAAGAGAAGCCTAAAAATGCTGCAGATAAGGCAGCTGAGGGGCACAAGCTTCAAAAGGAGGTAAATACCATTTTTTATTTTTACTTCTGGTCCTTTCTATGCTTTCATGTTCAATCATTTGGCTTTGCTC
The DNA here is from genome assembly GCF_002922805.2 of Oryzias melastigma. Taxonomy (NCBI): domain Eukaryota; kingdom Metazoa; phylum Chordata; class Actinopteri; order Beloniformes; family Adrianichthyidae; genus Oryzias; species Oryzias melastigma. Next base: position 13,250,845 of record NC_050529.1, on the reverse strand, counting down.
TGCGTTTTCCTGACTGTTGTCGCTGTTTGTCCAGGACTGTAGCTCCAGCTTTGTAGACAACGTTAAAATAAGCACCGAGCTTGCAAGTAAGTCTCTGTGAATCAAAGCTCTTCTCAGCTTTTTCATACGCAAACAATTCCTCATTTGTATTCTAAACGCCCCTCTCCCAATCTACTCTTATGTAGTTTTAGGAAATAAGTTTGCCAATCTCGGAGACTACAGTATGGCGGTTAAGTATTTTACAGATGCAATCAAGTACAATCCTAAAGAGTTCAAGTAAGTACAGACTGTCGTTAGAGCACGCTGGAGGATTGCTGGGTGTTTGTGTAACGGCGCTGTTGTGTTTCTGTCCTGTCGCAGGCTCTTTGGGAACCGGTCGTTCTGTTATGAGAAGCTGCTAGAATACGATAAAGCTCTGACCGATGCGGAGCTGTCCCTCGCCATCAGTCCGGGCTGGGTTAAAGGCTTGTTTAGGAAAGGCCGAGCTTTGGCAGGACTTAAGGTAAGAAGGTGCTGAGTGTGGTTTGTCGTCAGCGATTTGGCAATCTTGGTATCAAAACGTCCAGCTTCTATTTTAGCAACATGCTAATATTTTTGTCTAATTTGTTATCTACTGGGGTTTATAGGCTAACTTGGAGTTTAGCTTCTATTTTAGCAACATGCTAACATTTTTGTCTAATTTGTTATCTACTGGGTTTTTATGCTAACTTAGAGTTTAGCTTCTAATTTGGCAACATGCTAACATTTTTGGCTACTTTATTTACTAAGGATTTTTTACGATTTTAGAGCTTAGCTAGTATTTAAGCAACATGCTAGCTTTTTTGGCTAATTTGGCAATTCTACTAACATTTTATTATTTAGGCCAACTTCAGCGCACTCTCACCGTTTTTTTTTTTTTTTTTTTTTACGATATCTTTTAGCAAATGTAACATTTTGCAAACTGCTTTTGCATTTTCAGCCACTCCCTTCCACAATTAAAGTAAATTGCGTCACTATTTTCAGCAAAAAGCTTCAGCATCTTCATGACTACTTTCAGCAAAAAGCATTCACACTAGCATTATCACAGGTAATCAACCTTCCTAGTTTTTGTGTTCTTCCCTGAAAGCTTCAGAGGTCAATTTCTGTTGGTTTTATCGCCCTCCTGCTTATCAGCAGCTGTAGATGCATGACAGTGCGTGATCAGTTAAAGTCCTCCAGAGCGTAGACACAGTTCAGGGTGCTCTAACTTTGATGACTTTGGCCTTCTGTTTTAGCAAGTTAATTAATAACAGGACTTTAAAAAAATCAAGTCAGAGAGAGGGGATTTTATTTATTTATTTTTCTTCTTGCAGAGGTATGAAGAAGCTGCTCAGGCCTTCAAGGGTGTTCTCAAACTAGAAAGTTCATATGCAGAAGCGGCCCAGGAGCTTATGCGTGTGCAGATGATACAACTAATGGTGAGTAGCTGAAAACTTGACCAAATCTTTCAGTCTGGGTGTTCATTTTGTTTTTTATAAGCACCTGTAGGTTCAGTTACAGAAAGTTTTCCTGCAGAGGTTCGTTTTCTCGCCTGTTTTTAACAAAAAGGACAAAAATTAATTCATTTAGTTGGAGCTGGAAGTAAATGGTTTTCTATGGGTGACATCACACTCACTCTGTCCAGTTTTCATATACAGTCAACAGCTTCAACAGGACAGCGCCCATTTTGCCCTAAAAAATTAATCGACTGTTTAGTTGGAGCATGAAGTAAATCATTTTTTATTGGTGACATTACACTCACATAGTCCAGTTCTCATATACAGTCAATGGCTCCAGCATGTTTTATTTGTATAGCCCAAAAAGTGGTGTCTGAACTGAGTTTAAAATGGCCTGGAACTAAATTATTTTCTACTGGTGACATCACACTCACTCATTCCAGTTCTCATATACAGTTCCAAAAGGCGGCATTCGTATTTTAAAAAAAATGTGAATGAATTTACTTTATTTAGTTAGAGCTGGAAGTAAATCATTTTCTATCGGTGGCATCACACTCACCTGGTCCAGTTCTCATATACAATCAATGCTTCCAACAAGGCGGCATTCGTATTTTTAAAAAATGCGACTGAATATACTTTATTTAGTTAGAGCTGGAAGTAAATCATTTTCTATCGGTGGCATCACACTCACTTGGTCCAGTTCTTATATACAATCAATGCTTCCAACATGATGGTGTCTGTCATGCCAAAAAAATAGGCGACTGAATTGGCTTTACCTAGTTGGAGCCTGAAGTAAATTAGTTTCTATAGGTGACATCACACTCACTTGATCCCATTCTCATATACAGTCAATGGTCAAAAAGAAAAGGGAGATTCAGTTTCAGGTTTTCCAGGATGTGATGGAGGCACTTAAAGAACATTTCTCTGCTACACTGTTGTTTAGTAAAATATTGTTTGAATGTTTCCCTGCAGGAATGTGGTTTTACTCGGGAGCAGAGCTCGAATGCTTTAATTATTCACGGGACAGTGCATAAAGCCTTAGAAGCCCTGTCCAAACTAGCCTGTAATCCCGGTGAGTCCTCAAGCTTCCCGTTCACACCTCTGCTCTTCCTTTGAGTCTTTGTACTAAATGTTCCCTCTTCCGTTCTCAGAAGCTCTTCGTAACGGGACTCCCCCACCAGCTCAAGTAGCCAATGTCAACGGAGTTTCTCCAATCCTGTCAGCCAATAGAATTCACTCACCTTCAGCTGAGTCTCAAAAAACCAAACGGACGGATTCGGGCCCCAACCATGATGCACCTCCTCTTCTCCAGAATCAACCAACTGAAGCTCCACGTATGAAGGATAAGGAACAACAACAACCCCCTCCGTGAGTTCTGATTCCCCCCAAACTTTAAAGCTTCTTACTGGTAAACTGTTCAAGAACATACGTTAGGCGTGTTCTTGAACGTGCATCACATGCCTGATGTGTTTGTTCCTGTTAGTAGTAAAAGAAAGTTATTAATGAGAACACATGCTCTCCATCATTTGCTTTGAAGGTGTAAAATCGTTGTTTTTGTCTCCTCACAGAGGGCTGTTTCCAGTCTGGGTAGGAAACCTGACTCACCCGGTACCTGAGTCTGCCATCACCAAAGTGTTTAACAAGTAAGAAGCGTCACTTTAAAGGATCATTCTTCCATGTTTGAACCAGAGATGTCATTCATTCTGAACTGTTGTGCTGCTTCAGGGCTGGACCCGTCTATAGTGTGAAGATTCTGCAGTACAAACGCTGTGCCTTTGTCAACTACACCAAACAAGAGCATTGTCAAGAAGCAATCCAACGCTTGCATGTGAGTGTGTAGACTTCAGAGCCGATAGGAAGAGCAGCTCTGTGTGTTTCTGTCACACACATAAAGAGTTTTCTTAAGATTTTAAAATAATTAAAAACTGTCAACTTTTGGGAGATTACATCATGCTGCTATGTTACACCAAAATTTGTTTATGTGTTGGAAAATGTTAATCAAACGTGCAAAATGTAACATTAGATCTTTTGAAGAAAGAAAAAAAAAGTGTGTTTTAAAGTTCCTCTCCGATCATCCTTAGATCAATTTTAAAAGTGTTGCCAGTGGTCTTTAAATCAACATAGTCACTGCAGAACACACGGTCTGCAAACTACCGTAACTCTTTGATTGTTTACGTAATAAACCTCGTAATTAAATGTTTATGGTTGCAGTTGAATGCAGATTCCATTGACAAACTTCCTCGTCCTTTTTAGGGTTATGTGCTGAATGGCATGAAGATTGCGGTGAGATACCCGGACAGGATTCCTGCAGGAATGGGGATTTCCAAATCTGCCCTCAAAGCTAGAGACCTGCATGCGGAGAACCCCGGGTCAGTGTTTTTATCTACTTTTGAAAAAACACCGAAAAAGAAATAAGCTTCAAGTCCTTTTGATTTATTATTTATTGATTTAAAAAAAAAAAAAGTATTTTGGTGTTTGCAATGTATCATTTCTGTTAAGTACATTTTTTGCCAAATCTATGGAGTCAAATCAGAATCAACTTAAATGAAAGGAGAAAACTTTATAGTAAAAACAGTTTTTAACTCAAAAGTACACAATTGTAAATTTTAAGGAAATAGAAAGTAAAAAAATGAAAGTGGATATTAAAAAAAAAATTATATGATGAAAAAATATTCAACATTTTTAAAGAGTATATATATTTGTCACTTGAATAAAATAAAGTAGTTTTTTCTAAGTCATACTCTAAAGAAAATTGTGAAAAATTGCTGCGGTACAGTCGTGGGATACATCGTGATACGTTTCGTGAGACGTGTATCGCGATATGTATCGTATCGTCTCACTCTTGCCAAAACTGATCCCGATTTGAGCCCAAACAGATCCCTCAGAAAGAACATGAATGTATATTTTCTGCCAGCAAATGACAGAATTCTCCTATTTTTGTTTGTTTTGAAGTCAAGCAACAAATTCATTTACAGTTAAACTATTTGACATTAAAAATGTTTGAATCAAATGTGGCTTTTTCTTCCACTGACGGCAGACAAGGGAGGCACCCCGCTGGAGACGCCAAGTCCCTTCCTCCTTTCAGACCTCCGGACCGCCGCGGCGCCACCTAAAATGAAGAAACAACGGCTGCAAGCCGCAGAGTCTTGAAGATAACCTCTTCTGTATCTGTGCCATTTATTATAGACTTTCACTGCTTATCCTTCTGAAATAACATACCGATAATCGTTCAGCTGCATAAATCAACCTCACGGAAAGTTGAGAAGTTGTCAGTATCGACTTTAATGCATCTTTTTCTTAATCAATAAGCTTGACAAAATGTGCACAAGAGCCAGAATTTTTTTTTTTTATAAATATATATCACTATTGTCGAATTAATGAAGTTGCCTCAGTGTTGCATTGTTGGAGGAAAAAGCCAGCTTCCAATGATAAATCGCTAACAGGCTGCAGGCTGAGAAGTATTAGACATTTTCTCCTTAATTCCATTAATAGAACTTGAATGTGAGGCCTGTAACTGCCTCACTTTATGTTTTTATTCATTCAAACCTTGGAGTTTTTTGACTCCAAGTCGACGATTTTAATATTTTTTTCAAAAATAAAATGTGGCGGTTTATTTGCTAGTTCATCCTTGGCCTCTGTGCAACTTCTCGATCTCTAAAGTGCTTAATCACGAGGCTGTTTATGGAGGAAGATGTCGCTCGTGAACCCGTAATATGAACAGAAACTTACTTTATTACTGTGTTCCCGCTGCATCTTCAGAATAAACTTCATATTGTAAATTTAAAGGCTGTGTAGACTTGATGGCTCTATCCATCCACACCGTGAAGTATCCCTGTTCAGAAATACGCCCCCAAATCTTGATGTTTCCACCTCCATGCTTGACAATGAGGATGGTGTTGGCTGCATTTCTGTTTCTCCAAGTCGTCACATATTGACGTTTGGTTAACCCTAGAACACTTTCGCTATTAAACGTTACACCATCACTTTTGCTGAGTAATTTTTACCCAATGTAATATACCCAATAAAAAATATTTTTGATTTATTAAAAACTGGATGCTCTAGGGTTAAAGGGTAACTAGACACTAAATCACCTTTTTTTTTTTTTGGCTGTTTACATCTATAAATGGGGCTTCAAAAGTGCTGTCTGTTGGTCATTGTCAATTAAAAAAAATATATATATATATATATGGTCATATAGTCAAAAACCGCCGGTGTGCTGCCCCCTACAGGTTAAAACGAGGTATTACATTTGAATTTTCTGATTGGTTAAACCATTAAAGTCCCACATGATCTGGAGCTCCAGTAATGATAACAGTCCTGTTCCCCAGCCCCACCCCTCTGACTGGATTTTCACATTTTGGCTGTGGGTGGAGTCACCCTCCAACTTCCCTGTTTGGTTACCCTTTAAAGATCCCTCCGCGCCACTTTTGGATGTTTTGGGTGTCCCTAACTCGTCATTTTGAAGTGCTGGCTGTTCGTAAACTCAAGGCTTTGCAACCCTCAGGACGTGTCAAATACCAGTACTTAAACCCTGGTCTGAACTGGTATCAGATGCGGTACGGGGTTAGGGTACTGGTGCGTTCCGCTTCCCACTACTGGACTGTTCCGGTTCGTGACCCAGAGGTTGGACACCTGCAAGTCAAAAAACGGCGATTTGGGGACACCCAAAACATCAATAAGTGACGCGGAGAAGTCCTTAACCAAACGTCAATATTTGACGAGTTGGGGATATAATGTGTTGTCCAAACATGACAGGTTTAGTTGATGCCACAGAGCTCTATTTTAGTCTCATCTGACTACGTCTCCCAATCACTGTAACCCTTGTGCTATCCTAGGTATGTTTACATTAAAAGAGGAGTGAGGGTCATTTTTACCCACAAGACACCAAGAGTAAAGCTGGGGGACTGAGAGTTTTGCATGATGTTAAACCATTGCGGTGTAAGGTAATATCAATGGTTTTCTTGGTGAATGTGGTCCCAGCTATTTAGATAATCAACCATCTCCTGCTGTGTAGTTTTAGGTCTATTTCTCTCTCTTCTCATAATTATGGAAACCCCACCAGGTCAGACCCTCAGACCTGAAGGTGGATTGATGGTCATGTTCTTGTGTGTTGACACCTTAACCTCAAGCTTCTTGCTGATAGTTTTGTAGTCCATTCCAGTCTACAATCTTCTCCTTTAAATCCACTAACAGTTCTTTAGTCTTTCTTATGTTGGAGAGTTTGGAGTCAGATTCTGTGGACAGGTGTCTTCTACACGTGATTAGTTCACACAGGTGTCTTCAATTCAGGTTGATTAGGAGGGTCTAACTGGTCTGTATGAACCAGAACTCTAATGGTTGTACTGATTTCCTTCAATGACATGCAAAAACATCTTTAAACTGTCTTTAAAGTTGATTTCTTGATTTTCTGTCTGTTCAAATGATCCTCCCATTAAGATGACAGACTGTCCATTTTTTTAAGATGTGCAAACCTCTTAAATCACTAAAGGATCAAATACCTATTTCCTCAACTTTAAACGGAGCATCACAACCAAGTGACTGGAGTAGTGTACAGAAGCCTCAAAGTCAAAATGGAAAAAAAGTGAAAGAAAGGAAAAACTTCCAGATTCAGATTGACTAGATAACGGCAAACCGACCAGTTGAAAGCTGTCATGGTGGATGTGACGGTACCAAGCGATGGCAAGAACTGGAGGAAGGAACCACAAGAAACTGGAGAAATATCTTGGACTCTGAGAAGGGGGGGAACCACAAGAAACTGGAGAAATATCTTGAGAACAGTGGTGATTCAGTAACCTCCGAGGAGTGGCCACAGCAGATCCCTAGAAAGACCTCAGACATCTCAGTCCAGAAAAGCGCAGTACTAGGAGGACCTAAGATACGGTTCAGGACCCTCAAGCTACCACGAACCATCCACAGAGGGTAAGAGCGGTATTTACATATCAATTTTTATCTGGGTCAGTTTTCACCTTCCACTTAGGTGCTTGGAAACAAGCTATCTTAATTAACAACCACCTCTTCCTGCAAGGAGGCAGTTATCCCAGTCTTTCATATCCTGGGCAACTGATTGGTCCACTCCAGACTGAAAAGAGAGCCTCATGCTCACCGCCATCTTGGATTTGATAGCTACTTGAATAAACTGAATGTGTCTCCTAATTAAATAAAATACACATTTGATTAAAAAAACAGGATTTTAAGAACCGTAGTTCTGTAATTCACCAATATCTCAGTAGAGGGCAGTGTTTCATCTGAAATGCTGCCTCAGCACAGATGCTCTCGTCTGTGTCTAGAGGACGCTTGTAGACCGTTGATTCATCGATTTTATTGCTTGCATGGTGTCAAGCCACAATGTAGAAGTTGATAACCTTATCTAGGGTTTAATCACTTATTTAAAATTTTAATTGGAAAAATTAAAGGTTAAAAGATAAATCGGTGCATGAAAAAAGTTAAAAACTAAAGTCTTTGTGAGAACTGTCCTTGCAAGTGTGTGGGTGTCCTGCATAAATAATGAAAGTTTGTGAAGAAATGTTTATGCACATATTTTTTCTATAGTGACATGTTATCATAAACACAACATGCAAGGTTGAAGTAGGTGAGATGCACCATATGGATTTTTCAATTGCACTACAGCAGGGGGTCAAACTCAATCGCACAAGGGGCCAAAATCCAAAACACACCTTAGGTCGCGGGCTGAACAGGATAAACATTTATTGAAAACTAAAACAACATTTTTAAACTGTAACTTTTTAACAAAATTATAAACTAGATAGCATTTCCAGCGATAATGCTGTAAGCTTAATTTGGCCGCTGAAGATGCTAGTGCTGATAGTTGAAGATGCTGAAATTGATAGTTAAAAACGCTGAAGTTTATTGCTGAAAATGTAAAACACTGAAGATAATAACTGAAAACGCTGAAGCTGATAGCCAGCTAAAATATTATCTAAATTTAAAAAAAAAAGGTTAGCATGTCGCTGAAAAAAATAGCTAAACTTCAAAATAGCCTAAAAAAACCTAAATTAGCCAAAACAGCTAGCTTATAGCTGAAACATTAGCTAAACTCCAAAATAGCCTAAAATAATCTTGGTACATGTTAAAATAATCCAAAAAGCTAGCTGAATGTCAATGTTGAAAACTTGAAAACCCTAACTTTTTATCATTAATAAGAATAATACAAAAGCAGAAATATTATTCCAGAATAAATCAACTTAAACCTTAAATAACTTTAAATATTTTACTCTCCATAAAAATATATTTTATCAAAATTATAAAAGTCAGAAATAATCTCAAGATAACATCGGGCCATTAATAACAATAAAATAAAATGATCTAAAAGGCCGGAAGAAGCAAAGATATAAAACGTATGAAACTGTTCAAAGCTGCTGTTTGTGACCGTGTGACACAAACTTTTATTTTTATTTTCATACTGCTTAGGGCTTCATGTCTTTATGTTCATCCTGAGATTGTCAAATCTCAAAGGGATTGCAACAATATCAAGATTACATGTCTGATGACTTTGCGATTATTTATTTATTTTTTTTTTTTGGGTCCAGTATTATTTCATCTTTTTAGCTTTTTTTCAAAGCCTTGACCTTCATAAAGTAACCCGAGCCGAAAGCTTTTTACAAATTTCTAAGATTTCTGCCATGTCATTGTTGACTGATGCGGCTATCTAACGCATGAAGATTCTCCTGTGGACTTTGAATAGACGAGGAATGTCAGAAATGTTCACACCTTTGATTGTTTTCGCATCGGAAAGATCAAACAAACGGAAAAATGTCACTAAGGCGGAACGAGTCCTTGGTGGTTTCCCCAACACAAAAGCGGACTATGAAGGAAGAACTCCTAAATGGAGATTAAGACGAGTCCTGGTCATCCTTGTTTCCTGCTGTATCTTTACCGATGAGATCTTTTCCATCATGACTTGCACTTCTTCAAATTTGTGTAATAGATGTTTGTTTCACACAACGTTCCATGGTGGTTGGCTGAAGTTTGTCTGTGATTTTAACAGACTTGGGGCTAAAATCACATTAGGATTTATTTGCAAGTGATCGGAGAATATATTAGCAGGTGTAACAGAATTGACATGCTTGGTCAGTGCGAGTGTCCAGCTTGAAAAATTTAACCAAATCGTTAAAGAAAGCAAACTCTGGTGCCAAACACAACACAACGGACGTGAGGTTTCTTGAACGCTGCTTTTGTCTGTCTTTGTTTTGTTACTCCAGTAATAACCTTTTATTTATTTTTATTTTTGGGGGGATTTTTTTTAAATACATTTCCTGTGGCTATAGAGCGGCTTTTCTATGATTTTTAAAACAATTTTTTTAATTTAATTATGTTTTCCTAAACAGAAATACATTGTTTTTTTGTGATTGAAAGCTGAAACCTACAAATAATCTCAGGACTTTAAAGTCCCACTCCAACCATTTTTGTAAAATGGGTCCCAGTGATCTTTTAATTATGATTATGAAGTTTTTAACCACAATAAACAGCTTTAAAACAGAAAGATTGAAAAAAAATTGTTTTTAAAAAAACCTTGAAGAAATATATATATATATATATATTGTAAAAACATTTTTCCTTGTTACTGCCTGGTGCTCACCAGATAGTAGCCAGAAAAAAAAATCAAATTACCATTTGGTTACTAAATATTTTTTTTTTTTTTAAATCTGGTTACTATCTGGTGCTCACTAGAAAAAAAAATCAATTATTTTTTTTTTCTTCAATGTCCCTTTAAGGGCTCATAGCCTTTGTCGTTTTTAAGACATATTTTATGTACAGCGGCAGTATCTCAATAGAAATACAATTCTTGGTTATGACCAGGACTGTCGACAAGAGCAACCCCGCCCCTCTCCCCTTCACTCAGTTACGAGCTTATGTCTCAACATAACGTTAGCGGTACAGAAAAAAAAAATATTTAGTATCAATCCACAGTTTTATATTATTTGGGGACCCTGCTGTAGAACCACTCCAACTCATTTTTGATCTAATAATAAGTTACCATTAGTTAAACGTTGCAA
>NC_050529.1:13206064-13240282 GCF_002922805.2 Oryzias melastigma | reverse complement strand
ACATTTTGTGTAGTTATAGAGTTGCTTTTATAACTATTTCTGTGAGATTTCCAGTTTAAGTATGTTTTCATCTACACACATACAGTTTTTTTGTGATTAAAAGCTGAAACCTTCAAACAATCTTAGGACTTTAAATTAGATTTGATTGTTAGTACAGGTTGTGCTGTTTTCGCTTTTATTTTAACGTTTTTGTTCTTACCTTTTTAATTTTATCTTATTTCCCTGAAAACCAGTTTCTTATCTGTACTCAAAAGTATCTCAGTTTTGGTTTTGCAGCCAGCGGTGGAAAATGTTGGCGTTTGGACACGTCTTTCAAACTAACCGAGCGTGTTATGCTGTGTTATTTTAAGCTTAAAAATTACCCCTCATTGTCAATCATGAGCCGATGGAGTGAAATTACATTTTATGACTTTACTTTCTTTTTATTAAAGGTGTAAAAATTATAGACAACTTATCTGAGACATTAAGACCTGGATAACAATTTATTGCCTCCTTCTAAACCCAGACAAAACTGAGGTTATTATACTGGGCCCTAAACACCTGAGATCTGATAAGATGGTCTCCCTGGATGGTGTAAATATTCCCTCCAATTCTACAGTCAGAAACTTGGGGGTTTTATTTGACCAGGATTTATTATTTAAGGCTCTCACAAGCTTGTAAAACTGCATTTTTTTCACCTACGCAGTCTGGCTAGGATCAGAAATATGTTATCTAAAAGTGATGCTGAAAAACTCATCCATGTATTTGTTACGTCTAGACTGGATTACTGTAATTCTTTACTAATAGTTATAATAATTATTATTGTAATTTACATATTTCTCCAATATATGCTCGATATGGTAAAAATATGTAGTTCTCTACATATTAACATAAAAGGCTGCTAGAAGTTAGAAGCTGGGGAAAGTATGGTGCACTGGGGTTCTGTCCTCTATTTTCATCTACTTCTCCTCTGTTCTTTATTATGTATTTCTCAGTTTGTTCCGCATGCCTCTGTTGGTGCAGTGTGATTCGTATGTTGTTCTTTCCCACCCCCCTCTGAGGAGAGCAGGAGACACTTCAGTTTCCAGGTGGCTCATCTGTGCTCCTGTTCGTGGCAGTGGACCCCGTCGCCGGCTCGTTTCGCGTCTCGGAGTGGGAGAGATTCCAGGTGGCTCATCTGTTCGTGGCAGTGGACCCTGTTACCGGCTCGTTTCGCGTCTCGCAGTGGGAGAGATTCCAGGTGGCTCGTCTGTTTGTGGCAGTGGACCCCGTCACTGGCTCGTTTTCGTCTCGGAGTGAGAGAGATTCCAGATGGCTCGTCCGTTCGTGGCATTGGACCCTGTCGCCGGCTCGTTTCGCTTCTCGGAGTGGGAGAGATTCCAGGTGGCTCGTCTGTTCGTGGCAGTGGACCCTGTCGCCGGCTCGTTTTGTGTCTCGGAGTGGGAGAGATTCCAGGTGGCTCGTTTGTTCGTGGCAGTGGACCCCGTCACTGGCTCGTTTCGTGTCTCAGAGTGGGAGAGATTCCAGGTGGCTCGTCTGTTCGTGGCAGTGGACCCCGTAACCGGCTCGTTTCGTAGCTCGGAGTGGGAGAGATTCCAGGTGGCTCGTCTGTTCGTGGCAGTGGACCTCGCCTCTGGCACGTCTCGGACCCCCAGCTGTCCTGCAGCCCATCTGGATGAAGCCCATCTCCTAAACGATTTAAACATTTAGTTGTAGAGTTAGAGAAGCGAATTTCCAGAATGGATTTGATTCAATTTGCCAGAGCCATGATTGATTCGATTCCATTTTAATTTTATTCTTTTAATCCTCTCAATTCAATTTTGGGTTTACACATTTAGACACAATTGTTTAGAAATATTTGAATAGTCTATATGGATTTTCATATTAATCTAATTCAGTTCACACACTAAAAATATATTGGTGAAATAATAATGAGATTGTTATTAGCATAAAGTGTTGTTCAATTCAATTTTATTTATATAGCCCAAAATCACAAAGGAATTTGCCTCATTGGGCTTCAAAATATAAACAATTGTTAAAAACTAAACAGACTACATAAACTGGTTATCCCTGCCCTTAGACCCTCCCTCCCCGTAAGGAAAAACTCCTAAAAAAAACCTGAGTCAGGAAAAAAGAAAAAACCTTAGGGATTCCCACATGAAGGAGAGATCCTATCCCAGGACGGACAGGCGATACCAGAACAGTTAAAGAAAAATTAGCTTCTACAACTACAAATCTAAGAGTTCATTCAGATAAAGATGAGGGACAAGTGATGATGAAGTCCATAGTCAAGATGAAGCAGAAGTGCAGTCCGCGACCAGGAGGACAGACGACCCAGCAGGAATCACTCTGAGAATTTCTGTCCTTTGAAAACTTGGCATAAGTGTGTAGACATTTTATATCCACTGTATCCTACAGTGATGTCATGATTTAGTTGGAACATGAATGGTTTTATTGTTTCCTATTAAAAGCAACAAAATTGATAAATATCTCATAAAAACTTCCACGGACCATCCCAAGTGCACACATGAAAACAACATTTTGTTGCAATGACATTCATCTTGTTTTACGACTTAGTCTCAGATACTTTAACTTGTAAGACTTGTATTCCTGTTGTACTATATGATGTGAAGATGTTTAGATGAACTGATATGATTGCACAACTGACACAATTTCTTCACTTTCTGCTCATGTGTGGGTGGTTCAGGTTCCACCGCTCTACATTCCATAACACCGCTGTACATTTAATACCTGCTCAACTCAGATACTCTCAACTCATTTTACATTCCTTATTAGGCACAGAGGAAACATGTTATTTACCCTCAAACAAAAAAGGAGCTTCTTCAAATAAACTCCTAGTATGTCCAAAAATGTGACAACCTCAGAATAATTAGCTCAAGAAACTCTCAGTTGTGTGTTTGATTGGCTGATAGAGCAAAAGTGCAGATTGTCAGATTTCAGTTATGATCGTGAAGCAACCCGTTTACGTGACTGTGAGATCTTTCCAAAGCACGCAAACTCATGACGGCCTCGTCGACTGAAATAGGACTTTTCTCCAAAGTTCTGCTATTTCCCTCTCTGACAAAAGATTACTCCTATTACTTTATTTATTTATTAGCTTGAGAAAGATTTATGACATATTTTTACAATTTCTAGAACCAATGGGGTCGCAATTGCACAAAATTGTTATTGACTTCCAGACTGCAGAGCAAATGGAAGTGACTTTTTGCCAAAATTAACATCAAATAATAAAAAAATAAATAAATAAATCAAAAAGTCAAATTTGATTTACGATTTATAAACTGTTTGGAGTCATTTAGAGCTGTTTTTGTTAAAGATATCTGTCGATCTTGTTTCAAATTAAATACGCCAAGAAGTTTATTTACACTTTTTTCTTATTTTGGTGAAGCGGTAAACCAGCTCAACAAAAAGTCTGAAAAACTTCCATCTTGTTAGGTCAAGAGCCGATTGAAAAACACAGATGTAACAGTCACACCCACAGACGCAAAATATTACGTGCAATGCTTTTATTTCCTGCATCCCAGAACAGAGGTGTAATTAACATCCTCAACTTGCTGTTTTCCTGAGCCGCTTGGTGCAGGGGAAGATTACCAGAAGAAAAAAAGGATTTTTTACATTTTTTATTTCTTCATCAGTTTGGTAAGTGATTTTCTTTCTTTTAAAACTGATGCGTTTTATATGTGCTACATGTCCCTTTTATATTTTATAGATAAATTTATTCTAATTTACTTTCACTTTTACTTGTATTTCATTAGAAGTAGATTGCAAGCGAAAGCATCATGGGATTAATTAAAGATTTCATGGCTGTCTTTGTTCTGTTGGGATCCATGGTTTTGATATTTTTGACAACTAATGAGTGGCAATTTCATCAACAATTTACAGGTAGGTGGAGAAAATCATTCATTTCTTTGACAATTACAACTGTGTTTACAGCAATAAAAATAAATCATATATTTTTCATGTGAAATTGAACTGTTCTTGTTGAGGTTTTATATATGTAACATGAATAGAGCGTCCATGTATTTTGTTTCTATTTACAATTTGCATATTTTAGACATAATTTCACTTCAAAAAGCAGCTAGAGTAAAATTATATACAAACATAATTTATTCATTTTACAGAATTTAAACTGAAGACCTTCTTTGTTTGTTTTGCAGCACAGATGTCTACACAAAGTCAAAAGCTAAGAAAGGATCTTCTGATCAAACACTGTGCTGGTGTGAACCAAAGTTTAGTTGACTTCAATAAAATTGACTTGACGAACTTTATTGTGGATGACAAAAATGGCATCATCTACTGCTACGTTCCCAAGGTGATAAATCTTTTGAAGATGCATTCATTCTTGAAGATCCCAGTATTAACACTTTTGTTTTCTGCAGGTGGCATGTACCAACTGGAAGAGGACTTTGCTTGCTTTAAAACACGATGAACCATATCCTAACCCCATGTCCTTTAAAGGCGACTGGGTTCACCAAGTTGAAAGATTCCAGTTTCTGAGACAATTTCCACTGGCAGAGAGAAAGGTCAGTCGGTGCTGCAACATTAAGAATTCCCTAAGAAGTATTAAATAGAGGACTGATGTGTATTTATTTGTTCTGAAGGCCAAACTAAAGCACTACACCAAGTTCCTGTTTGTCCGCGATCCGTTTGTGCGCCTCATCTCCGCCTACCGAGCCAAGATGCTGAAATATGACCAGTATTTTTATGATGGCTATGTGAGACACATTTTGCAAAGTTATGAAAAACAGAGTAATTTACCAGTTGGCTACAAAGAGGCTATGGAAAAGGGTGTCCATCCTTCATTCCATAACTTCATTCAGTACATAGTGGATCCACGAACAGAGAGATATGCTCCATTTGAGCCCCACTGGAGGCAGATGTTTCGCATGTGCCACCCCTGCCTCGTTGAGTAAGGACATTTTTACCAAAAGTAACAAACATAGCATACAACTTTGTCTTAAATTGAGAAAAAAAAGACATATTTTTCCCTTTCTTCTCAGATATGACTTTGTTGGCCATCAAGAGACTCTTCAAGAAGATGCTCAGGAGCTGCTGAAGATGTTAAAGCTGGAAGGCGAGATCAAGTTTCCTCCTTCAAATAAAAATATGACTTCTACTGATTCTGTTAAGGACTGGTTTCAAAGTGTACCACTGGAAGACAGGAGGAAGCTGTACAAGGTTTATGAAAAGGACTTTCAACTTTTTGGCTACAGTAGGCCAACCGAACTTCTGGATGAATGATCTGATGTTAGGACTTTACCAATACTCCCAGATCTTGAGATCGAACTGCCTTCAAACATAAAACATATTAAACAGTTTTTGGCTAAAGGACTATGTGCCAAATAGTAGGTGAGTTGGTTCATGGCAACACAAATGAATTTGAATAGAGGTACATTTGCTAGTTTTTCTAGTTCTCCAACCACCATGATTAAAAATGTCTTAGTAACATGCACTTGTACAGGAACTGACCTGTATGGGTGCTGTGGGTTTTGGTTGTCCGGGTCCATGGAGGGCCATAAACAGGAGAGACTGCATCCTAACCCTTGTGCTATCCTAGGTATGATGACGTAGAGAGTAAGGTCATCTAGACCCCACAATGATTTTAGATTTTCACTGGTGTCCAGGGCAGACATGACATCCTGTCCACCGTTCCACATTTGTCAAGGAATGGACAACACGTCAATATAAGGCTTGGGTCACCTGGACCCTTAGATAGCACAAGTGTAAGCATTTTGTGAAGTATTTGCAAGGATAATGTAAGTTGCACGCATTTAGGATGTATGGGTAATGCCAACTTGAGTCGTTAGTAGGGTGCGTGTACTGGCTACTTACTAACCTCACGCAAAGACAAGTGATACCTACATGTCTATGTCAACTACTCTGTCACTGGTGCTTGTTGGAGGCCTTCACTTTATTACTTTTTTTCTATGAAGATCTTTGTTTTAGTTCTTAAGTTTTTTTTTTGCAAAATACTTCATTATGCTACTGACATATTAAATGTGTTTTATAAATAAAGTTTGATTTGATTTAAAACTGTTTATCAGTGTGTTCAAGCCATTAACTGTACAGTGTTCCCTTGTTTATCGTAGGACTTAACGTTCTAAAAATAACCCGCGATGGGTAAAATCTATGAAGTAGGATTATAGTTGTATTAAGGCTATAAGATTTCTCACTGCAACAATTGATACATTTTCTTCTGACAGACATGGACATTTTGAGAGTTTTCTTACTGGTTAAACTCTCAAAGTTCAAAGCTTCCTAGAAGAATAAGTCCAGTATTATAGAATCAAAACAAGCTTTTCAAGGTTTTAGCTTTATATTTACAGTGTATGCAGATGGGTGTTGTGAAACCCCATCCTAAGTAAGTCTTTTGAGTTCTTCATTGTCTGGCCGTCTGCTTTGTCATCGTTTTGTTTCATCTGTGGGTTTTAGTCATGTTTACTTTTCTGCCACCAAGTCCAGTCCTCTGCATATTGGTTCCCACACAGGGCCGGCCTTGGGCATGGGCAACCTAGGCGGCCGCCTAGGACGCCATCTGTTGGACGGGGTGCCAAATCACAATGACACAGTTTGACACATTACTCACTTTCATGTACAAAATATCAAAGTAATACTTAAATAAAATAAATCAAAAGTTTGATTTAATCAATAACTGCAGTGCGGTGCCCTCGAGAGAAACACGGAGTCAAAGCAGAGGTTTGTCTGTTTTAGTTTTATAAAATTTACTTGCCCCCACATCTTGGTTGAAAAAGATGAATTTACCTGGCGATTTTGTGTTTTTCTTTTTTTTTTCTTCAACACCTCAACAGTTGAAAACCCTCTACTTTCCTCTCGAATATCGGTTGGTTGGTGATGCTATCATTTAAAGCGTTATTTTTTAAACCACGAATTTCCCGGTTTGATTCCCAGCTGGGACTGGCTCTGAATCTAAGACCCTGCAGGGACCACCAAATTGTTTTTTCCCCCTAAGGCGCTATGCAACCCAGGGCTGGGCTGGGCCATATAATCCTAGTTTGAGGCATATTATGATGTACAAGAGAGTCAAATTTCAGGTAATGAAACATTAGTATTGCATTATAGTTTTTTTTTTTTTTTTTGAACTGCTTGTTAGCAAAACCCAAACCAGAACCTGATCCATTAAAGATAAATCCAGTCTATTGGCGGTATGCCCCGGCCTAGCTGTGACTTGGACATTTCTGTAATTAGCTCCATCTTGCTTTGGGACTGTGGTTTCAAATACTCACAGGACTGGTTTTTGCTGTATTTTTACAAATCTGATCAGATTAGATAAAGATTCCACTGTCATGGATGTTTCACTACCTGCTATGTCCAAGAAGAGCCCTGTTTTTCCTACCTTCCTTTCTCAAACCCAACTGACTATAAACAGAATGTGTCACATGTTCAGGAACACGCTGAATGAGCTACTCTAGCATACACTGGACTGCTGCTACCCCATACTAGCCCATGTACTCACAGTTGGAAGAGGCTCGGTGTGAGATGTCAACGTGCTGCAAAATCCACCAATCTTTGCTCTTGACTGTCTCTTTCACATCTCTATTCCAATATATGAAAGACTTGGTGTCATAGAATCCCAGTCAGGCACGAACCACAGTTATTAATTTCTTCTTCGTGATCAATTTAACTTTAAAATCCTATTTATTGATTTGTTGAACTGACTTTCAAAGCAAGTTTAATGGTTGGGTGTTTTATACATAGAGGCCAAAAACAAGTGTATAAACTTGCATATCTACGTGTGAACGTGATCATTTTGAACAGAAAAGACCAAAATGTTTACATCAACTTTTTATTGGAAGTGTCACTTGACCGGGTGTTGTCGAGGGCGTTGTGAGCGTAGCATGACAGACACAGAGTTCCATTGACGAAACACTGCTCGGGTTCAGATCATGGAGGCTATTTTTCTCATTCATGCTCGAGTCATAGCTCTTGTGAGCGCTGAAGTCTTTCAGTAGTTAAAGAATGAAGGGGTAGACTTTAATAAGCTACCTTTCAAAAATGGCTCTAAGGACTGGTTCTCACGGAGGCCACTTCTATTTGGTGCCCTTGTTAACCTTTGGTGTGGTTCACACCAGACACAGAGCGCTGTGGTGGATGGCTCACGGCGTGCACCGGATCATTTTGGCGTCGGGTCTATTTTGTGCGCGATACACGTCAATTCTGACAGGAAGTTGCATCAAGATACATAAGAAAATCCAGTTTATTTTCAAAATATAACCCATTTTTCACAATATAATGCTGCAATTGACAAATGCCGTCATGTTTTTGTACCTATAGAGACTCTAGAGATGAAAATAAACATACAATCACAACACACACACATCAACGTAGTGGGCCGACTCCAGGTTTTGGATTTAATAAAACGAGAGGCAGAGAGCTGTTCTTTTTAGCAGAAACATGGGGTAATATTTTAAGGTTATTAATTTAACCATAATGGCAAAAACAAAAAGAAACTCTAGTAGAATCACCTGCTTTGGGGTGCTTCCGCGTCCAGTGTGAACCAGGTGTAATATGTACTAAATTAATTGTCAATTGTGTTATCACAGATTTCACTGTAAAATATAACTATATGAATAAATGAAAATTGATTGATTGAACACAATAGAGGCAGTCAGAACTTTTCCAGTACGCATTACCAAGAGACTTTCAGAAGGATACATCTAATCACTACTCCTGTAAAACAAAGGTGCTCTAAATTCCTGAAGTTACAAACAAACTTAAAGATTGATAAGACTATGACAGAGCAAAAGCGCTTTGTGAAGACTTAAAACATTGTTGTGCAAGAGCAAAAGATGGCTTGCATGTTAAGCTACACAGCTACCACACCTCCTGCTGTAAAGATATGATGCCAAAAAGAAGTGTTTATGTAGCTTAGAAAGTTTGGAAACCTCAAATACAAATCAGCTGCTTTGTCCTATCTTTTTTAAGTATTTATAAATTCACTTTGGAATCTCTTTTTCTAGTGCCAACTTTTGATCAAGTGTAATAGTCTCATTTTTAATTGCGGTTTCTTTTGCTATGCTTTTATTTTGACATCTTTTGTACAACTGATAACTAGTAATTTTTCAAGTTGTTATAACTATTTCATCAGTATCCCATAAAAAAAAAAGATTTTTTTTATTGTAAATTACCATTTTTGTGTATATTTTAATATATTGAATCTTGCTCCCTGTCTGATTTTTTTTTGTGCCTTTCCAGAACAAACTAGTAATGAAAAAAAATATTTTTTTTTAAATCCAGATACCAAATCTACATTTATTTACTGAGGGTGGGCACCTTTAAGATGGAGCTCCTATGAAACAACGTCATGTTAAAATACTCCATGATCCTCCATTTTTGGACTTCCTGATACAGCCCAAACTTGGGTACACACACAAAAGCGTTGAACTTGCATTTTCCAATAATCATAATACTATGATTACCATTCCACATTTACAGCCATGTAAATTGGATCTGTTGTTCTGGTTTGGGAAAAGTAAAATACTGTCATAAATAAATATTGTATAGGGTGCAAAGAAATAAGATTTCATGGCTTCTTTCATTGTTTACTTGTATTGGGAAGAACTAGGCAAATAATATCAAAATGGTTGACAAGACGAGTAAAAACAAAACTGTTTACTTTGTTCACCAGGGTGTGAAATTTGTTCTTCATAAACGCTACAGCGAAGGACACAGTCATGTGACGCAGGTTCAAGAACGCATTAAGTGCTTTCTTAAGCGGCATTTAGTCCATGGTGTTCACACTGGACAAGCAGGGAAGGCCTTCTTCTTTTTCTTTTACTATTCCTCCCAGTTTCTGCTTACTAGTTTCACCACCTGCAGTTGAAAGAGGCTTGATCCGAAATGTTAAGGTGGTGCAGATCTTGTAAATCTTGCTCCAGGGTTTTTATTTCCGATATATGAAAGACTTGGTGTCATTTAGTTCTTCTCTAGAACTTAAGACTTTGAGACAATTTCTAGTTTCCTAGTTCAAAATTTTACAGACAACTTTATTTTTTTCTGTTTCTTTTTTATTGTGAATTAAATGGTAAAATTAATTTGTTTCTTTTACAAAACCTGTGGAACAGCAGTTACGCAACGTCCTGATTAATTTAACGATAATTAACGTGGGCGTTTGCTACAGTCCTCATGTGGACACACCTGCTGGCAGAATGAGGTTCGGTAACATACAAGAAGGGTGTGCTTTGCATGAAATGGATTAATACATCAGTGAAAAATTCAAAGAACACTCAGGCACGTCATGTATTTCTGTAATTAAAGGAGCAGCGTAATTATAAAATATGTTGAAATTAAAAATATATATGTTTCAGTATGTCAGAATTAGTTTCTCAATGAGAAACCACTTTAAAACCAAAAGTTCATCAACAACAAGAAACAAATACATTGATTTTATTATTATAGACAGTTACAAATGCAAAAAATAAGTTCACATTTATTCTTTTATAATATTACAGTCGTTTAGTATGTCTAAAGTGACACTGGGACCATTGAGATCCGCTCCAATAGGAAGCATTAGTATCAAACTTGGTTGCAGCGGCCCAACCAGTTGGATCAGAATGGACAAGGAAGAGACAAACAAAATAACTAGAATATCTTCTGCACAATATGAAAGAGTCAACAACTTAATGATTGCATCAATGACGCAGATTGAGACGGATGTCATCATCTATTTTCAGAACCTGATTAATGCTTTTGGGGGTCATAGCTGGAGTCCATCCCAGTAACCGGTCCACTCACTTTCACAACTATGTAGCTTCTTTATGGAGGTGCATACCTGAAAAAACATGTTAGGAGAACACGCAAACCCAGACGGAATTCGAACCTCTCAATGTGAGCTGAGGCCTAATCACTACACCATTGTGCAGCTCTTGCCTAAATCTACAGGAGATTAATGTGAGTTAGAGATGGGAAAAGGCGTAAAGTGAAAGAAGACGCCCAGAGAAGAATTTAACCGCCAGAGCTTTCCAAGCCTTAACTTGGAGATTGACACACGCACCACGTTTGTTTGAGTGAGTTATATTTAGTTAAGCTGTCTTATCTCCACCCCGATCAAAAAGAAGACAATGAAAACATAGACGGGATCAAGGAGCTGCATGATCAGTGAGGGGTAAATGAATACAGTAAAATCATAGCTCGGAGTTTCTATTTCTAGTCTGTTTTAATAACATTTTTATTTTTTGTTCTAATATGTGTGATGGATTAATAAATCAATGAAATAAAAAACAAAATGCTCAACAATTTGGTCAAATGTTTTCTTATAATTTTGGTAAACTGCAAAGTCACACTGACTTTGATGGATTGTTGGAGCATCATGGGTACTGTAGTCAGGACTGACGAAGTGATATGTACTGCTGAAACATGAGGTGTAAATGAGAGGATCGTTTTATGTTACAACTGAACAATATTGAGTTATTGTCGATAAAATTTGACTTTTGTATCTCTGTGAAGGACGATTATTGTGAATAGAAGAGGAGAACATGAGTAATGAAATTCTCTAGTTAAACTTCCCATCAACACCTCTAACCAATCGTCTGTCTCTAGGGATTCTGGGTGGTGAAAACACACAATTGTTCTTTTGTTTGATTGTTAGGTTTAATGTGCCTAACAATCTGGTGGATTATTAGGTGTGGATTGAAATATGCTGTAGTAGTTTTATGAAATATCATTGATTTACTGTTGACTAAGCCACAAAAGAGTCTTACATGAAAAAGGATTTTATTTATTATATTCACATACATAAGTTATGTGAACCACCTTTAAAAAAATAATCTGTTTAGTATAAAAATATGACCAAAAAAAGATAAGCCTAATCGAAAATTTTCGAAAACATTTTATTTTATTTTTCTTTTATTTTTCTAAAACTTTTCTGGGAACAGTATTATATCAAAAAGACAGTTGTTGCTAATAAAAAAAAACGTATTGTTTGAAAGTCTTCATATACCATTATTTGTTACTATAATGTACTATAGTACTAATAATATTATAATAATAGTCCTTCATAATAATACTACTAGTAATACTATAATATACTCACCAAGTCTCACTCCCCATTAATGTAAGCATATGTGTATATATATGTGCACACACACACACACACACCTACTTGTCTGTAAGACATTGTAGGGACACCTGACTGCACCATGCTTTGAGGGGACCACCCTTTCTGATGGTTTTACAACTCTGAAAAAAATCAATGCAAAATTTGGTCCCCACACCGTGAGTGTGCTGTCAGGCTGAAGTCCCCTCAATGTGATAAAAACACACACACCCCACATATTTATATATATATATAGGTGTGTGTGTGTGTGTGTCACCTTTACAAAATAATGTCAAATATTTGACCAGAAGTAATATTAAACAAAAATAAATAACTAAATTGCGTATTGTAAACATAGTTACATATATGGACTTTAAAATGGTCTTCTTAAAATATTCACTTTAACTTAGTAGTTTTTACTGTTAAAGCCAGTTTTAAGTATAAGTAAATGCTGTGCTTTTAATTTGACAAAAGTACTAATGGTTTGCTCTATAAGGTGTATACTGTATCATGTTTTGGATAGCAATATATGTGACGTTTTTTTCTAATTAAGAACAAACCTTTAATTAAGAATGATTAAAAGGACTTTAAAAATGCAGTGAATGGCATTTTTTTAAATAAGTCATATCAAGTTATTTAACTTTTTTCAGAGCTAGGGGAAAAACGCTACACATTTCCTCTTGAAAAAAAAATGCACTTCAAACAAAGGATTGACAGTAATATCCGTTTCCTTATTAGATCTAGAAATGACAGTTTCCATAGTATTTTGCATGAGATTTTCACATTTGTTGATACTATTTTTTAATTTTTTTTTGTCTCTAAACCATAAACCAGGATGGAGAGCACTGCTGAGTTGTAAATCTGGAGCTTCGTCTTGCATGTGATGTTTTGAGTGGTTTTCTGAGAGACTGCAGAGCTGATGCTGCCGCCGCTCGTTGGTGATCTCTTGTCATAGGTTGCTGGTAGCTGTCACTCAGGATTACAAGCCAATCATTAATCCAGACATTATTATTATTAATATTATCAGTAGTAGTCATAATTTTTTTGTAGATATCAGTGTCCTGAACCGTACCGATATGATGTTAGATGAATTGTCCATATTCTGTTGATAGTCCATCATAACTCCAGAGTTGGAACATGGTTGGAACCCACATTCTGATGAATTAATATCACTGTTAGAGCTGTGGCCCAATCCGAGCTTCTTCATGAGCCAGTCGAGTGGTAAAGCCGGGCGGTGAAAGTCCTTCCCTAAATGAAGTTCAGCTGAATATGTGCTTTACAAAAACCCCTCCTCTACTACGAGGCACACGCCTCAAAGCTTAGATACACATCACTAACTTAATGTTATACTCTTAAGGTAAGTTGGTTAGTGTCATCTATTGTGTTTTTAACCAGTGAAAAACCAATGAGACTTTTAATTTTTTGTATTGTTTTAGTATAGAGATAGTTGGTTGGGTAGTTTTGTTGTATTCATTTTGACCATGGTCCCTACTTCACCTCATCCATTGAGCGTTTATGTCCCGTCTGGCCCTCCACCTCCAGTCCTGTGGATGTAAAAGTGATCATAGTGTTCACTTAGGAGACAATAATGAAGATATCGTTTTTGAAATCAGAGACTCACCAATTCTTGTCCTTCTGGTCTCCTTTTTTAACGTATCTTAAAGGGCCAAAGGGATCAGAGTATACATGACACTGAGAATGCACAATCCTTTAACGATAGTCAGCATGATGCATGTTATTTTCAACAGTCAGATCAGATTCAAATCAAGTGTCCGGGACAAACAAACAGAGCATTGGGTTGCCACAGAAACGGGCACACCCTCACTCCTCTACAAAGAGAGGATGACACAAGGTTTCTCACTTTGGGATATACTGTATGTTTTGGGCACAGCGATCAGATAACTCCCCTATTGGCCAGTAAGGGAGCAGATAACATTTCATGTTTCTTTTCTCAGCTTAAGAATGTGCAACACTTTGGTTTTTTTCCATTTTGCCGGTTGATCTTGTTCGTTTCAGCCTTTTTTCTTACACTTCATTGATTTTTTTTATTGCATGAAGAAATAAGAGACAGGGAGGTGGACTTATTATTGCTCCATTTGAGGGAAAAAAAACAACAAAAAAAACAGCCAGTTGCATTAGTCTGGCTTTTATCATTGAAGACATTTCACCTTTTCTCCGGTTTGCATCTAGAATACAGCAATAGAACTGCAGGTCCACCGACTTTATGTCTATGAAAAGAGTCTAAACATGTCACCCATTTTATTTATTTATTTTTTTGGGAAGTTCCCCGCCGGTGAAGCGACAAAATACGTCTTTTCTGATCACGAATAATTCGGGAAAACTGGATTGAACAAGGCACACCTACAGCTGCATGAAATGACCTGACATGCTTTTACTTCCTGCATGTCAGCTCAAACACACAATTACTGTCTCCGCTCTGCTACTTTCATCAGTGGCTCCCTGCTGAGGAGGATTTAAAGAGGGAGAAGAGCCTTAACTGGCATTTCTGACATATATATCACACTAAGGATTTTTTTTATTTTTTATACAAACGTATTTATTTTTATTAATTTATTTGAACTTTCTTCACAGATTCTCACATGGTAAGAAATATTTATCAAGTTTTTAAGAGTAATTTAATTGTAATTTTTTATGAGTAAATTTAATTTAATTCATTTAATTTAATTCTGCTTGTTTTTTTGTTTGTTTTTATCATCAGAGGTTTCAAATTAGAACAACATGGGATTAAACAAAGAATTCATGATTGTCTTTTTGCTGTTGGGACCAATGCTTTTCATCACTTTGACAATTCATGGATGGGATTTTTATCAGAGAAATATAGGTATGAATTATTCTTAACGCTGAAAAAGGAAATTATTAGATCAATTAACAAAAATTCTGTCATTTGGTACATTTAAAATTATTAGTTTTTATTAGTTTTACTCAACTTAAAACATGTATTAGATAAAAAATAATAATTTTAAATGTAACAAATTACAGAGTTTTTATTTGATACAATGTTTCACTTATTACAGTGTACTTAAAAATCCTTTGGTGTTTTTTTCCTGTGTTAAATGACTCAACAAAATGAAAAAAAAGACATTTCTGTGGTTTTATTTATTTCACTTGAGTGGTACATTTGTGTGTTTTGCTTCTGTTTGCAAGTCATTCACCATTAAATTTATCACGAATGATTTAATCATTTTGCAAAGCTTAAATTCAACATTTTTGTAAGATATTTTCTTTCTGTATTTGCAGCACCAGAAACTACAGAACGCCAACGACTAAGAAAGGATCTCCTGAGGAAACACTGTGCAAGCGAGAACCAAAGTCTGGTTAGCTTGAATAATATTGACTTGAATAACTTTATTGTGGACGACAAACACGGAATCATCTATTGTTACATTCCTAAGGTGACACATCATCTTTGCTTACTCACTCTATAAAAATGTGCCAAACATTTTCACCTGTTTTATCCTTTACTCTGTATTTTTTTTTCTTTTCACATAGATTTTAAGGCTAAAATGCGTCATTTATGCAGAATAGAACTTTAAAAATTTGAGTTGTGCGTAAAATCATCTACATGCAAAATTATATAGTTTAAAATGTCTGTTGAAAATCTAAAACATAAGAGGTTAAAGGACAACATTTTTATTCTCAGTTTGAATTTTGGGTCAGAAAAACTCTGATTTGTTAATGAACATACATTACAGCAAAGATTGTGCTGTTTTTCAATTTGACACAAAAACATGGCAAATTCAAATGCAACCATTGCTTCAAAAGGAAGTTTAAACGAGGAATTAAGGAAATGTCCTTTTTTATATTCTATTATAAAATTTCAAAATGCGTGACCAACTTGCAAATTTAATTGTAAAATAAAAAAAACATTCTCTTTTGAATGAAAGTCCCTAAAAATTACATTTTATAATGCAATTGATGTTGCTTTTATTTAAAATTTTAATTAAAAAACTGTACTGCTGAATTGTCTTCAACTTGAACTGCAAATTTTAAGTATATGTTCTTTTTGAATGATCAAATGTCAAATGTAAATGTCAATTGATAATTGGAAATCTGTTTTAATTATGGGTGAAATAAACTTCTATATCATTGCAGTGTATGGTCAAGCAAACTCAATAAGACTAGCTTCTATTTTAAGCTAAATCATAAACTATTAAAGAAATGTGTAGGGTAACAAATCTATTTACACCTAAATAACAAACACTTTATGACGTACTGTAACTGGTGCCGCACTGTGCTAGCTTAAAGTGCTACATACCATCACAAAGCTGCTTCTCTCCACAACAGAATCAGTTAATTTACGTTAATTGTGTAAACACGTCCCTAATTTTTAAAGTGTTACATACCATCACAAAGCTGCTTCTCTCCACAACAGAATCAGTTAATTTAAATTAATTGTGTAAAAACGTCCCTAATTTAAAGTGTTGCATATCAGCACAAAGCTGCTTTTCTCTGCTTCAGAATTTGTAAACTTCATTAAGTCTGTAATGAAATTACACAGCTAATAAAATTAATGAGTGCTAATGCTAACTAATGCATATAAATGACATGAAATTAAGCTTAAGGGTTAAATCCAAGACGTTGAACCCCAAAACAACTGACTTCGGACCGCTGCAGAGAGACATTCCGAAAACCGACCGCAGACTATCAAATGTTATGCTAGCAAAGCCAGAAACAGAAAATAAATACAATTTCCTAGCTCATCTCTCAACTTTTGCCTTTTTTTAACTAAATGTTTACAATAAAAGGTCAAAAATTATGTTTTTGTTTTTTTAATAGGAAGTGTTTGCAACTCTAAAGTTAACACGTCTTGAAATGTGCTGACAAACATGCTAATGACACGCTAACAAAGTTGAAAAACCCGTTTTTGATCATTTTCTGGGTAACATTTTGTTTTGCAATCATTTATATTTTTAATCTATAATTGGAAGGTCAAAAATAAATAAATAAAAAGTTTAACATGACTATGTACGTGTTTTGGTAATTGAAAAATTATACTGACAAGACGACATATTTCCTGTTTTATTGTTTGAAACACTAACTTCAATATTTTTTATATTTCCTGCAGGTGGCCTGTACCAACTGGAAGAGGACTCTGATCGCTTTAAAACACGATGAACCATATCCTGACCCCATGTCCTTTAAAGGTGACTGGGTTCACAAATTTGATAGATTCCGACTCCTAAAGCACTTTCCAATCCAAGAGAGAAAGGTCCGTTTGTGGAGCAACATTAGTAATGAAGTTCTAATTAGAGGTTTGACGTGTATTTATCTGTTCTGCAGGCAAAACTTCAGCACTACACCAAGTTCCTGTTTGTCCGCGATCCGTTTGTGCGCCTCATCTCCGCCTTCAGGGACAAAATACAGCATTATGACAAGTACTTCTATGACGGCTACATAAGAGTCATGTTGCAACGTTATAACAGCCAGAATGTTGTCAAAAATAATGGGACAAAGAGTAAGTATCCCAAACCTTCATTTCATAACTTCATTCAGTACATAGTGGACCCACGAACAGAGAGATATGCTCCGTTTGAGCCCCACTGGAGGCAGATGCATCGCCTGTGCCACCCCTGCCTCATAGAGTAAGGACATATTTATCTAAAGCTCTGCTATAACATACAGTTTTGTATCAAACTAATTAATAGTTTGAATACAATTTGCAACCAAAAAAAGCTTTTTTCTCCTTTTTTCTCAGTTATGACCTGATTGGCCATCAAGAGACTCTTCAAGAAGATGCTCAGGAGCTGCTGAAGATGTTAAAGCTGGAAGTCGACATCAAGTTTCCTCCTTCCTATGAAAATATGACTTCTCATAACTCTATTACGGACTGGTTTCAAAGTGTACCACTGGAAGACAGGAGGAAGCTGTACAAGGTTTATGAAAAGGACTTTCAACTGTTTGGCTACAGAAGACCAACCGAACTTCTGGATGAATGATCTGATGTTAGGACTTTACCTGTTTATTATTGAAATGCCACAGAAAATTAAGTACACACAACAGTTTCACACAACATAAGATTTAATTAGTGACACAAATCTTTCATAGTTTTAATTTTTGTAGCCATCATAATTCTTCACTTACTGTGAAAAAACCCCAATATATATGGAAAAAATCGTTATTTTTAAAATACAGATTTTTAATTTTCTAAAAATCTTTCTGCTTTTCCCCTGTTTATTTTTTAATAAACCAAGCCACACTGTTGTACTGTCCAAGCAACTGTATTTATTTGACTCAAGCTGTGATTTATCAATAAAATTGAAGGAACAAGTCTATGTTTTATTCAATAAATCTGAAAGTTTTTGTGTGTGTATACTTAATTTTACTGCAAAAATTGAAACAAAAGTCTACAGACCTCCATATACAAGGTTCATAATGAAAACTAGTGTAAGTTTCCATGTTTATTTTGTAGAATGATGCAAATCCAACATAATTTCTGCAGAAACTGTCCTAGAGAACATTTTTATTTTTATTTTGGTTAACTTATAATTAAAAGATCCCTGGGAATGCTTTGAAAATACCCATCCTCGTCACTTCATTTAACTAGGCAATAAGAACAATATTTTTGGCTGGGCGGGATTTCCATGTGCCTGATTCATTTGCACTTTCAATGCGGTGGGTTGTTGATCCGCAGCTGCCGCGGGAGATGAAGACTGCTTTGGGGTGGGCGGAGCCTCACAACTGTCGGTGAGAACAGAAATGGCAGAACAATCTTTACTTGCAAACTCCAGACCCAACACTTTTCAAGTGTTTGCTTACGAATAAATTTGTTTCTATGGATACCAACTCCCTAATATCATATGCGTATTATGGAATACATTCATGTTAGATGTACCACCTATGTACTCTGTGATAGATACTTTACATGAAGACAAAGACTTCATGGTTGACTTTCAAACTTCTCATTTCTTCTTTCCCAGTTCCACATTTTAGCCGAATTTTTTTGTGCGTGTGTTTAACCTTTTCATAAAGTTATTAAACAAACATGTTTCTTTTGCAAATCCTGCGGCACATCACAAAAGCAGACTATTGCGTGTGATATTAAAACGAATGCAATTATATCTTGTCATGATTAATCCAGTGATAATAAATCTGGGGATTTCCGAGCAACCCTTTTAAGGCCACACCTGCTGGCAGCACACGGTTCAGTTGCATGCGAGAAGGGTGTGCTTTGCATGGAACGGGTTGATACATCAGTGAAAAAGTCATGTCACACTTAGCCATGTCATGTTTTTCTGTAGTAAAATGTATGCAACCTTAATATAAAACAGACTCAAGTCAAAATAATTATTTATTCTTCTGAACAATATTTGTTAATTTGCATTCAAGTAACTTGAATCTAAACTAGTTTCTCTATGAGGCTTGACTTTACAACCGAACTTCAGAAAAAAACACCTAGAAACCTTATTTTAGGGGAAAATCTATATTTTTTTTACAATTATTCTTTAAAAAAAAACAGAGACAACAATGATCCCCTCTTTGAGGAAACATTCAGCCACCATTGCCACGTTTGATAATGGCGGCTATCCGCCCCAACCGGTTGGATCAGGATGAGGAAGAAACAAACGGCAAATAATTTCACCGAAACACAAATGGAGAATAATCTGAACGACAATAAGGGAAAAGTGAAGTGCCAGTACTTTCAGTTGCATAGTATTTGAAACACTTAGGGCTAAAAGTCTCCAGAACATGGTTAAGAGTTGGGTCAAAAATAGTAAAAACCAACGTAATTGAACGATGTTTGTTGTGCTCTATTGTGTCGACCAAAGTAGCTCCAGCATAGTTTGAAAGAACAGAGACATTTTACTAATTGTTGGCTCTAGGCCTTGAAACACGCCTTACCATGAAGGTTTGAAAGCTAGGGGCAGTTTGACCTCTTTACAACCAGAGTAGAAGCCTATAGCCGCGTCACACTGTCGCTACGTACATTTCGCTCATGTTCCATGAAAGAAAACTGGACATATGTAGGTATATGTGGAAAAGTTGTGGTTTTCACAGCTGTATCTGGTCCGCACCAGTTCTAAGTCAGCTGTAGCCGACGCAGCCCGCCGGTGGGGTGGTAGTGATGGTTGAAATGCGTCCTTGTGGACCTCTGTCATGCTTCTCCAAGAACCTTCCTCCTTCAACTTTGAAAGAAATACTTCTACCATTTAATGTATCAAAGAACTGGTCTGAGTGAGTGTGACGTCACCCAAAGATAATGGCTTACTTCCATATGAAATGAACTCTGTCACCAATTTTTTGTGACACAACTGGAGTCAGACAGCATTAGTAAGCAGAGTCGGTCTGAATCAACGTTTTTTGGTGATGGAGGGGTGAGCCTGTCGAGACAGGGGAACCACTGGGGTAGAGGTCTTCGACCTGCGACTCCAGAGCCACATGTGGCTCTTTGGACAAACAAAATAAGTCATGGAGACTGCTGATCCAGCCATGTCTGAGTCTGAGTCAGCAGCTCCTGCTAATGTCTGCCTAATCAAAACTACCTAAAGAAAACAAATAAACAAAGCCCACAAACTAAGACTGCCAAGGTCCAACCCCAAACTAAAATAACAAAACCCAGAAGTGTAAGACTGCTGAGGACAAAAAGGGAAAAAGAACAAAAACAAGTTAGTCGAGTTTTTGTCAAATGTAAAAAAAAAAAAGATCACGTCTGACAGATGCTAGGTTCTTTTCATATTTTTGCTTTTGTTCATGCCAAAAGTAAACAGAATTAATATTTATTATTTAAAAAAAAACATGTATGGAAATTTCCTAAAGGCCCAAATGGCTCTTTTACTGTTAAAGATGGTAATATTTAGAAATGTTCTCAATAATTGGCACTAAAAGGCAAATCAATTTACAAAGCCCAGTTTTCTTTTCTGTTTATCTTTAGTTCACATCGTTTACAGATGGACTAGAAACCACAAAGATGAAGAGAAGAGAGCAGCAAGTAGAGGAAGACCGATGGAGGACGTGAAAATGAGTCAGATGAGGAACACAACAACATACAAGTAGCAACCAGTAGTCTCCAAGATAAAGTCATTATTTGGCTCTGACACAGAATTGTGGTTGTGAGTTAGAGGGGAAATCATTTCAAATATCAAATTTGATCATTTTGTCTTCCTTTAGATCGATACTGCTGTTTGGGATATTGTTTGTTTACACTTTCATGTTTAAGTTTTAATAGGATTATATTTTTAAGTACTTTAAAGGAGGTTCTACAACGCTCAAGAAACTTTAATTCAAAGGCTGTTTTACTCCACAAAGTTTTCCAGTTTTTGTGGGCTCAGCCCTCAATGTTCCAGAGTCCAAGAGATACCCCTAGGACCTGTTTCAAGACACAAATTTTGTGAGTGTCGCAACTATAAAAAGCCCTGAGCAATGGAGCGAAGACATCATGATTCGCCATGGCAACGGGAAAAAACACTATTAGGGCTTCATACTTCCGCCGACAGAAATTGATGTGTTCCTACAAGCATATGCCGACTACGAGTACATTTTCTACAAAAAGATCAACACAGCTGCAGCGGTAAAACTGTGAGAGTTGTCGTACCGGAGTTAAGCGTACGTCTATTTTGAATCATTTCAATTCAGGATAAGCACTAAATAATGTCAGGAAGGTCATTTTGTCACTTGTTAAGTAAGGCATGGTTTTTCATCTGTCAATGATTTAACCAGTAGTCTCCGTATTTGCATGAATGACTGTTTTTCCGTACTGTCTTTTTATCATTACAGGGTTGTGTCAGGTTGGGTCATTTACCATAAAAATCTCTGCCGAATAAAAGTGTGCGGATTGGTAAAAGCTGATTTGCTGCGGAGACTCCTGGGATACGCTGAAAGTTGGTCAACAATACATGTTATTTTCGACAAGGAAGTCAGATTCAAATTTAGTGTCAAAGATAGACACATAACATTGGTGACACACAGGGTATTATAAACTCCTTTCTACAAATTCAAGAATATACAATGTTGGTTGGGTCCAGTTTGTACAGGTATCAGTATTTCATTTCCAAAGAATGTCTTCTTTTTTCATTGCATGAAATAACTGAAGTGTGACTGAAAGGAAAGGTTGGTACCATTGTTATTACAGCTTTGTAAAGCAAACTTTGCTTACAGCCCAAAGCCACATGGAGGCAGCTTGAAGTGTTGAAAGATTTCATGTTTTTAGACTCGCGCTGGTTACGTAGCTTGTGTATCATTGCCAAAATGCTTTATTCCATTGCTTTAAAGGTCAGTGACATTGGTTCTGTCATCAAAATAATGTTTGGTTAAACACATGCAGGTTGGGTCCTGTTGGTAGGTGTGTCAGCCTTTCATTTTCACTGCACATGTCTTTTATTTTCTTTTATAGCATAAATAAAATTGTTATAAGACAAAGGAAAGGGTGGTGCTGTTTTTATTGCATCTCACCAGAGCAAACTTTGTTTATGCCATAAAACCACACAGAGGCATGTTGACGTGTTGAGAGATTTTAATATATGGCCTCAAGATGAAAATGTGGCTTGTGCTTTATTGTCGAATGTGATGCAATATTTATTTTTCACCACTAAGCCACGCTGGTTTTTGAAGGTAAGGGACGTACATTCCGTCGTTATCAGGAGTCTTTGAGAAGACTATTACTGAAGGTCGTTCATTTATGGTCCTAAATGCAACGGCCAAATAAGATTATATCCTGCATAATCTCCTCTTTCTCTCTGGTTTATAGCTGATCCAGCTTCAAATTTTAAGAGGTTACAGGGCTTAAGAGTCAATTTTACAGTTTTTTTCTGATTTATTGATGATTTTATCTGACATAAAAGCTCAGTGGATCGCAAAATAGCAGCTAAATAGCGTAATTGATCTAGACTGAGGCAAAGATAAATGCAAGAATGAGATTTAGAAAGCTATAGTGTCTAAAAATTATAATGTAAGGATTTAAAGATATAACTCTAGGAGAACCCAACTGGCAGGCTGAAATACTGACAGATTCTAACTTAAAATGCTGATGCTCATAACGAGCTGATTCAATTTTTTGGAAAAAAGTCACCTAATACTTCTTTTATTTCTTTTAGAGAAGAAATAAAGACATAGACTCACTCTGATGAAAATTGTCTTTTTAACCTGGAGGACACATCAAGAAAATGAAGTTCAAAATAGCAGTCCTTACTATATATTTATTCAAATAGTTGTGAATATGAAGCAGATAAAAAAATACAGTTGAAACAGTTTGTCTGTGCCAGCATTTCCACCCATAACTGTGAGGTGAATTTCTAATGAACTGCTTACTACCTGTCACAGACAGGCAGAAAGCTGGTTCCATGTGCAGAATGTTTATTAGTTCAAACAGGAACTAAGCACAGCTAAAAGTCCACAAAACTGAATCCGGGTCAGACAGATAGTGTTCAACCTTTGATGCACGGGAGCATCAAAGAAGACACAAGAGTAGTCAGGGTCCAGGCAAGGGTCAGGGCAGGCGGCAGCCACTCAGAGATAAAGAAGGGTCAGAAACCGAAGATCAGGTCCAGATAGAAATGCTCGGTAATGCAGACAGGATGGCACAAACAATACTTCACACTGAGTGAGGCTCTGTGCAGTGCTTAAGTATTGTCAATGAGTGTCACCTGAGCAGCATCCAGGGACTGAGCGCTGGACCAGCTGGGAAATGTAGTATGGCAATAACGTGGAAATGGCTCCCCACTGGTGACCAGAGGGGGAAAAAGAGCTCTGACTCTTAACAGAGCGGCTCCGGAAGTAAGGGGCCCCACTCGGGATGCTGGTCTGTTCGGATAGCTTCTGTGGAATTCGCTGATCAAGGAGGGGTCAAGGATGTCGTCAGTGGCAATTTCCTATGCTGGATTCCCTATGCCGGATTCCCGGCATAGGGAATACAGAAACTCCCTAACGAGGTAGGAAGCCTTGCTGTCCGCCACCGGTAGGGGCGTGCCGACATCAGAGGGCTCAGTCTGTGACCCCCTATCTGGAGGTCCACCAGCAGGCTTTGGTGTACCAGGTGAAGGACCCGTTGCCAATGGGACAAGGCTACATATACCCAATGGGTCGGACAGGATGGCGGTGGTGACTCCGCCACATTGAGTTCAGCCAACTGTGTCTGTATGTTCCACTGTACAGGGGCCAGGATCAGCGGCGAGGGCACGACAGGTTCCGGAGAGACTGGTTCTTCTACAAGGGGGACAGAACATCAGCTTTTCCGTTCTTGGAGCCTGGATGATATATGATTTGGAATTGGAGGCGAGTGAAGAAGATAGACCACCTTGCCTTCCGTGGGTTCAGCCGTTTGGCGGTCTTCCATTCATTGCCTGCTTGGATGGGGATGAGGTTGTAGGCCCTTCTCAGGTCCAGCTTCATAAAGAAGCGAGCTGTGCCAAGCTGCTCCAGAGCTGCAGGAACCAGAGGCAGGGGGTACTGGTACTTAACAATCACATTGTCCAGACTGTGGTAGTCAATACATGTCTCAGACCACTGTCCTTCTTCTTAACAAAGAGGAAGCTGGCTGAAGCGTAGATGGTCCGATGAAGCCCTTTGCCAACTCCTCTCTGATGTATGACTGCATGGCGTCCGTCTGACTCAGGCTGGGACAGCGGGAACATCCATCCTCTGAGGGGCATGGAGACCTTCAGTAACCAGCATGCTCACCGAAGGTCTCCTGCAGGTCCTCATACTGAACTGGCACCCCCTCCACCTCTCTTGTCGTGCTGCACTCCTTGAGGGAAGTGGCTGTAATCAGCTGAGATGGTTAAAAGTCGTCAGGCCTTCTCATGATCTGGAGACCCTGATGCTGGCAGTGAGCGGAAGTGAATGACAGACGACGGTGGGGTCATGTCTCTTCAACCAAGGCAGACCGAGGATGATGGAACAGGAGGGGGGGCCTTGATGGCAAAGAAACGGGTTTAGTGACGGTGAGCCTGTGCAATGAGTGTAATGCTCTGAGTCAGGAACTGGACCCTAGGGGTCGTCCATGCAGGGCGCTAACTGCCTCTCGTGTGTTGGGGTATGCAGAGGGACATCATGAGCATTGGCAAAAGCCAAGTCAGTTTAGTTCTCTGCTGCCTCAGTTTCAATCATAGCTTGAGTCTCTACTTTGCTGTCGTCAAATCTACCATTTTGATAAAAGTGGTTTATACATAAATTTGTTAAATACTGCTCAGAGCAGCCTTACAGAAAGAGAAGGTGGGGAGTCAGGGGTACACTGTGGTTACTTAGCAAATGGGGTCAGGTCAAAGGTGTCAGGTGGCTGCTTTAATTGGAACTGGTTTCTTAAAAACACTTTGTTGAGGCAAGTGTAAATGTAGCATCAAAGGGTTACTCAAAAAATCCTGTTAGTTAACTATGGTGCAAGCATGAAGATTCTAAATGTAAGCCCAACCCAAATTCTTCCCTTCTCCCTACCCCTACATTTAGCCCTCCAAATGGAGAGTTATGGAAAAATAGTGTTTCCCAATTCTGACATCACTCCCACTCGATAATGTCACCAATAGTCACCGGCCATCTACACTAGCATGGAATTTCCAGCACTCCAATATACATGACAATTAAGGTTTTATAACTTTAAAAGTCATGCTAAAACAAAAAGTAATCAAATTTAAATGTAAACTTCTGTGATTCAGAGCGCACCCATGTGTGACGGAGAGCCCCCTCGCGACAGAGGGCTCTGTATCCCTCCGCTTGGAGAGTTGGCCCTTAAAAATGCTATTTCGGACAACACGAGCA
This sequence comes from Oryzias melastigma, assembly GCF_002922805.2. Classification (NCBI taxonomy): domain Eukaryota; kingdom Metazoa; phylum Chordata; class Actinopteri; order Beloniformes; family Adrianichthyidae; genus Oryzias; species Oryzias melastigma. Next base: position 13,214,526 of record NC_050529.1, on the reverse strand, counting down.
CTACAAATTCTCCTACAAATGGAGGGGTAGGGAGAAGGGAAGAATTTGGATCAGGCCATGGTATTGTGGAATCTATTTTAAAGGAAGGACGATATGTTTACCGTATTTAACTACAGAAAAATGGGTTACTAACTTAATGACCAAAGGTAGAGGTCCAATAGATAATTCCATTGAGGACAAGCACAACAAAAAAACAAGACATAATAGCAATATAACAATAAATCCACAGAACAATAAAAGATAACAAGCTGACCATTAAATCTGCTCACTGGAGTTAAAAGTAAAAATATTATTTTTTTAAGTGACTTTAAATCACTGAGGGATCTGGCAGACCTCACAGAAAAGGGGGGAGAGCATTCTAAAGTTTGAGCGTCGTCACTGAAAAGGCTCTGTTTTGCCTAATCACAAGACCTAGGAACCATTAAAAGCATTTGATCTTCAGATCTCAGGGCTTGACATGGACGATAAAATTACAGAAGTTCCAAAAGATAAAGAGGTGCCAGATCATTCAAGCATTAAAAGCCAGAAGTAATATCTTAATAGCAACCCTAAACTAGACTACTGCACTAACCTGTTTATCACATGTAAAATACCTGTACTTTGAACAGCAATACAGCAACATGTCAGCAGGTCAGTTTTCCCAAAAAAGTTAACCTGAAGAAGTTTACAGGTGTCATGTTTGATGTCTAAACCAGTGGAAGATGTCCTCATTCACAATGTACGTGCCAAGGTAGAGCATTACCTTTGATACCTTTTTGTTTGTTTGTTTTTTGCTAGAATTTCATTCCAATTGGAGCTGACCCTGCAAAAGATCTAAAGGACGTCCTGAAAGATCAAGATTAATTTAGTCAAACTAGATTGAACAAGCCCCGCCCACAGCTGCAGAAATAACCTGTCATTCTATGAGTTCCTGTATTACAGTCTTAATGAACTACTTCACTGTGCAGCTTTCCTGAGCTGCTCTTTGCTGAAGAGGATTACAGAAGTTGCAGCCTTCACTGGAAATTTTGACTCTTGCATCACCAGCTTCAGAATTTTGTATTTTTTTTTTTTTGTCCTGACACAAATATACTTGTAATTATTTCTTTATTTGCAATTTCTTCATGCATTTTAAATTAGGTAAGGAATAGTACTATATTTTTAAGTTGGGAAAAGTACTGCTATCAAGGTGTGGCATATTTACATGTCTCTTTGTCTGTTTCTATTTCATTAGAAGTGGGTTGCAGACTAAAATAAGATGGGACCAAACAAAGAATTTATGGTTGTCTTTTTGCTGTTGGGACCCATGGTTTTCATCACTTTGACAATTCACGGATGGGATTTTTATCAGCAAAACATAGGTAGGAATTTTCCTTCAATTTAATCCTTTGCTTTTTTTGCAGAGCTCAACATGTCAGCGCTGGCTTATATCTTTTTGTTGTGTATTTAACTGGATGAGGAGGGAAAAAAATGCATTCAGTAAATATTGAGCTGTACCAGTGCAAAAATTGACTGCTCTTCATTTTTTTTATTAAACTTTCGGAGTAAAAACATCTCCTTAAAAGCTAATGAGGATTTCAAGTAAACAAAGTGAGCATTTGTGTGTTTGGCTTCTTCAGATGTTTATCATTTCACTTCAACGATACATTTCAGCAGCTTAAGATAAATTTAGCCAAAATTAATTAATAATTTTGCAAAGTTTAAAGACCCACTCTGATAAAAAGTGTGCTTTTAACATGTTTTTGTGTCTTTTTTCTGGAATGTCGTGAGATATTGAGAGTGTGAAAACAGATGATGATGATGGGATGTGGGGGTGGGATTACTCCCCCACCAACAGTCACACCCACAACTCAAAGCATAATGAGACTTTAAATTCAAACATTTTTATAAGACATTTTCTTTTTGTGTTTGCAGCACCGAAATATTCAGAACAGCAAAGACTAAGAAAGGAACTTCTGAGGAAACACTGTGCTGGTGTGAACCAAAGTTTGGTTAATAATGTTGACATGAAAAATTTTGTTGTGGATGACAAAAATGGCATCATCTACTGTTACATTCCTAAGGTGACACATTTCTGTGCCAATATTTACATTATTTACATTATTACTTTCACTATTGGTGGCTGACTAAATCATTTTTGCCACACTGTAAGTACAATTAAAGTTCCCTTGAACCCTCTTGGGGTCACGGGGTTGCTGCTTTTAGGGCTAAGTACACCCTGGACAAATGAGATTATTATTTTTATTTATTTATTTATTTTTAAGATGAAACAAACTAGTCAAACAATTTTTAGAAAAACAGAAATCAATTTTGGGCCAAATGTACATTTTTTTATATAATTTTATTTTTAAGCTTTGAGGAAGTTAACTTTAGACAAATATTAATGTAAAAGAATACAAAATTAATCGTGAAAAAAGTAGAAAATAGTGACTTGAAGACTTTGCTCAGTATTTTTGTTTTTATCCAAATATAAAAACCCATATGCAACACTTACTTTTAAACTGTTTTCTGCAGGTGGCATGTACCAACTGGAAAAGGACATTGATCGCTTTAAGACACGATGAACCATATCCTGACCCCATGTCCTTCGAACATAATTGGGTTCATCGATTTGATAGATTCCAGCTCCTGAGACAATTTCCACTGGCAGAGAGAAAGGTCAGTTTGTGCAGAAATATTAAGAATGCCATAAAACATTTAAACTAGAGAATTAATGTGTATTTACTTGTTCTGCAGGCAAAACTAAAGCATTACACCAAGTTCCTGTTTGTCCGTGATCCATTTGTCCGCCTCATCTCCGCCTATAGGGACAAGATGCAACATTATGACCAGTATTTTTATCAAGGTTATGTGAGAGCTATCTTGCAACTTTATAAAAAACAGTATAATTTACCAACGAATGTTACTTTGGCAAGAAAAACGGGTGTCCAACCTTCATTCTATAACTTCATTCAGTACATAGTGGATCCACGAACAGAGAGAAATGCTCCATTTGAGCCCCACTGGAGGCAGATGTTTCGCCTGTGCCACCCCTGCCTCGTCAAGTAGGGACATTTTTACCAAAAGTAAAAAAACATAACACATAGTTTGGATCAAATTGAGAAAAAATACATTTTTTCCCCTTTCTTCTCAGTTATGACTTTGTCGGCCATCAAGAGACTCTTCAAGAAGATGCTCAGGAGCTGCTGAAGATCTTAAAGCTGGAAGACGATATCAAGTTTCCTCCTTCCTATGAAAATATGGCTTCTACTGATTCTGTTAAGGACTGGTTTCAAAGTGTACCACTGAAAGACAGGAGGAAGCTGTACAAACTATATGAAAAGGACTTTCAACTTTTTGGCTACAGAAGGCCAACTGAACTGCTGGATGAATGATCTGAAATCAGAACAACCTCTGTGCTATTCCATGTAATATTGAAATGCCTCAGATATTAACTCCAAATTCAAGACAGACTTGATTTGAGTTTTCTATACTTGGTCATTTTAATTATAATGACTGTCTTTTCAAATCTTACATTTGACTGTAGATTTTAGGACCATACATGAACCTGGAGACATAAAATAATGGTAGATGGGAATATGAGCATATTCCGAATTCTTACTCCTACGGCTTCCCGCTTCCCCAACATTTAGAATCCAAACTGAGAGTTATGAAAAAATAGTCAAAATTTGGACGACACCCCCACTCAATGACGTCAACACTAACCGCCAGTCATCTACGTCAACGCGGAAACAGGAAAATACATAACAACTTAGGTTTTATAAGCTTTAAAAGTCATGCTAAAACAAAAAATCATTACTTACATGTAAATGTAAACTTCTGTTCTACAGTAGCACAGTGCAGTGCGGTTTACCTTCACCGCGGAGGGATCCAGAAGCCCTCCGCGGCTCTTAAAAAACTAGGGGTAATGAACGTGTCAAGGCCAGGGGGCCGGATCTGGCCCTCCAGGTAATCTTATCCGACTCCCTTGATCATTTTATTTTATTGCTATTAATGCCCCAATGTTATCTTGCACTTATTTCTAACTTATATAATTATGACAAAATATATTTTGTCATTTAAGTTATTTAAGATTTAAGTTGATTTATTTTGGAATCGTATTCCTGTCAGTTTTTATTCAATTTAATGTGAAAAAGATACGTTTTATAAATGTAGTTTTAGTGTGTCCAATAAATGTTTATCCCGTTCAACCTAATTGAGTGTTTTGGATTTTGCCCCCTGTGTGAGTTTGACACACCTGGGGGAGGGGAAGAGTTCAGATTCGGGGGTTGGGATTCGTACAAGGGTTGTTTTATTTTGATAGACACATTTCTATTGAAGATTAGGAATGTTTGTTTCACATGAAGGGAAAATTACCACTGCACTAAAGTTTTGACAGGAAGTATGTGTCCAGAGAAGGAGCGTAAGCTCTACATTTTTAACAATTTTTCAATAATAAAACAGTAAAGTTCACACTGTTGGATTCTCAACATCCGAGCTTCGTGTGTTTTGTTCAAGCGCAAAAATTCGCCAATGAGAAAATGTTGGAGTTATACAGTCATTCAGTTTTGAGCAAGATACCAGCTCAGACGAGGAAAACAAAGACGTACTTAGACCTATTTGTCTATAAGCGGATGCATCAGAACTAGAGTATTTTCTAGGTAAAAATATATATATATATTTTTTCCTAACTGGATTTTTTTCATCTGTTCCTGATTCATCAAGATTAAGAATCACAGTTTTAATCCTAATATCCTTTATATATGTTCTCTATCATGAAAAAATAAGCTACAAGAACGTGTTAAAAACACAAAAAATATGATTTTCATCAGAGTGGGTCCCTTAAAAACCATTTATACTAAAGAGATTTTTTCAAAGAGACTTCACATTCTGAAAGATTTAAGACGATAAAAGTTCAACTTAAAATAAATAATAGATACAATTTCAACAGCAAAGAGTTCCACTTTAAAATATTCAAACACTCAAACCAATTCGGCAATTTTTTTGGTCAACCATTTAAAAATTAATAAATGAATAAACTGACAGCACACTAAAAGAATTTCACAAGAACCAATACTTGTTACAAAGTAATCTGTCTTTGTTTTGCATTTACTCCTTTCTCAATGACTGAAACTTAACAAAGTTAAAAATTACTTAGGTAACAGAGTTGTCCTCCACAAACCAGAGGGAAAAAAAACAAATTTCCATGTTAGTACCATTTCATCTCTCAAAGTCTGTTTCTTAAAATGATAGGAAAAACATTAAAAAATGTTACTCCTTAATATATTCAACAATCCTTTGTCTGCAGAACAGTGGCAATTAATTCAAATATATCCAATTCAGATTATTAATTGCAGGAGTTTGGTTGTTTTACCTGTGACACACTGCAAACTTTATGCAATCAGGCATCGTAGATCTTGAAGATTTGGCGACCATTATGTAGCACATTATCCCTCATGGGGGAGAATAGCTGTGATAACATTGAAAAACAACCCATCTTTCCTCTTTGATCCCTATCCAGCAATCTCCAAGTTGGTTTGGAAATGTTAAGTATGTTGCCAATATTCCTAAAAGGAATTTGATGCCACCTGTTGATTGTGTGTATACGGGTTGAACCAAAACCTTCATCTGATTTCAACTTTTACTGGACAGAAGACAAACAAAACAACAGTACTAGTACATGCTGTATGTTTAGGCCATAGGAGAGGTTGCATATCTGATAATCTGATGGTAAACCAAACCGGCTACTGTCAGTAGACTTTGTTCCATCCTGCCTTTGACTAACAAATGAAGTCAGTATCAATGTGAGTCCTTGAGATTAGCGATGTTGACCAACATTAAAATCTTAAGGTTTCTCTCTTTTACACTAACAAATTTCTGCTTGCCATGACCCTTGTGTTCACATGTTTTCCTATTCAATTGTCACACAATCCATGATTCCAACATAAAACAATGATTTTGTTTGTCCTTTTAAGGATTTGAAGAAAGTGGTTAGTTTTTATCTTTCAGCATATGTATGGGATTCTCAATAATGCGATTTTAACTGCTAAATGAACTCACCTTGTGTCTATTTACATGCAAAAATGAGTTGAAACTATTTAAACTGTGCTTAGTTATTCAATATGTTTGGGTGTCAGCTTTTGACCATAATAGTTGCTTAAGTTTGCATTCGTCTTTGTTTATGCATATTTATGATTTGAGAACATTTACTGTATTGGTTCACAAATTGAATTTCTTTATTGGCCAATCCCTTTCAGTTGAACTAAAATGATTAAAAGTCTGTTTGGTGGTGTAGTGGTTAGCTCTCTCGTCTTACAGCATTAAGGCTCTCGTTGGAATCCCAGCTGGGTTTGCATGTTTTCCCTGTGCATGCATGTGTTTTCTCCAGGCACTGTGCTTTCCTCCTACAGTTAAAAAAAACATGCATGGTATCTCTAAAATTCCCCTAGGTGTGCACTGGCAATCTGTCCCGGTTGTACCCCGCCTTCGCCCAGCAGTGGCTAGATTGGGTCCAGCACCACCATGACCCCCGAAACAGATTCTGAAGATGGTTGGAAAGTTGGATGGATGATGTTGAATTTGGTTTTTGCCAAATTTCATATATTTTTGCTACAAGTAACTGCTATCCTAAGCATGTTTACATTAAAGTGGGGTCATCTGGACCCCACAAGACAGCACACTGAACTTTTTCTTTTACGGATTGTTTTAATCTTTACATAAAATCCTGTCCACTTTTGTCATGGGAGCCAACACTCATCAATGGACCCCATAAGATAGCACACAGGATAAAGGTGACCCTTTATTTTAATGTGATAGGATTAATAGTTTTTTATTAGTACTGATAACTTATTAGTTCTTTTGTTATCAAGCATGCTGTATATTTAAACGTTCCCTCTTTCTGGTGGCGACTCCGATGAAGACGGAACATTTCCCTCGAAACGAGTCAAGTATGTGTAATAAATCACGTCTGATAACAAAAGAACCAAGAAGTTAAGTGATGTGTTTATACTTTGAATACTAAAAACATTCCAAACATTAACGTCAGGACTGTCCAAGAGTGGTTCTTGTTTTGGAAAAAATATTCAAGCTAAATAAGTCCACACTAAATCACAATGAAATCAGTGGTTTCACTCCTGAACGACCAACACACTAAACAAAAAACTGAAAAAAGGGCCCCACCAGAAGGTACAAGAGGAAAGGGATTGCTTAAAGCATCTAGAAATGGAACAGGTCATTGATAGGATAACACATCACCCTTTGTACCCTGGGAATTCAACTCCTTACATGAAAGGAGCGCCCCTCTAACCCGTAATCACCTCTAAACATCTGGCCACATTCATAGGACCATTTAGATCACCACATTCAAAACTCCGAGCATTTTGTCAGAAAAACTAGAGGACTGTAACTGGGCATGGATGAAACCATGCTGTCCTTTGGCGTTACATCCTTTTTCACCACCACAAACACTTGCCCTGCTGTCAGAAGAAGACTCGAGGAGGATGGCACAGAGGCCAAGAGGAGCAGTCTCAGTCTAGACCAGGGGTATTCAAGTCCAGGCCTCGAGGGCCGGTGTCCTACATGTTTTCCATGCTGTAAAAAAGTGTGTTTTGATTAATGTCAAACTGTGAGTGCATAGATTTATGTGGAAAAAGGATAGTTTTGAAGGCAAAGAAATGTTTTCCAAATTAATAGTGTTCACTTCTAACACAAAGGATGGCTTAGTTTTCAAGTTCTTCATTTCTAAACAACAATCCTTCAAAAGCAGATTAAACAGATTAAATCTCCCTCTTTACCTAAATCGTTCAAGACATTAACATGCTTAACTTTTCTTTCCAAAAAAAACATGAAGTACTGCCTTTGCCTGTCCAGCTTACACTGGAGTTTAGTCACTTTGGCAAGAAACCTTTCATAAAGCAACTTTAAATACAAGTAGTAAGTAGTGTGTGTCAAAAGACTATTTAATTGTTTGCACTTGCAGTCTCTCGTGCATCCATCTTGGCGTTTCCTTGCTAAATACTATCATGTAAACATTTGCCAGGAAATTAATCGCAAGAGATTAAACGAAGTTGTGTTATGATGCAAAGACATGGACCAACATGCAAAGAAATGAAGTAAGGGATAAATTCAAGAAAGGCAAGACTCCTATGAAAAGATCATGACTGCAGGTTTTTGGGTTGTCCAGGTCTGTGAGGCGTTCAATGCTATGTTCACAAAGAGTTTGGAAATCTCAGTTTGAGCTCAACTAAACTCTATGTAAACACATAAATAAGAGTTTTGGGTTTCTGTGTTTTAAACTGTTGTGTCCACATGTTGCTTTTTAGGTCAGTTTTTGAGCTCTATGTACAAAATGAGCAGCGATTGTGCGCACATCCAAATTTAAAGAACGGAGTACGATTTGGTGGCATCTTTTTCAAAACATGGACGTGTTTGAAAAGGATGTTTTAACAGAGTTAAAAGTTTTAAAGATTTAAAAATGTCGTTTTAGTGTCCTCAAAAAGTGTTTA
>NC_050529.1:13204962-13205897 GCF_002922805.2 Oryzias melastigma | reverse complement strand
TTTTTTTTCTATAAAGTTCTTACAATTTGCTTGTGATTTCATGTAATAACATATTTAAGTAAAGCATAATTGAAAATTTACACTCACTGGCCACTTTATTATCCACACCTGTCCAACTGGTCAATGCAAATTTCTAATCAGCCAATCACATGACAGTAATTAAATGCCTATAGGCATAGACATGGTCAAGACGATCTGCTGCAGTTCAAATGGAGCATCGGAATGGAGAGGAAAGTTGATTTAATCGACTTTGCAGGTGGTTTGGTTGTTGGTGCTGGATGGACTAGTCTGAGTCTTTCATAAACTCCTGGGATTTTCACCCACAACCATCTTTAGGGTTTACTGAGATGGTCTGGTCAGAATTTAGCGCAAACAACATGACAGCATAGATCCATCCTGCCTAGTATCAATGGTTCAGGCTGCGGGTGGTGGTAGTGTAATGGTGTGGGGGATATGTTCTTGGCACACTTTAGTCCCCGTAGTACCACTTTATGGCTACAACACCACAGTCTACCTGAGTATTGTTGTTGACCATGTCCATCCCTTTGTGACCACAGTGAACCATTTTCTGATGCTACTTCCAGGACAAGGCGCCATGTCATGACGCTGGAATCATCTCAGAATGGTTTCTTGAACACAACTAGTTAACTGGACTCAAACGACCAGATCTCAACCCAGTAGAACACCTTTGGGATGTGGTGGACCCGTAGATGTGGAGCCATGTGTGACTCTATCATGTCAACATGGACCAAACTCTCTTAAGAATATAAAAATAGAATAACAGTAATAGTGGGCACAGTATTATGATAAATATGCATTTAAATGAATAACATTTTTATTTTGTTTGTGTCAATTCAATTCAATTCAATTCAATTTTATTTATATAGCCCAATATCACAAATTCAATTTGCCTCATTGGGCTTCATGCCTGTAGT
>NC_050529.1:13194592-13202914 GCF_002922805.2 Oryzias melastigma | reverse complement strand
TGTTCCAAATTAATAGTGTTCACTTCTAACACAAAGGATGGCCTAGTTTTCAAGTTCTTCATTTCTAAACAACAATCCTTCAAAAGGAGATTAAACAGATTAAATCTCCCTCTTTACCTAAATCGTTCAAGACATTAACATGCTTAACTTTTCTTTCCCAAAAGAACATGAAATAGCTTACACTGGAGTTTAGTCACTTTGGCGAGAAACCTTTCATAAAGCAACTTTAGACACATTTGTTGACGGTAAGTAGTGTGTGTCAAAAGACTATTTAATTGTTTGCACTTGCAGTCTCTCGTGCATCCATCTTGGCGTTTCCTTGCTAAATACTATTGTGTAATGTGCACGCATGTAAACATTTGCCAGGAAATTAATCGCAAGAGATTAAACGAAGTTGTGTTATGATGCAAAGACATGGACCAACATGCAAAGAAATAAAGTAAGGGATAAATTCAAGAAAGGCAAGACTCCTATGAAAAGATCATGACTGCAGGTTTTTGGGTTGTCTAGGTCTATGAGGCGTTCAATGCTATGTTCACAAAGAGTTTGGAAATCTCAGTTTGAGCTCAACTAAACTCTATGTAAACACATAAATGAGAGTTTTGGGTTTCTGTGTGTTTTAAACTGTTGTTTCCACGTGTTGCAATGCAATTTTTATAGGTCAGTTTTGGGGCTCTATGTACAAAATGAACAGCAATTGTGTGAAGATCCAAATTTAAAGACCGGAGTAGGATTTGGTGGCATCTTTTTCAAAACATGGAAGTGTTTGAAAAGGATGTTTTAACGGAGTTAAAAGTTTTAAAGATTTAAAAATGTAGTTTTAGTGTCCTCAAAAAATGTTTCTTTTTTGGCCCAAGACCTAAGGTGTGTTCTGGATTTTACCCCCTGTGTGATTGAGTTAAAAAAAAATCCAACAATACTAATATATTTTTCCAATATTACAGTAAATATTTTGTTTTCTTTTAAATTACTTTTTTTTGTTTTAGTAAAGTTCTAATTAATTTATCACTTACTAAGAACGTTCTTTTTAAAATTGGAAAACTGTTTTGTAACTTTGTGACATATGGTTCAAAACAGGAAATGTTTTTTTTCAATGAAGTTCTTACAATTTGCTTGAGATTTCATGTGATAACACGCAGCTATTTAACTAAAGCATATCAATACAGATTTACACGGCAGTGTTTGCTGAAAATTTACACTCACTGGCCACTTTATTATCCACACATGTCCAACTGGTCAAAGAAAATTTGTAATCAGCCAATCACATGGCAGTAATTAAAGGCCTATAGGCATAGACATGGTCAAGGCGATCTGCTGCAGTTCAAATGGAGCATCGGAATGGAGAAGAAAGTTGATTTAATTGACTTTGCAGGTGGTTTGGTTGTTGGTGCTGGATGGACTAGTCTAAGTCTTTCAGAAACTCCTGGGATTTTCACTCACAAGCATCTCTAGGGTTTACGGAGATGGTCTGGTCAGAATTTAGCGTAAACAACATGACAGCATAGATCCATCCTGCCTAGTATCAATGGTTCAGGCTGCTGGTGGTGGTAGTGTAATGGTGTGGGGGATATGTTCTTGGCACACTTTAGTCCCCATAGTACCACTTTATGGCTACAACACCACAGTCTACCTGAGTATTGTTGTTGACCATGTCCATCCCTTTGTGACCACAGTGAACCATCTTCTGATGCTACTTCCAGCAGGACAATCCGCCATGTCATGAAGCTGGAATCATCTCAGAATGGTTTCTTGAACACAACTAGTTAAGTGGACTCAAACGACCAGATCTAAACCCAGTAGAACACCTTTGGGATGTGGTGGACCTGTAGATGTGGAGCCATGTGTGACTCTATCATGTCAACATGGACCAAACTCTCGTAAGAATATGAAAATAGAATAACAGTAACAGTGGGCACAATATTATGATAAATATGCATTTAAATGAATAACATTTTTATTTTGTTTGTGTCGCTGTTTGAAACATTATATGAAAAAAAGCATGGCCATTAAACCAAAGTTGATCACATTTATTGAATTCTGACAGGATAAAACCAGACCAACAAAATGTGTTATAGACATACCAGCAAAATACAAGAAATATTAAATGTTTAATTTTGCAAAGCAAACAAATATATCTTTGAGTAATAAAAACAGGACTTTAAAAATTGTATTGAAATAAAAATGATTTGACCTTTTCTTTTTGAAGAATTTCCTTTTTATTAGACATAACTGTTATTGTGAAATGTTTGATCACTTAAAAAATAACATTATAGCATATATGAATAATATTTCAAATGTACATATAAAATACATGAAATAAAAAGTAAGACAATTTATAATTTATGCTCAGAATATAATACCATTTAAAAAGTTGACATATAAATTATCTGTAGTTTTCTTTCTCATTAAGGTTTGTAGAATTTAAGTTAAATCAAATAAAATTTTATTAATTTACTACTTTTCATATGTAACATAACACAAAGTGCTGTACACTTAAACAAATAATGTACTTTAAAAACAAGCACAATAAGAAAAATGTAGAAAGTACAAATCCAGATACTTTTATTCTGGATTTTCCCAAATACTCACCAACCAATTGAAATATTTGGCATCACTTTACTGAATAGCAAATACTGAATAATTAAAATAATGAGTTTTGTATGATTTTATTTTATTTTATATTGAAGGCTCGGCGTTCTTTCCTCTGGTGTGTGTTAAAGAAAACACATAAGTTGGGTGGATATTACAACACATCAGGAATATTGCAACTCAGCTTATGAAAAAAAAGGTTTTACATTTAAGTCAACGTTAAGCTGTTAAAAGGTGTTTCTGACGCAACAGGGAGCTAAAAACAAACAAGCAGCTTCATGATCTGGGAAATTAGACTCTAAGGTTTTCTGGTTGCGCATGTGGATGACTTTGATGGTTCTAAACTTCTAGTTAGAGACAGAAAAAGATAACATTCCCTCCCAGCTGTACAAATATGTTCAAGCTGTGTCGGTACTGGAGTTTTTCCCAGGTTTTCTAGAACTGTCTACGTCAGATCATTCATCCAGCAGTTCGGTTGGTCTTCTGTAGCCAAAAAGTTGAAAGTCCTTTTCATAAACCTTGTACAGCTTCCTCCTGTCTTCCAGTGGTACACTTTGAAACCAGTCCTTAACAGAATCAGTAGAAGTCATATTTTCATAGGAAGGAGGAAACTTGATATCATCTTCCAGCTTTAACATCTTCAGCAGCTCCTGAGCATCTTCTTGAAGAGTCTCTTGATGGCCAACAAAGTCATATCTGAGAAGAAGGAAAATATATTTTTTCAGCTTAAAACAAAACTATATGTCATGGTTGTTCATTTTTGGTAAAGTTTTCCTTACTCAACGAGGCAGGGGTGGCACAGGCGATGCATCTGCCTCCAGTGGGGCTCAAACGACGCATATCTCTCTGTTCGTGGATCCAGTAGGTACTGAATAAAGTCATAGAATGAAGGTTGGAGACCCTTTTTCTTGGCCACCTCATGACTGTAAGTCAGATTAGTTTGATTTTTGTAAAGTTGCAAGATAACTCTCACATATCCTTTATAAAAATACTGGTCATAATGCTGCATCTTGTCCCTGTAGGCGGAGATGAGGCGGACAAATGGATCACGGACAAACAGGAACTTGGTGTAGTGCTGTAGTTTTTCCTGGAAAGCAAACAAACATCAAATCTCCATGTGAGTTTTCAGGGCTTTCCTAATGTTGCTGCTAAAACTGACCTTTCTCTCTGCTTGTGGAAAGTTTTTTAAGTGCTTGAATCTATCAAAATTGTGAACCCATCTTTGTTCAAAGGACATAGGATCAGGATAAGGTTTACTAGAGTTCAAAGCGATCAAGGTTCTCTTCCAGTTGGTACAGGCCACCTGCAGGAAAGTATAAAAACAATGAAAAATCGCCATCAGTGTGTGTTCTTAGTACATCAAGGGGGTGTTTTTATTATGTTTGTTTCTTTATGTAGATCACTTTGAGTTGTATTTTTTATATATGGAAAGTGCTTTATAAATAAAATCAATTTGAATGTGAATGTGTGTGTCCGTGGGAGATTGGGACTGTGACTATAAAGTACTTTTAGCCTTCAAGGACGGAAGTAAATCGCCAATAAGTACATCAAATTTACCATAATTTAGCCTAAAAGAAAAATAGGTTGCATTGATATGATGAAAATATCCAGAACATTGCCAAAAACCTGCTCCTCACACCGGGTTTACACTGCACGCAAAAGCGCCTCGAAGCGGAGTTTGCGCGGAATCCGCTTCAGTTCATGCACAAAAAATAGGCGTCTTGCGTGAACTACCAAAGGTAAAAAGGGTGCCAAATGGAAGTGGCCTCGATTCCGCATGTATTGTGAACCAGGCCTGATTATACTTTCACACCACACATACAAAACATACATTGAAAGTTAAACCTGGTGGAGCTTTGGCCAATTCGGTACTGACGTATGGATTGCGTCCCCTATGATGTTCGAAAGTTCCAACTATTTGAAAACTAATCATAGAGGAGACATTTATAATCAAAGTTTGAATTATACAACATATATTGGAATAGAGCTGTTAAAGAAAAAGCCTGGAGCAAGATTTGCACCGCTTTGAAATTTCATAGTGGTACATCCACTATTACTGGGTAGCAACAGTCCAGTGTGAACACCGTATACCAGGGATGGGCCAACTTTTTCACTCATGGGCCACAAAAGGTTATAGAATTTAATTGAAGGGCCGGACCACATATGTACACATACCGGATGGCAGAAGATCTTAACAACTTCAACATGACTGCGCTCAGGAGAGGGAGGAGCTCTCGGTAGAGCTTTTATCCATGGTCCTCACTTTGTACACAAATGACTGCAGGAGTACTACCACCCGGTATAACAAATATCTCAGGACCATAATTGATGATAAACTCAATTTGGAAATCAATACTGAAAACATATTCTCCAAATGTAATTCTTTTTATCCGTATATATGGTCATATGTTACCTTCAGAACACCAAAAAAAGAAAATATTTATGAAATATTAGTAATTTTTGTGGACCGTTTTAATACCCGGAAGTAAAATGACTTCATCTCTAAGGCTCCACCTTTCACTCCTTGTCGGTCCCGCCCATTTCATGACATCATCCTTGAGCCTGCCCATAGAGCGTCAATGAGCTTCCCCGAGTCTCCTCAGCTTCACCAAACTTTGTAAACAAAAACACGTGACTACAAATCTCTTCAGTCATTGGCCAGCAGCTATGGGGGCGGGTCAAAACAGAAGACAAAGATGGATGCGCCAGGATTTTTCACTTATTCAAATTTTTTGTTTTGCTGATAGATTTTGAGCGTCTGGATGAAGGCCAGGTTCAACATTTTTTACTGCAGCTTTGGTACCGCGGAGGAATCCTGCATGACGGTTACTGAGGACGCTACGGCCAAACTACACGCGCTAATAAGAGTTTGTGACATGTAGATTGTCGGGAGAATCAATGTGGATCATGGTAAAAATTGTTTTGTTGAGCGTGAATTCAACCGACCTCATTTTAATGAGTTGTCGTGTCTCTTTGTGGTGGTTTTATGGCATTGTTTTTAAGAGAATGCTACAATAGAGCTTTCAGGATGATGTCATGGCAGCACCCCGTGCACGTGCTGCGTAAGAAGACACAGAAAAGCGAGTTATACTTTTTTAAGTACGTTTTTAAAATAAACGTTTTAAGAAGTAAACAAATGGACCAATTATTTCCTTTTGGCTAACATGACAATTAATGCTCTACATTTGTCACCTGATTGTTCAGTATGGTGGCCGTTTTGGTTCAGTTATTTCCCCCCGTAAAAGAACTAGAGCAGAATATTTTGTTTCTTGCTGTTTTTTGAAAATGATAGTAAATTAAACTGAATCAGTTTTTGCATTGTAACAGGTAAAAACAAGCTCGTCACACTTTGCTGCACCTTCAGGAATGTGAGTAGAGGATGTATCACCTTGGGAATGTAGCAGTAGATGATGCCATGTTTGTCATCCACAATAAAGTTATTCAAGTATGTACTGTTCAAATCCTCCAAACTCAGGTTCACAGCAGCACAGTTTCTCCTCAGAAGATCCTGTCGTAGTCTTTGCTGTTTTGTAGATCTCAGCGCTGCAAACACAGAAATAAACATTTTAATACGATATTTGGGGTTAAAACTCTGTAAAAGTATTATTTAATTTTTGCTAATTTTAGCTTCAGCCGCTGTGCTTTATTTCACAGAGAAACTTAAAGGGTAACCAAACAGGGAAGTTGGAGGCTGACTCCACCCACAGCCGAAATATGAAAGTCCAGTAAGAGGGGCGGGGCTTGGGGGCTGGACTGTTATAAATACTGGAGCTGCAGATCATGGCATCAGACTTCTGAAACTTACACGGTTTAAACAAATCACAAAATTCAACTGTAACACCTCATTTCAACCTTTAGGGGGCAGCACACAGACGGTTTTACACTATAGTTTCAAGAATTAAACAAGTTTATTTTAATTTGTAAAAAAATGACCAACAGACAGCACTTTTAAAGCGTCATTTATAGAGGTCAAAAGCCAAAAAAAGTTGATTTAGGGTTTGGTTACCCTTTAAAGCCATGGAGACAAAATAATAATAATAAAAAATAAACCAAGGGCCAAATTTTTTTTTTCTAAAAAATCTGAGAAGTCAAAACTCTGAGATTGGTCAGAATTCTGATTTTAATCTCACAATTCTGACTTTTTTTTGGTCAGAATTTAATCTCAAATTTAGGAGAAAAAAGTAAGAATTCTTTTAATCCTTTGGTTTAGTATTATTGTTTTTTTCTTTATGGCCTTAATCCTCGTTGGTATATCTGTGAAGGGAAATAATTAATATTTGCAAGAAGCAAAATACACAAAGCTCCAGTCAAGTGAAATAAAAAATAAAACTTTAGAGTTATCAAAGCTTAATTTTACCAGCACTGTGTTGCTTCAGGACATCCTTTCTTGGACTTTGCTTTATTATAGATATTGGTGCTGCAAAAACAGAAAACAAAATGTCATTAAAACATCAAGCTCTACAAAAATTATTAATCAATCTGTGCTTAATTTATCTTTAAAGTGAAATTATGAATTTCACTTGCAAACAGAGGCAAAATAGACACTTTAAGGAAAAAAAAAAAACCCAAAGGAAAAACTTCATACCTGTTTTTTGCTGGTAAAGATCCAAACCACGAGTTGTCAAAATAATAAAAATCGTGAATCCCAACAAGGAAATGACAGCCAGGAATCCTTTTTTTGATCCCATGATGGTTTACTTTACATTCCACCTCTAATTAACAAAAAAAAAAAAAAATACACTATTGCAGTAAAAGGGAAAATTAATTTTAATTGCTCCATAAAAAAATGAAGGGTACATGTTTGTTATATAAATGTGCTATTAAATCAGTTTAAAAAAAGGATAAATACTCACCAAAACTGGTAATAAATGCAGAAAATAAAAATAATCAAAAGTATTTTTGAGTATTTTTTGTGACCTAAGAGTCAAAAAATACCCAATGAAGGTAGACGATTCTATTTTTATAAGACCAGCTTAGCTTGAATCTAAATGCTATCTATAATAATTAGACATTATAGATTATTAGAGATTTGTTGATAAGAGCTGTGATAATCATCACACCACCCAACAAACAGGATCAACATCCCCTACAGAAAACCCAACAGCTTTGAAAATTCCCCATCTCCAAAAACAAAAAGGTAATAAAAATATTAGCCGCTTCCTTATTGGCTAACAGAAGTCTGATCTATGATAGGAAAACAGATGGCAAAATGAAGCCCTTGTCTTCTCTGTACAGGTGAGGAGGGTGTGTCTGTTTCTGTGGCAACCCGACCATATGCTTGTCTGTCTCCAACACTTCATTTGAATCTACCCCTGCCTGTCGAAAGTAACATGCATAAGACTCAATGGTTAATGACGGGATTAGTTACGCAAACTGCTGTAAGGGAAAACCTCACATGGAAGGTGAATCTAAACTCAGCATCTCAGCGCTGGAAAACAGACCAGAAATGCAAGAATTGATGCATTTCTGGCCAAAAAAAGAACACAGTTTTGTCTCAAAGAGGATGTTCAGATGACAGATGTTCTAATGAAATCAAGTCATGGTCTCAGAGAATGAAACATAAGTAAATGTATCATTTCTGTGACACACCATCACCTTGTTCCTAACAGGAACAACACAAAGGTGGAAATTATGACTATCAAAACACTGAACCAAACCGACCAAAACCAAGGATAAAAAGGAACACAAAACACTGGGACCTCAAATAACATCAGAACCATGACCCCAAAAAGG
>NC_050529.1:13156767-13194547 GCF_002922805.2 Oryzias melastigma | reverse complement strand
CAACTAATCCTATCAAATTAAAGAAATCCAGTAAACTAACTCAAAATCAATTAAAATCGATGGATCACTATTAAACTCTGAACATAAAAATCAAACCAATTCAATCAAATTCAATCAAAGCAATTAACCCCAACGATTCAATAAAAAACAAACCACCTCAAGTAGATTTAACAACTAACCAGGCACATCAATAAGGCCTAATAAACCAATAAAAATCAACCAAACTATTGAAATCTAATCATTCAACACAACATTAATCAAACTAATGAAACCTAATCATCCGATTAAAAAAAAACTTATCTAACTACCCAATTAATGAAGAAATTAATCAATCTACACAACGGTCTCACCATCATGAGAATCATTAGAGGAGTAATCCAGACGCCGAGGTGGGATGGACCCTCGCGGGCTGGATAAAACAAAGGCTGAGCTGGTCTGTGCCGATATGGGGGAGGGGCAGAGTCCAGACTCGGACCGACTGCAGCACTCCAGAGATTCTGTTTAGAAGGGTAAAGAGAAGAAGAGGGTGCTGAGGAAGTTTCTTTATTTTCAGTCGATTCATCAGACTGTTATCTCTTTATTTTCAGAGCAGGCAGGGCCTTGAAGGCCTTCTGCCTCTTCCGTTTTTACAGTCTGCTTCCCAAACATCCATTCATATCATCCATTCACTTAATTGTCTTTGTTTTAACTCTTTTTCGCTCATTCATCATTCGCTTGAAACGCTTGACTTAGTTCAGGGCAAAAGCCCGGTGTTATTAATGTTCCAAATCAACCTATACTGGAAATATTTTAGAATAGAATCTTCCTCACCGGATCTATTTGTCCACCGACGTCCGATGATTCCGTCGCAGTCGGTCGAGATCACGGACCACAGTCCTCGTCACTCTGTTGGATTTGGTGAGATGAGGCTGAATCTTTGTGATTCAGGATAGTAAATCCCTCTGGTCCGATCCTCCGACGAACACACGCGGAATCCTGTTTGTGACGCCAAGATTGTGGTGGAATATTTGTTGATCCGATGAAATGAAGAAACTTTGTCAGACGTTTTCAAGAATGTTTATTATACAGGGAAAAGCATGGTGGAGAGGTCTGCAGAGCCCTGATCTGTGATGAAGGACGCTCACATTTTATACAGTCATATAATCAACTGTTAATCAGGAGCTTAAGATGGAAATGTAAGTGTCATATCTAATTTGGACAAGATGTTCTAATGAAATCAAGTCATGGTCAGGGTGTTCTGAAAATAAGTAAACAAGACTCAAAGGATGAAACATAAGGAAATGTATCATTTCCGTGACAGTTCACACTAGAGGCGAAGCGCCGCGGTCCTCTGCGGCTGGTAATAGTTTCGCCATCTGGTCGATATTTTGGGCAAACGATCTGCATCAGTTCTGGCAGGAAGTTACACCAGGAGATAATCGGGTTAATTTTTGAAAATATAACCAACTTTTCACAATAAAATACAGCGGTTGCCTGTTGACCGTCGCGGAAAATACAGTAATAAGCTGATTCTGGAGAAAGAAAACAAAGACGTACATGGATCTATTTGTCTACAAGGAGATGCATCAGAACATAGCTTGATTTGATTTGATTTATTGGTCTATTTTAAGCATTGATTGTTGATAATATAACAAAAAATCAACTGTATATATCAAAATCATTTCAGAAAAAAAGCAAAGGCTTGTAAAAAAAAAAAAAACAAAGAATACAATGTAAAAGTAAAAAAAGTGTAATTATTCATAATTACAGTCAGTCACTGGCCCAGTGTGTTTTCTACATCGAAGCTATAATCATTTCTTTCAAACAGCATTTTTTTTCATCTGGTCCTGAAATACTCAGAAATTTATTTTCAAGCTTAATTTTCTTTATATATGTCCTCCATCATAAAAAAAATTCTACAATAATATGTTAAAACACCAAAAATATATATTTTTTTTACCGGTGTAGATCTTTAATAAAATAAAAAAAGAAATATATATATATATATGACCATATCTTTTTAATTAAAATTACAACTTTAGAAAATAAGTAAAGCTTAAACCTTGATCCATTAGAAAAATAGATCATACACGTCTGTCCAAACACGCTCAGCTGACAGGTGATGAAAATGGGAGTGCAAACAATCTGATTGCTGAGATTACGTTTCAACATGGAACAGACTCCCATAAATCCTCTGTCATGAATCACATGCAATGTCAAAACTGGCACTGGTGTCTCAACTCCCTTAAAGTCTCCGTCCAACTAAGAGCTGCTAGCTAATCTTTTTAGCCTGATCGCTACATGGAGCAGTGTCTGTGTTCATCTCACTTCCAATGTATGGAAGACATTGATGATGTTGAGAGATCAGGTTTATTTATTATAAGGAGTTTTACAAAAACATTGTAATCACATCTCCATGTTTGGGCTCCCAGTTACGGGAGTTTCAGCCCTGCTTTGAGAGCTGAGTCTTTATGACGGCCGCTTCCACTGTGTTTCTGTGACCCAGTTGAAAGACTCACTGTCCTGCATTTACCTGAGAAGAGAAAAAATAAAAAACAAAAATAATATTCTCGATGAAAATAAGATAAATATCACAAAGTTCAAGAGACCCGAGCAGGCTGGCTAACCAGTAGCCAGAGAGCCGATGCGGGTGTGACAGGGTGTACCGCCTTCGCCTAACAGTAGCCGGGAAAGCCGGGACGTACTCCGGCAACCCCGCGGCCTCAGCGGGTTTCATAAATTGATAGAAGTTAGTTTAGGACAAAAATGCAACTTTGATTGGATGTATACTCTACCCGCTGATTGAGTCGAGGAAAACATCATGTGCCCAAAGCTAAGACCCTGATTGGTTAATGTGAATTGGCGACCTTACCATTATTTAGATACCGTATATCTTCCAATAATAGCCCCGGCGTTTATTCCAATAATTTGGCAGCCAGCCCGGCCTTTATAAGAGACAGGCGTTTATCTGAGACCGGCGTTTATTCCGCTCTCCCAGCATGACATGGCTGTGGATCAGATCATCCTCAGATCCATGGCATGCATTGATGATTGGTGATCTTGAAGGATTTTCTGATCACTTCTGGGGTGATTTCTTGCCACGCTGAAGCTATCCACGTAACCAGCAAACGCAGAGCGGACGCTTTTATATTCCCGCTGGATGTCCACTCTTTATCTTCGTCCCCGAGCATCCATTTGTCATAAAAATCTCGAAGCTGATCTTTGAAGGGCTTGTTCCACACAAATTCAACAACAACAACCACCAGCCTGAAAGACGCTCTTCTTCTTCTTCTTCTTGTTCTTCTTCTTCTTGTTGTTGTTGTTCTTCTTCTTCTTCTTTGTTTTCTTGCTTATATCGCAGACGGCACCAGCTTCAGAGTGCAATTCCGCCACCTAGTGTTTAGGAGTATGAATTGGCCGGTCCGGCTACCATTAAAGACCGGCGTCTAATAACAACAGCACGTGTTACACCCGGCTTTTAATGGAGATCGGCGTCTATCAGAGACCGGCTACTATTGGAAGATATACGGTATTTGGATTCTTGCCGCGCCGCTCAACTCACAATACTGAGTGACCACCACATCACGCCCGTCGCTCTAATCGTGCCGCAAGACCTCGTATCCTGTATGTACTATGGACTTAAAATCTGGATATGAACATTTTTTTCATTTTATTTTAAAAAAATAAAACGTTCCCAGTAGTGTTTTCATTATTATTATGATGTCTTCATGTTGATCTGAAGCCTCTGTTTCCAAAGTCTCCTCTGAGGGGGCGTGGTTTATGGAGCGGTCTGATTATCACAGCTCTGTGTCTCGCTAGTGTAAATCTTCAACGCTGCATAAAAATGTTAAACAAAATCAATAAAGTCCAGCTGCATTTTTTGGAGCTGGATGTGAGCTGGGTTGGGCTTCATGGACCGAACTTCCTCCAAACTCCTGATTCTTTCTCCTTCCAGTTCACCAAAGACTCTTTTAGCTAATTCTCCAACGTTTATTGACATTGCTGTGATCAATACATTCAATCATTGGTTTCTCAGAGTTCTTGATAAAATAATAAAGCTAACATCAAAATGCTCTTTCATTGATTTACAATCCTTTCCAACTGCGGTCAAATGAGCCGCCGTTCACATTTCCGTGGTCACATCAAGAAGCTCCGTGGAGTCTGGTGGAGACTTTCCAGTGTTCTCAGTCCTGCTACCGTAAGTATTGGATGAAACTCACACCAAAAATCCAGTGATGCTGATTTGACCACAGAAATGTGAACGGTGGCTCATTTGACTGCATTCAATGGGAAGATACCATCTTCTATACACACTAGCCGGGCCAGATGAACGGTGCAGTAGAGCTGTTGTGACATAAAGAAGACTCATTGATTCAAACACAGCGTTTCTGCCAGTTTGATTGCCACACATACGTGTTAAAAACTCAAAAAACAGGATTTTCATTGGAGAGCGGACTTTAAGATTGAAACTGGCCGAATTGTGTTCAGTGTGAACACAGAATTAGGCTTCTTTCCTCACATGCTGTGTGCCTCTCCTGCTGCACAACAGATGGTTTCTGCTTGGCACCATTAAAAAATCGAGCAGTTCCTCCTTTTCATCATTACGTTCATACAGGGTTAAATCAGGCACCACGAATATCCATTGTATCGACGAAATGTACTTTGCAGTCATGCGTCTGCTATGAACTTGTTTTGCCTTTAGGGTACTTTTCCTTTACATCTACATTCATTTTCCTGCTTGCTTTGCTCTCTATGGTTGGTTGTAATTTAGTGGTATGTTTTTTTAAACAAGGCTGCAGGCAGAAGACAGGATCGGGATTGGGCAGTTCTGGTCTTACCGGTCGCTCTGACTTTGCACTTTTCTTTCACTTGTTCTCCATGTAAGTCATGCAAAATGAATGTGTCCTTTCTTTGTCTTATCCAATCAAACCAGTTACCGATTTTGGCTGGTTTCTCGTTGAAGATGCAAATCAAAATATATCGTTAAAACAAACAGAAAGAAAACTGTAGTAACCGGAACATACAACAACCTTGACTGTTTTTATTTCAACTTATTTTGCATCTATGTAAAGTTAATTGAACAGACACATGATGTGCAGCTGAGTGGCATGTGACTTTTTTGCTGGCGTATTAACCTGTTTCATGCAAAGCACACCCTTATTGCATGCAACTGAACGGCGTTCTGGCTGCAGGTGTGGCTAAATAAAGGTTGTTTTCAAACACCCAGGCTTCTTATCGCCCATCTAATCATGACCTTGTGTAACTGAATGTTTTGGAATGGCACGCACTGTTGTGTTCCCATGCTGTTCCACGGAATTTGTAAAACCGGTTATTGTATAAAAAAGCCAAATTTAAGCAAATTTAAAGTCTGTAAAAATGCGATACATGGAAAGTAGAAATTAAAAAGCTTGAAAGTCTTCACCAACTTTGATAAGTGAGGACCAGCCGGTGAGTCGAAAGCTTCAATCAGATTTAGAACGGATTAAGTGAACGGGATCCAAAGAAGCGCTACTGTTTTTCAACATTTTTGACTGTATTTCCCACAAAGTCCAGTATTTTCTATTGTAAAATGGAGTCATAAAAAGTACCGACCCGTACCTCTTGGGGGCATCGGTTGTAGGTCCATTGAAAAGTGGATCGGTTGGAGTGGTTGCTGCCACACGTTGATTGGCAGAAAGTGATGATGACATTAGATAACGCCAATATAGCGTTCATTTAAGCTAACGTTAGCAAGCATTTGGGTTTTTTACGGTTTCCTGGGTACTCTTTTGCTAACAAGTTTATATTAAAAATACCAGCAAACAACAGCAAGGCTTAACCGAGTGGAGACAGTCGCCAGAATTAACTGGACCGTATTGTACAACTCCTTACCGGACCAGACCGGACCAGTGGAATCGAGGCTTTAGTATGTCATCATAACAGGGGCGGAGCTACAGGGGGGTCCTCTCACTCTTTATCATATTAGCATCATTATTGACAGAAATGAATAAATCATCGGTACAAACTGTTTTAATATTAATACAATAACAATAATACAATTGTTTGAATTACATAATTTTGATGTTTTCAACCCACCTCCGGTCCCCCGTACAGAATGTTCTAGCACCGCCCCTGCGCAATACACACGAAGTCACCAACAATAGCAGGTTTTGCTCCATAACAACATGTCCAACATCCATATCTCAATTGTCAAACAAAAGAACTCCAAACAAAATCGCCAGCATTCTGTCAGCAGGTGTGGTCACATGAGGGTAGTTTGAAAACACCGAGAAATTAAATCCACACATGTTCCGACTCCCGTGTGATTCCCACATTGATTTGGACAATTTTTGGGGGAAGTGTGAGAGTGCGCCTGCTCCTTAAACCAAACATGCCAACCCTGCTCCCCTTTGGGTGCACCGAAGTGCAGGAGTGAATGACGCTGTGGCCCTGTACTACACTCACAATAAGTTGTAAAGGTGATGTGAGGACGGAGTACACACACGTATTGTGTGAAAAGATTGAAAGCATTCAGCCTGATAAGATCCTGTTTTCAGTTCCGTATGTGATTTTTGGCTCGTTAGAACTTCAGGTGAAGGGTGCTTTGTTTAGTTTTAGGAAACTTTAAGCTTCAACATACTTTCAGCTAGAAAAAAGCCTTAAAGAATCACTCAACGAAAATTATATTTTTGGTGTTTTTTAACATGTTGGACATGTATTAAAAACATAAGATTAAAATTGGATTATAAGTATTAATTTATACAAATCGTGATAAATCAGGAGCAGACAAATAATGATGTTTGAAAAAGATCATATTTTTTTATAGAAAATACAGTCTAATCTGATGTTCCACTTCTGCACTACAAGATCCATGAACCTTTCCTCGTCTAAGCTGATATGTGACTCAAAACCGTACAGCTGGATAGCTCCAGTATTGCTCACCATATTTATTTCATTGCTAATGTTAGGTTGGGATTGTGAGGGGCTGTAAGCTAGCGGGACAGTGTATGAACAAAAGTGGTGACGGGAAGAGGGGCGGCATCAGCGACAGTTGACACTATATAAAAAAAGTACTTTTTCATCCCTATGCCTCTACGGAGTGGACTGGCACTCAAGAAACCAGGGTTAGATTCCCAGGCTGTGGAATGATCTTCATCTCAATGAAAAGAGAGTTTACTGTATACAAACATACATTTTGTGTGGCCAAAAACGTAATTCTTCTCAGTTTCCAGCTTTGGGTTTCATGATAGAGTGACCGCCCTGAGTCTAGAAAGCTCAAATCCAGGCTGAGTCATACCAAAGACTGTAAAAATGGGATCCAGTGCCTTCCCTGCTCGACACTCAGCAGTAAGGAGTTGGATTGGGGGTTAAACCACCAAATGGTTCCCGAGCGCAGCTGTGTCTGCAGCTCACCCCTCCCCCACACGGGGGATGGATCTAATGTGGAAACAAATTACTCATACCCAGGTGCATGACAACTGAATGAGACACAAAAATGTGTCCCTCACAGGACAGTGACCAAAGCAAAAAGGCATGTGACATTCCCATTGACAAAAATAGGAACTGGCTCAAATTTCCGTGTTGAAGACACAACTTCCAAACTCCATGGTAGCATTTTAGAACTACAGTTGTGTACAAAGTTATTGTTTTTTAATCAAAGGCTGTAGAGTAATATATAATTCTACTGTTATAGAAAACCGTAACAAGCCCAAAAAGGGTTGGACCAAGATGAGAGCAGAACTAAATCAACTGGTTTCTGATAAACTCAACCAAACCAGTGATTTATGTGATTACAGAGTAAACATCATAATAAGACGGTTGGTATGAAGGAATCTCCCTTGAGGCATAAATTAATTATATCTAAATGAAAGCTCACATCAATGCTTTTTATTTCTGCTAATCAATCACACCAGACTGATACACTAAAGTATATAAATGCAATAAACGAAGCTAATATGACTGCATGTCTTTGGCAATGCCTCTTGAGTGATCTGATAGATTTACTGCTGGGAACATCAAACCAAAAGTGCACTTACACAGGAATGTCGAGATTGCAATGACAGGTGGATTTTACGCTTTCAGTTGTCAGTTATGGCCATTTTGCTCGGAACAATACAGTGACACTTGATCCTATTATCACCAAGAACCAAGTTGGTTTAACTCATCCCCCATTGATCTTGTCTTCTTTTACGCACAATCGCAGACAGCAGGGAAACGTGTCTGAATGCTTTTATGGTGTAGTGTTTGAGTTTGTCCAGATTAGATAGGGACAGCTGTCTGTCCGTTTCTAAACACAAAGGTGGAGCTGTCGGGGATGAAACCTGGAAAGTAAGTCTCCACCTGCCTGAGCTTGTTGTTTTGTCATGCAAGTTATTTTTAAAGTTATCTGCAATCGAACCAGTTCAGTGCATGTCGGATTTGTCCATGCTGCTTCCCTACTGACGTGTTAGGTCTGTAAGTCTAAAGACTATTGCCTAAAACCCTTGTGCTCTCTTATGGGGTCCAGAAGACCCCAGCCTTACATTGATTGCTATCTGGCCCATAAAATATGAGACTGAAAGTGGACAGGATTTTATGTCTTCCATGGACACCAGTGAAGATAAAAAGTCATTGAAACAAAAAGTTCAGAGCATTGTCTTGTAGGGTCCAGATGACCCCACTCCCAACGTTAACATGCCGAGGATAGCACAAGGGTCATGACAATTTACACCGAAAACACTACATTAGACATTCACGGTGGACTGTTTAAGAGTACTTACTGTTAAAGCACAAAACATTTTTAAATAATAGATTAACTGCAGTTCTTCAACACCAATCTGTGAAGGACAAAATGACGGTGTTGAAAGCTTGTTAAATGTATTGTATTTTGGTCTTAGAGCTTTATTTCCCACAGCGTAAACAAGACTTTGTGCTTTATTCCCATTCGTTTTTTTCTTGTTCAGTCTATTTGTGTTCAATGGAATCCTCTGTTATATTGATAAGTCTTTCTTATTATCTTAGTGCTGATATTATAGTGGATGACCCGCTCACCACTCAGTAAGAAGGCCCTGGTTCAAATCCTGGCTGGGTTCTCTATTTATGTCGCGTTTCATGTTCTCCTTGTTTGTATGTGTATTCTGTAGGTTCCTTCCACAATTTAGGTCAATTTGTGGTTCTAAAATGTCCCTAGTTGTGGATGTGTTTGCAGTTATGTGCTTCTTTGTTAATAGACTGGTGACCCATCCACGGCGGCATGAAGCTAATATGACTGCATGTATTTAGCAATGTGTCTTGACTGATCAAGAGAGAGAATTACTTCTGCTATAGTTTAGAGTCTATTAACTTATTTCTTTTATTTCCTATTTCCTTTGTTTACAGGACACCACAATTATAGATAATTTCTATTCATGTATTCAGGACTAATTATTCAAATATAATTACTGCACATGATAGAGCAGGATAAATGATCACTTACTATGAATGCATCAAAAAGGTGTGGTTGAACTGCCCAACCCAAATGTTAAAAGGTCTGTATCTGCTAGAATTTTATGGGTTTTGTTGTTTACACTTTACTGGTCTGATGACATAGAGGAGAAACATTTATTAAGGGAGGTCACACAATAAAACATTTTGTACTTTTATGTCAAACTCTACTCAAAACGGTCCCAGGCGGGAATTGAAAGGGAATTCTAATTTCAATAAAATGGTAAAAAGTTTTACTTTAGTTGTTATTTTCACATCAGTTTTCAGGTAATCAGTACTTAATGATTCTCTAATGTGATGCCATGGATGCATGCAGAAGATTGCAATTTTTTTCCCAAGACAAAAGAGGCTGGCATCCATAATTCTGACTTTAGGGGAAAAAAAAATGTCTTTTAGTTTTGAGTCAGTCTCTGAAATATTAGGAATAAAACTCATTGTAAAATGGAAAAGTTACAGCCGTTACTCAGATTACTTATGAGTTTGTCTTGGACTAATCTAATACAGTTGATGATCCTCATTTATTTAGTCAGGTGGAGCAGCACTAAGCAAATATTTGTCAGTTCTATGTATTGCTGCTTGGTTGAAAAGCAAATACAGACAATTAAAACACTGCAGGGTTCATCTCTGATATCTCCAAGGCTATTATCTAGTACAGGGGTCTGCAACCTGCGGCTCCGGAGCCACATGTGGCCTCCTCGTTGTGGCTCTCTAGTTCAACAAAAATAAAATGTAAATTTAAAAAGTAACAACCTTTTTGGTCAGCACTTCACAGTCCCATTCACACATGCATTCTGAACACTGGCACCAATAGTGTTTATGGAGAATGCTTTGTTCTGCAATCTGCCCCTAGTGGTCATTGGTGGGACTGCGACATTTATGGAACGGCACGGCAGTTTAGAATGACTTTCAACATCACAGGATGCACATAAACTGGATTTTAACAGTAAATCAAGTATGTATGTTGAGCTCCTCAGACAAAAAAGGTTATAAAAATACTTGAAGACCCACTGCAATCTTTTTTTGATCTATTGTAAAAGTGTTTCAAGTGGTCTTTTAATTAAGAAGATGCTGTTTTCAACCAAAATTGAAAAACCTGCATCGTTTCCTAGTGCATAGTTTCTGCAGAGCAGCAGGAGTTCAGTAGAAATTCACCTCTGCGCTCTGAGCAGGAGCGTTGGCGTGAATCTCGGGTGGAAGTGGTGATCTCTTTTTAGGAAAAATAGTAAATATAGAAATTTACATAACAGTTGAACATGACATAAAATAACATGTGAGCAATGAAGCTTGTCAGACACACCCGAGAAGACGAGTACAAACTGGGAAGACAAACAGAACTACTGGGGATGGGTTAAGGTGGCGCGATGGACCAGCAGAGTAAAGACACTTCCTCCAGCAGCAATAGTGCAAGGAAAGGCTTCAATGAAATAAACAGATACATTTTTTTCTCTTTTTGACTTCAGTTTGAATGGAAAAAAAATGTCATGCTCAAATTATTAAAGAGATTTGGTATTTTATTATTTTTTTTAAGTCATTCATTTTAGTAATCCATCATTTTTGCTCTCAAAAATAATCAAGTTCAGCTTTCAAATGTGCAGTTTAAAACATTTTTTAATCTCTATTTTTGTTCTCTGCAGTGACCATGTCTTTAAGTGTTTATAATTGTCATATTTTGGTTATAAATCAATAAAAAAAAAGAGTTCCTGGTGGTTTTTCTCAATCAATCAGGAAAAAGACTTTCAAAATAAAAGCTTTTCTAGCTTCACGGATGTTAATAAAATCACATCATGTAAGTACATATTAACATTTTGGGGAGAAAAAAATGAACAAATTAAGTGTGCTTAATTGTAAATAAAATTTCTATCTTAAGGTGATGCAACAATAGAGTTCTAACAGATAACTATGACGATTTTAAATTATAGCATCAGAGCGAGATTTATTTTAAAAAAATAAGTATGTAAAAGGATGATATGCAGTCATGCCACTGTGTGGCAGTGCATATGTACTTAGTGAAAACATGAAAAGTTGGTTATTCAACAACAGAAGATACATGTTGAGGTGTGCAGTTACCACACCTCCTCATGTAAAGACAGAGATGACACACAATACTGTAAAGCTTTTATGTATTTTAGCCGTTGACATGTATATCAATGGACTTAGCAACCCCTCCCTTCTCATGTTCCACATAGGAAGTCGCAAAAAGCCTAAAGTCCCAAAGACTTCCATTGAGAAATGGACAATTATTTCTCCGTCATTTTATTTGTCAGAATAATCATTCTGATGCATTCTTCTTAACATCCTTTTTCTAATCCCAATTTTCTTTTTTATTTTAAATATAGTTTTTCTTTATCGCTAGTTATTCAAGTTATAAACTGACCAATCAGATGCCCCAATAAAAGTATGTGAAATCTCTTGGGCTCGAATGTTTGATTGACAGATTCCCCCAATACGCTTTCAGTATTCGTTTTAATCAAATAAAAAATTGGGTTTAACTGAACTTAAACATAAATTTAACTTAATAAAAAACAAAATTTCGGTTTATTTTGTTAATTGATCTAATTTTTCTTTTTGTTTTACAGTGTAGAAAAAAGTAAGGAACCATCTTCCTTGGGTGTTGGATATCTGGTTATGTCTTATTGTTCCTGACTTGTCACATGATAAGGTCTTAACACACACCCTTGTCCATGTGTGTATGTGTGGGAAGTATTGTACTGGGTGTGTTACTTGGTGGACTTGATTCCCTAACCTTTCAAACAATGATGCACATGCCACCACAATGACCAATCTGAATGGCATTACTAGACGTAAGCACCCGGCTTGGAGGGTGAGCAGAAACCTGAGGAAGTACTTTCTTAACATCTGTTGATGTGGCAGTCAAGACAACGTCAGTATGCAGTGATTGGTCCGAAACGGTCTTATGGTGCGTT
Organism: Oryzias melastigma; assembly: GCF_002922805.2. Classification (NCBI taxonomy): domain Eukaryota; kingdom Metazoa; phylum Chordata; class Actinopteri; order Beloniformes; family Adrianichthyidae; genus Oryzias; species Oryzias melastigma. The sequence goes on along the minus strand of NC_050529.1, from coordinate 13,182,203 downwards.
CACTGAACGCAACAGACACATCAAATTTGCGTCTTCCGCCTCTCTTTTGATGGCTGTCAAATTTACCGTTCAACTTTTTGACACTCCTGCCATGGAGCAACTGCTGGACTACCTTCATTGTCACATCATGGATTTTGTTGAGCGAGTAGCTTGGGTTTATGTGTTTTGGAGATCTCTACAGAAACACCGGCAAGCACGTCGCTGTGTTTGTTTTCACCGGATTTTTCAGAGTCTCTCCGAGTTTTGAGTGCTTCACTTGTGCGTTTCAAACGTTACTTCCGTCTGTCTTTGGTCCAGTTTGAGCTTTAACCCAAGAGGGGGGGAAATAAAAATAAAACTGGGGGATCTTTTATTATTGTCTTGATGAAAATAAGAAAAACACCATAAGCCCATGAAGCTAGGGCGGTCAACGGCACTCGTGGTGGTTCTCCGGGCTGCTGGGTAGCTAACTGCCAGCGGACAAGCAGATCGGGATATGCTGTCCAGGGACCCCCAGCCTGGGCAGTAGACCTCACTAGATCTCCCAGCGCCTGGACAGCAGCGATCGCTGTCCGGGAACCTTGTGGCCCCCATGGGTTGATCAAATGCATGGAAGATCATTGAGCCGCCATCTCGAATGTTTATTTCTACTTTTTGATCTAGTCCCTGAAAACGTCACATGCCCAAAGCTGGGTCCCTGATTGGTTGATGCTCTGCATCAAGCTTGCCGCCAAAATCGTCCCTTTACATCGGCTTAACACTGAAACTTGACGCCTCCGCCGTGATCGAAGTTCAGCCTGGTATAACCTTCAATAAGTGTTCATTGAATAAAGGGCCTGAAAATAGTCGTAAAGGCTCGTGTAGCTATATATGAACACGAGAGTTCATAACACAGAGAACATACATTTACATAGACTTTTCATTGGAAGTAACTATGGCAATTTGACTCATTTGGAGTTAGATCATATAAAGAGCTTCTTTATTTTTAGTACATGGTGTTGATTCACTCCACCTGTTTTGGATGAAGTTCAGGTGGACTTAAGTCAACATGGTTTCAATAGTGCAAAAGCTTCTGTGCCACACGCCTAATTTGGCCGCACCTGACCCAACCAAACCTTTAGTGTAACAAGCTGAAATCAGCCGGCTAGGAGTGGATGCATTCCTTTTAAAGGAGGATGCTGATAGTGTAATGCATTCTTCGAGAGTCTTTTCTTTCAAGTGGAGAAAAAAACTATCAAAAGAAATATTTAACCACTGAACAGGAATTTTAAGATTTATTTTGGGTCTTATTTCTTTCAGGTTGCTGCCTGCACTGATCATGGTTTATCCCAGATTTAATAGACGTCTCTGCTAAAATAAGTTATTGTAGAAGTGTTTTAAATTATTTTACACTATAGATCCCTTGCAGCAAAGCGCATGTGCCGTTGTTCGCCATTTTTGGAGTCAAGCTCTTTGTTTTCATACATGCGTGGCTAAAATGGGCGATTTCAGTGCAGAGAAAATAAGAAATAGCTCCCAAATCTCATCATGGTACACATGTGTCGCTGGTTGTCACAACAACAAAACAAAACTCCAAATACAAGGGCATTATTTGACCATTATCCATGGGATGATGGCAGAAAACAATGGATCCCCGGCTGACCCCTCCCCTGGGGGAGGGGTGAGCTGTAGACACGGCTGCACTCTTGAAGGATTTGGTGTATTTAATCCCAACCCTTCGCTTAATCCTAACCTCTCCGGGTCTGTGTGCTCAAGAAAAAAATTCAGCACGGGCTGCATGTATTTAAAAAACTAGTCGCTTTCTTTAATATATTTATGTGAGGTGATTTAAGTAAAATATTTTTGCAGTTTTTGGTCATTTCGGTCTATTCTGTTCTTGTTAAAATCATGTGTTGCTATTGGCTAGTCCCACCAAATATCTGCTCTAATAAGACTTTGACCCATTTTTACATTGGTACATTGGTTGAAACAATTCTCCTTTTACTCAGAACAATCAAAAGCTCTACATTAGAATCTATAGACCCCTTGTATTGACGTCACACACGTTGTCCTTCCTTTTTGGAGTCCAGCACACATTGTTGAGATGCATCCGACGGGAAAATTCTGTGCACATCATTGCATTGATGTAAAGTGATTGTGGTTTCTGTTTTGTAAATAGTAAGTACGTTTTATTTTTATAGCACCTTTCACAGACAAAAGTCACAAGGTGCTTCACAAGATAAAAGCATAAAAAACTAAACTTCAGAGGGTAAAAAACATAAAAGACAAAGCTTTGCAGGTTTAAAGCATAGAAGATGAAACTTAACAAGCATAGAGACATAAAAGACGTTCCACATAAAACAATCATTTCATGCCCAATTAAAGCAGATTCAGTTAAAATGCTGAGCAAAATAAAAGGTTTTAGAGTTTAGGAGCAACGGTCTGGAGAGATCTGTCTCCTCCGGTCAAAAAGTGTGTTTGAGGGACCATCAACAGGTTCTGATCCACAGACCTCAGCACTTGATGATCAAATCACAGACATATAAAGGAGCTTGGCCTCTAAAAGTCACCAGTAAATGTTTTATATTGAAGGCGGTAAGCAGAAGAATATATCCAAATTAAAATGTATTACAGCTTTTTTATGCACACCGTGACCCGTTCCTCACAACCCCACTGTTTTGGATTGTATTTGGGTGTTGGTGCAGGGGGCGAGATGTGTCCAGCACTCTTTTGGGGTGAGGTATGTATTTGTGCATGTATGTATACTTGCATTGTTTTATGTTTATGTAAGAGTTAAAATGCTTGAATGCTTTACTGAGTGGCCTTAGAACTGCAGCTCGATCTGGACATCCTCCCACACTGACATTCATGACGCCAGACGGACCAATGATGGCAGATCCTTAACCCTTAAGATCTGTAATGGCCTTATTGTGAGTTTTGACAAGCCAGTAGTCAATACAGTCTCTGTATTTATTCTGTAATATGTCATCCTCTGTTTTTAGCTTTTGTTGAGCAATCAGCAAGTTGGAGTTTGAGCATTTTGTTTCATGTTGTGTAGGTTTACTTTGTTACACAATTGTTTATACAGGCTCCTGTGAGTTAAGCTGCAGTGCTTATACCTACAGTCTTTTGCGGTATATTTATTTACGTCCATGGTTTACTTTGTAGTTTGTTCGTACAAATCATTGTTCTCTTTCTTGTTTGATATCTGATTGTGTATCAAACAAATAAAGCCCCTCCTTTAAAGGATATATTTCTCTGTGATAACCACTCTGTCTTCTCTCCCTTGATTGGGAGATTTAAGATGTATTATGAATCACTTTATTATTTGTGTATGGTGGGGGTCTAGTTTGGAGACCACAGGACTCAATCTTTGCTTTTGCAGATGATGCCGTCATGTTGGCTTTATTGAGCCAGGACCTCCTGCATGCATTGAGGTGGTTCATAACCAAGTGTGAAGTGGTCAGGAAGTCGAAGTCATGACATAAAAGGGATTTGGCCTTTCTGGGTGTGTAGAGTGCCCGATGTGGAGGAGTTGGAGTATCTTGGAGACCCCAGGCAGGTTGGTGTGACATTTGTTTTCATGTGGTTGTAAGACCTACCGGTTGTGGTGAAGAAAAAAACTGAATCAAAGAGCAAAGCTCTCAATTTACAGGTAGATCTTGGTCCTATGGTCCTTAGCGCTGGGTCATGGCATTAGGTCCTAGATACAGGAGTCTAAATTAAGGTTCCTCTGTGGGCGCTCCCTTGGAAATAGTGTGAGGAACACCTAGAGGGTGAGGTGGCTTGTCCATCTGGTTCAGCTGCCTTTGAGACACCTCCCTTGGGGAAGTGTTTCGGGTATGTCCCAGAGATACCTTGAGGAAGATCCATACACACTGAGGGACCACGTCTCTTGAGTGATCTCGAAAGGCGTCATGATTCCCTCTGGAGGAGCTGGAGGAAGTGGCCAAGGAGAAGAAAGTCAGGACATCTTTGCCTGGTGTGCTGGCCCTGTGAGGATATCCATGCCGAAAAAAAACGTTTTCCTGGCATGGATACTTGTAACTTTGGTTTTTTTCATTGTAGATCAATGCACATGATTGTGTGTTCGTGTGACATTTCACACACGGACAAAGCCTTAATAAAGAGGGAAAATTGTTGTTTTTTTACTGTTTCAAAACAGTTTACAGACACATACATTTCTCATTAAAGATACAAAACTTTTTTTACAGACACAATTTTTTCCCACACATAGGAAAGTTTTTACAGAAACACAAATCTCTTCTTACAAGTACGAAACCTTTGTATGGACGGACAATACTTTTATAACAAATCTAACTTCAGACAACCCTAGTGAAATAAAAACAGGAAACCATTCCTTTTGTTCTTTCTAAATCTGAGGGAAGCTTTAAACTCACTTGTTGGTCCTTTTTGTCAAAGTGTGTCGATTAATCTGAAATCATTCATTTTAATTTCATAGACCATCAGACTTCATTTCTTCTTTTCAAGTTCTACATTTCACATTCTAGAAATAAGATTTTTTTTTTAAATCTGACCTTTCATTAAGATGGTAAACACATTTTTTTGCACGAATCTCGAGGAACAACATAACAGACTTGTGTGCCAGATATGAAAAAAAGCATGCAGTTACACAACGTCTTGATTAAGCTGATAATGAACCTGGCTGTTGGCAACAGTTGCCCTGCGGGCAGAATGCTGTTTCGTTGCATGCAAGAAGGGTGTGCTTGGCATGAAACTGGTTAATACAGCAGTTAAAAAGTCACATGCCACTCAGCTGCACGTCATGTATCTACGTGTTCAGTTGGTCTTGTATTAAAGTTCATTTAAGAAAAATACTCTTGAATATAGTTTGTGTTTTTTTCTTTCAGCTTTTTGAACACTGTGAATTTGAATACTTTAAACTGTCTTGAAGGTAAGTCTCTGAACCTGGGCTTTTTACTACTCATCTTAGTTAAGTTAAACTAGTTTTTATATAAAAGGAAGAGCCATCTATACCAAAAAATACTATTGCCATAGATTGTTAGGGAAATCCTGTCAAATGGCTAGAATTTCCCAAAAAAGATGACACTTTTATTTATTTTTTTAAATAAAATAGTTGTATAACAAACTGTTGGTATGTCTGAGGCAACACGGAACCAAAAACAATCCCCTCCAACAGGGAAGAACCAAACTTGGTCACGGCGGCCATCCACCCCAACCGGTTGGATCAGATGAGACAAACAAACACGAAATAACTTGAACATCTACTAGACGGCAGATAAAGAAAAACAATCAGGTGATTTCAACGATGACCACGATAAAGATAATAATAATCCTAATAAGGGAAGTGGAAGAAAGGTGCACATTGTAATGCGACGCCAGGAGAACAATACGGCGAATGACAAACGACTGTGGTGTTGAGCGTGAGCTAACCTTGTAAGGTCAGATCTCCCTGTCCTCAACTGACATCTGTGTTCAGTCCTATGACGAGGCCAAACCACCAACTCATGAAAAAGATACGAAGCCGAAACCTGTACTAAGCATAATCCAAAAGGACTTTAATGGAACTAAAATTAAAACCTAAAAAACAGCTGTACTGCATTGAAATATATATATATATATATATATAAATATATATATTTATTAGTGTTTTTAAGTGTCTACTTAATGAAAATTAAGTTGGAGATCTTCCTAATAAGGTCGTTGAAGCACCATCATATAATTTAAAAAATCTACAGCTTACAGTTAAGACGGCTGAGTTTATATTTGCCCAATTACATTTGAATTACTTTACCGTATTTTCTGTATTATAGAGCGCACCTGTACATAAGCTGCATCTGCTCTATTTTTCAAAAAATAAAAAATAAAATACAAACCGCATTGGGATATAAGCTGCGTGCATCTATGTTGAAAAATTAGATATTTACTGCATGTAATGGACAATTCAGTACTGTAAGTGTACATGTATGTACCTGCTGCCTCCAACGTCTCACCGTAGATTCATTAACAGCAAGATCCAGATAGCCTTCAACTTCAAACTTGCATCATACAAACTTCGTCATGCGGTTTCCATGATGAAGGGGCGAGGATTTGAAAATAATTACCAGTTAGTAATGTGTTGTGTTCTATCCCCTATTCTTCTTTGCATTTTTTTTGCCTATTTTATTTTTTATCGTAATTCCGATTAGAGCGCCACATAGAGGGGAAATCCACAGAATAGCCACACCTTGGTATAAGCCGCATGGTTCAAAAACAAGGAGAAAAGTAGAGGCTTATAGTCCAGAAAATATGGAATCAAAAACAGTAGAAGTCTGTAGCTCAAATGTCTGGTGCAGTGATAAGGAAACACTTTTTCTGTTGCGATTTAGGCAGTTACAGAAAATTATGTGAAACAAAATTGAGGAAGAAGGCAACTTTTGATGTAACACATTTGCACGTTTTAATTCATCATAGAAAGATGAAATACAATATTAAGTCAGGTGCATTTTTTGTGTTGTTTAGCAATGCAGGTGGTTTTTTTTTTCTGATTTTTGCACCAAATACTTAAACCCCTTAAATGTTATTGACTTCACAGCGTGATTATGAGTTAATTATGAGAAATGTAAACTGAACGTAAGCTTAAAAAAAAGAAAAAAAAAAGCGTTTTTCATTCTGTAATCCACATGTATGTCTCACACCTTCAAGACAATACTTCAAGCATTAAGATGTGAAATTTGCACTTTTGGGAGATCGCATAGAGGGTCAGGTCCTAGCAGAAGGAAGCACAAGGTTCATGGTAGATATTTCTGCTGATCTCATACTTGATAAAAACGCCAGATCAACAAAGATAACACCAGCCTCACACCCCCTTTGACTAAGTATCTTGAACTCTGACAACCTCTGAGACCTTAACTCACCCTTCAATTAGAAACAGAAGCTTTGTCTGGTCTGTGATCTAAAACCTTTGGGTGTGTTGTGTGCAAAAATCAATGAGTCGGGAATGGTCATAAAATGGATCACACCAAGGGCGAAATTCAAAAGACGGAAGATTAGAGGAGAATTTAATTGTTCCAGTCGTGCATAAAACCCATTACAGCATTTTTCCAATTGATGTAATAGTGACATCCTTATATTGTTGTACAGTAAGACGTTCTTTTGTGGGGAAATCCTCCAGATAAATACAACAAAGGTGGTGACTGAGAAGACAAAAGCAGCTTAATGGAGGAAGAGAAACGCATCAAAAGATAAACATGTGCAAGGCTGAAAAACAAAAGCCTGTTCAAAGATCAAACTTGTATTTGACTGTAATACCTTAGTGTGAGTCAGAAGTGTGTAAAGAGTTCCCTCGCTACATCGCAGTTCACCTTTTGTAATTTTTTTCATGGCAATTTTTATATTATTTATCTTCAATTCCTGTCTGACAAAAGTGTATAAAGTGTGTTGAAAGGAGTTGTTACATTATTTTTAGAACATGTGTCAAAGTCAGGGCCTGGGGGCCGGATCTGGCCCACGGGAGAATTATATCCGGCCCTCCAGATCCTCTTATATTACTATTATTAACTTTCCCGATATTATCTTGCTAACATATTGAAGCAACACTCCGACCATGGATGCTGAGAGATCAGTCAGAATGGCTTCTGGGATATTGTGTTTTACACAACAAGGGTGTCATCCTCCTCTTCCTCCCTCTAGAAGGAAATAAACCTGAACCTAAACCCCAATCCGCCCAGACAGGCAAAGGGAAGGATATTCCACTATTATGTCCCCAACCTACTGTGTGTTTTGGATTTTGACCCTAATTGAGAACATAAGTCCTGTGAAAAATGAGGAAACACCGTCTTTGCAAAAGAAATAAAACCTGGACTAACCTGATCAATGATAGACAAAATAAGATAAAACAAAATGCTTAAAAGTAAGAGACAAGTTATCAAGGTAATCAAGCTTTTTGTCCTGTGTAATTTTGCGTGCTTTTTCTTGAACAGCGCGGTGTATTTTGGCTGTAGACTATCAAATCAATCTCCTTCGTTCAGTTTGGCAAATCTACAAAAATCTTCTACAGTGATCAGATCTTTGCTTTCATTTTGTAAAACTAGACTTATTTTTATACAAACGTCTTGAATGGCAAAATCCATTTTTTTAAGTCTTTCAGAGTAAACCTTATTTATAAATATTACCTTTGGCACACTAAAGAACAAAAGTTATTTAATGAGCCCTTTTCATACTTCGAAGTGAAACGACTCGATCTATGAGGCTCCGCCTTTCACTCCTTGAGGGTGCCGCCAATTTCCTAAAGTCAACCTAGAGCCGTCCTCGTGTCTGCACTTCACCCACCAAAACAAACACACCCACAAATGTGGGTGTACGTACTGTGTTGCCAGAAATTTTGGCACAGACGTCATAGTGATGTGACTGATGGGTTCATTTTGCAGTGAAATTCAGTGAAATTAGCACTGGCGGTGAATGTTTTTTTATCCTCCATTTTCTTGGAGACATGTGCACCTTTCTGTTTTTGCTTGATAATCCATGATCAAACCAGTACTCCTAATTCGTCGCTCGCTTTTCCACCAGGAAATAGTCTGCTCCTGTTCTCCAGCCGTCTTCCCATCCGTCCGCTTGTGCTATTCTCAGATATCGCTACACGTCGTGCAGATTCCTCGCCAGAAAGTTACTCTCTCAAGGAATATGATAGTAAAACATTTGTGTACTAGTGTCTGTTTTGCTTTTGTTCTCCAACAAAAATTATATTGATGGCAGGAAGTGGAACTTCTGGTATAATTAAGATTGTTGCACCACATTCCAAAAGTGTCACATTGGTCTTATCTTAAATGTTAAAGCTGCTGTGTGACACTTAAAAAAAAAAAAAAATCAAAGACATCCCTTATTTTTACTTGTAATTCACTCACCTTTTATATAAAGACAAAAAATCTTCATAAATGTTATTTTTGTACAATGTGTTTGTCAAAGAGTTCAGAGCTGGTAGCTTCAAGGACGTGTTTGTGAATGGAAATAAAAACAGTTACATATTTTATTACAACTATCTGCATGGGTGTTGTATTTGCTCTTTCCTCCACCCTGATAACGTATTTTCATTTTTAACAGCATCAGCGCACACACACTTGCACACACCCTGCCTCCTGTCAGGTGACATATTAGCTTTAACAGCTTTGTGTAAATATGTCAACAACAAACCATTAAATGATCAATAATCCTCCACTTCTTTGGAAAAGGCTCAACTTAAGATCTATGTGTTGGATTTTTATTGACTGGACATAAAAATCCCTTTTTACAGCTGCTATATATCCGATAATAATCTTAGATAACCTTTTTTGTGCTGTAAAACTTTGTACAGATCAGCTGTTTTGTTTTTATTATTGAAAAGCTCTCACAAAAAAAGAAAAAATCTATTATTTCTACATAGTTGTATTATTATGGTATTTTTTTATGTTCAGCCTTATTTTCAATGAAAGTTTCTGGATTTCTGTTGTATAACAGGCTTGATTTTCTTTTTTTAAAAACTGAAAAACTTAATTTTTACACTGTTTTTCTGCTAATTTTTCCCAATTTTTTTCATGACTTTTTGCTCCAAAAACACATGTAACCAATATTTAAAACATAAGTATTATCAGTTTTGTCCTTTACTCTTAAAGGGAATTTTTAAAATAATTTAATTTAAACAGGAGTGGTTATATTCAGACTTCTGATATGACAAAATATTGAAAAAATATGTAACTTTTTGTTTAAAATAACTTTGTTGATGTTTTTTTTTAGTCTTCTTTAGTAAATAAAAATGAATTTATTTATTTTTATTACAAAAAATAAGTTACTTAGTACAAAAATAGTAATATATATAAACAATTTTCAATCTTAAGAGCAAGAAATTAATTCAGGGAAATTTTTATTAATTCATTTTTTTAGTCTGGATCTCCATTTTTCTCATGTAAGGATGTGACAATTATTTAAGGGTAAAGGTTTTACGGCTTCTTATACTAAATAAGGCCACACTTTAAACAAGTGAGCCATTTTGACAATATTTTTTATTTATATTTTTATGTTATTCTGGCAAGTTTAAGCAAAAGTTATTTTTTTTATTATATAATTTAGAATAATTTTTATTAAATGTTAAATTCAAAATTTTATTAGAAAATAAAAAGTTCTACCTGCTCTTTTGTTTTTTTACTAAAACACTACTTGTACATCTCGTGCTGTGTTCGACTACTTTCAATAAAAGGTTTATGTAAATGCCAGTATATATGCGTTCCTGTGTTTGCCTTCATGATCACGATCTTATTTGGGCTACAAAACACATGGCCATTGAAAGCGCATTGCAAGTTTAACCAGGTCGAGCTCTGACGTAACAGGGACTCTGATTTCGTTGTGATGTTCCTTTAAATCCCAGATGGGCCAACTGTTTGAAAATTGATAATGAAGGGGAACTTAATAATTGATGTTTTTGCCATGCTGGAACTCCATGACACCAAGTCTTTCATATTATCGGAATACATATATGAAAGAAACAGCCTGGAGCATAATTCACTTTGACATTTTGCACCAGCTGTAGGAGGCGGACATGCGCTAGTATCAGAAGACTCACTTTAGGGATTTGGATTGTCTCAATTCTTGACTAATCATTTCGCCTGTTTTCAAGAAAGAAGAATGAATTGAGATTTTACTGCATCCTTGAACCAACTTAGGTTTTGTAACCATTAAGCATGAGGCATGTTATTTTCAACAGGCAGGTCAGATTAGTGTCAAAGACAGACACTCAATACTGGTTTAGCGCAGAGACTGACACACCTTCACCTGTATAGAGAAGACAAAGGATATCATGTAGCCATATATGTTTTCCTGAGCATAGATCAGGTAACTCATTTCTCAGCCAATGAAGAACCAGCGAATATTTCAACATTCCTTTTTTTTTTGCTCTCTAGAATGTATAAACCTCTGTATTTGCACATGTCAGACTCTCCTCTCTCTGCTTTGTCCTTCTGTTTTTTTGACAGTGTGCAGAAATGAAGGCGTGACCTAAGCTGGCTTAAGATGGTGGTGCGATTGTTTTTACTGCTCCATAAAGCAAACTTTGTTTACACCCCACTGCCACATGGAGGCAGCTGGAAATTTTTGATCTTTTTTTCTGTTCAACTGTATTTTGTCGAACAAGATTGAACAAGTCACGCCTACTGCTGGATAAAATTATCTGACATGCTTTTAGTTCCTTTATTTTAGCTCAACATCCTAATGAATAACTTCACTGTTATGCTTTCATAAGATGCCTTAAAAGATTCCCAGATCAGAAGTGGGGTTTTTGACTCCTTATATTTTCTAAAATCTGTTTTTTAAATTATTATTATTATCATTTTACCCTTAACACAAACACACTTGTATTGATTTTTATCAGTTTGGATTTTTTTCCACATATCTCCAGTTTGGTAAGTAACATTCTTCTTTTTAAGAGTTTTTCAGATCATGTGTGAATATTTAATTTAAACACGATTGGCTTTCCCTTTTACTGTTGTGTTTTTAGTTCGTTGGAAGTGAGTTGTAAATGAAAACATCATGGGACCAAATAAAGGATTCATGGCTGTCATTTTCCTGTTGGGATGCATGCTTTTTATCACTCTGACAACTCATGGATGGGATGTTTACCAGCAATCTCTAGGTATTAATTTTTGCTTTATCTAAAACCTTTGTTGTAGCTGCAGTGTTACAAAAGAAAGCCAGACGTTTGTAGTAGTATTGTTTTATAATGTAGTTAAATTAATAAACTATTTTCATGTAAAATATAATCTTTTAATTTGACTCAAACATTTGTGTATTTTGCTTCATTTCTGATTCCTTATTTCACTCCAGCAGCTACAGCTAGTGAATGATTTAGCAGAGCTTGAATTGAATATCTTCCTCTGTTTTTGCAGTACTGAGATCTACAAAACGGCAATATCTAAGAAAGGACCTTCTAAGAAAATACTGTGCTGGTGTGAACCAAAGCTTGGACGACTTGAGGGACATAGACTTTAAAAATTTTATTGTGGATGACAAACATGGCATCATCTACTGCTATATTCCTAAGGTGACGTATAATCAGCATTCGCATTTATAAATGAGTATCAAATATTTCTCTTTTTTTCTTTAAATTATTGGAATAACAAGAAAACTATTTGTTAAAAAGAAAAAAACAGCCTATTTCCTCAATTTAACTACTTAACTTGTTATCACATGGTAATAACTGTTTTCTTGAGATAAAAGAATATAATTACTGCTCAATATCTCTAAAAATATTTTTTATTAAAGATCGCTGAATGCTTCTAATCTTCTAACTTTTAAATATCCGCCCAAATCACACTACGCCTAAAGTATTCAGTGTACGATGCCTGCCGCCATAGACGATCATGGAGCGTGCACGCATGTCCGTATTGTTTTCACATGTTAAACAGGAACGCTTGTTGTTTTTACCTGATCCTGTTTAAACAGGTACCGTTCTGGGTAGCAAGTAAGTACAAACAATCTAAAGTTAAAGGATCAGTTCTCATGTCATTTTTATGACTAGTTAATAAGTGGTGCAGCTCGTATGTTGACATCAGCTGGGACAGCTCTGCTGTAAAATAGTTTATACATAGAAACTGAATCAGCTTAATGATCCTGCATTCGCCGTTTTGGTTCTCATGTCACATGAACTTTTGTGTGTTTCGACTGAACTTCTAATGTATATATATATGTACAGTATATATATATATGTACACAGTATATATATATATATATACTGTTTATATATATATAGAGTATATATATATATACGTATATATGTACAGTAAATATATGTGTATATATATATATATATATATATACTGTTTATATATATATGGAGTGTATATATATGTACTGTATTTATATATGTACACAGTATATATATTTACTGTTTAAATATATATGGAGTATATATATATATATATATATATATATATATATATATATATATATATATAATCTACATATATATATGTACACAGTATTTATTGGTTCTTACTCAAAAAAAATCTATAAGTTTAGTTTGTTGTGTTAAAAAAAAAGCCTTTATCTCGTGTCGAGTTATTAGGCTGTCCCAAGAAAGGGTTATATTGTGGTCACTTATCTCAAAATGCCACCCTGTGGCAACTTAAATGTAGGGATGGGTGTCGATAATAATAATTTCCAGAAACAATTTGATTTGATTCACAAGAACCTGGATCGATTTGATTTTTATTTTTTTCTAATCTTTCGATCCTCTTTTGTGTTTACACATTTATACATATTTCTTTAGAAATACATTAATAATTTACTACATGTTTTGAATATATTTATGTTAATCTGATACAGTTCACATACTGTAAAATGTATTAGTAAATAATTAGATTGCTACAGTTTTACGTGGTTTCTGAAAAGGGGAAGCAGTCTCTTAATTCCAGTGAGAAGATTTCAATCTTGTTATTGTTTTATTGCTTTTACTGTTTAATTGTTTTAATGACTTTTATTGTTTCTGTTCTGTATTTTATTGTTCTTTGATTTTATGCTCAGCACTTTTGTTGCTCCTGCTGTCAAAGGTGCTATATAAATTATAAATTGATTGACTGAACAAGCTCAAAAGCGTTTAGCACACATAGCCGTTCTTATTTTGTGTAAAGTAGTTGTGTACGAAAAAGTGTAACATTTTTGCTATGTTTTACAATTAATGCTTACTAATTACATATTTGGCTAGATTATAAACGGACAGTAAATAAATCCATTTATGCCTGAGGCGAAATTTTTTTTCGTTTTGGGCTAACATTTTTAAGCTAGGTCAAAAAGGAGGAAAACATGTTAAGCATTGCTAATAACAAGGTTCACTGGCAATTAGGTTGATATATATATATATATATATATATATATATATATATATATATATATATATATATATACATGTATGTATGTATAATTTAAATAGTGACAAGATTATGATGGGTACTTTACTAAGATTATAATTTAAAATACACTTTCATTCCCTGCAGGTGGCTTGTACCAACTGGAAGAGAACCTTAATAGCTTTAAACAACAGTGAGCCTTATCCTGACCCCATGTCCTTCGAACATAACTGGGTTCATCATTTCGATAGATTCAAGCTCTTAAAAGACTTTCCACAAGCAGAGAGAAAGGTCAGTTTGTGTAACAACTTTAAGAATGCCCTGAAATTCATTGAAGATTCATGTGTATTTATTTGTTCTGCAGGCAAAACTAAATCATTACACCAAGTTCCTGTTTGTCCGCGATCCATTTGTCCGCCTCATCTCCGCCTATAGGGACAAGATGCAGCAGTATAACCAATATTTCTATGAGGGTTATGTGAGAGTCATTTTGCAATTTTACAAAAACCTGACAAATCTGCCTTACAACCATGAAGTGGCTAAGGAGCGCGGTCTTCAACCGTCATTCTATAACTTCATTCAGTACCTACTGGATCCAAAAACAGAGAAAAAAGAGCCCTTTGAGCCCCACTGGAGGCAGATGTTTCGCCTGTGCCACCCCTGCCTCGTTGAGTAAGGAAAACCTGACAACTGTAACCTGCAACTTCATATAAAATTAATTTTAAAAAGATTTATGATAAAACTGCATTTTTATATTTTTTCTTGTCAGATATGACCTCGTCGGCCATCAAGAGACTCTTCAAGAAGATGCTCAGGAGCTGCTGAAGATCTTAAAGCTGGAAGACGATATCAAGTTTCCTCCTTCCTATGAAAATATGACTTCTCGCAATTCTGTTGAGGACTGGTTTCAAAGTGTACCACTGGAAGACAGGAGGAAGCTGTACAAACTATATGAAAGAGACTTTTTACTATTTGGGTACAGAAGGCCATCTGAACTGCTGGATGAATGATCTGAAAAAACAAGAGTTACTCCAAAGTACACAGTAGTACACAGCTGTCATTCATTTACGGTTAAGCAATCACATTTTTTGTAAGCTGGGTTACACTCATAAAAACTATAGATGTGTTTGCCTTTCCAGAAAGCACCAAATAACAATTTAAGGCCTCTTCTTCAATTTAAATTTTAGCAATATTTCAAGATAAATAAACTCTCTGCCAATGTTTACCAGTGCTATTAAATAGTCTTATTTATACTCGTTTGTCAAGTAGTGGAAAAAGGTCAAAAGTTTTAGACTTTTCATGCAGACATCCTAATTTCCATAGAAGCTGTGATATTTGAAGGTGAAATTTTGAAGAATTTATTTTATATATTTAGAAAAATATATTAAATATTTCCTAACTTTTGCATACATTTTTAAGAAACTACACAATGTCCACCATGAAAACAAGTGTTGGGATGTTATTTATCCTTTTTATTTTTTAAAGTACAGTTGTTTCTTATTTAGTTTTTAAGCATAATTTATTTATTTTTCTATGTTATGTTAATTTATTGTGACGTGTGGCTAATTGGGCCTTATTTTACCTGGGAAGGAAAATCACGCAATACACAAAACCAGTTCTACCTAATTTAAGGGAAATGTGTTTTTATTATTATTATTTTGGGAGGCACAGCTTAATATATTTGACCTTTCAACTAATTAAAAACTGAGATTTAATATTTTTTAAACCTGCCTTTACATGAAAATAAAGCTTTTATTTTTTTTGTTTGCACTTTTTTGTATCCACTACAGTAATTCAAATAAAGAGGGAATTTGTTTGGTCCGCTTTTGTTCTATGAAAATTAAATCCAGAACTCGAGGTAAGAGAAAGTACACTGGGAATGGAGTAGCACTGAGTACGCACTCAGTGGGCACTTTTTGGTAATTTGGAGTCCAGGGGGGTCATGATCTGTTCGAGGAGGTTTTAGTCCTCCTTGATCCTCATCTAGTGTACTTTGGATCTAAGACTTTCACATAACAGTTTTCATGACTTTTAAAGTCAAAATTGAAGTGGTCACACACCTAGGTGTGTAAAATTTTTGTCTTTGCATTTGACAAATCCTTCCGGGGGAGCGGTGAGCTGCAGACACAGCTGCGCTCAGGAACCATTTGGTGGTTTAACCCCCTAAATCCATCCCCTTAATGCTGAGTGTCCAGCAGGGAGTCCCTGAGTCTTACTTTTAGAGTCTTTGGTATAACTCGGCCTGTATTTGAACTCTCGCTATATGCAAGAATGCAATTCCAGCAAATTTTGAAACACAAAAAAGCAGCTTTGCACTGTTATGCATTGTTAGAAATGTGTCAAAAAGTCAATTTGAAAAGCTGCTTTTTTGTGACAGAACCAGCTGGTACAGAATCATGGAAAAGATCAAAGAGCTACGTTATTTAAAGTATGTTTGGTATTTAATTAGACATCTCATTTTAAAGCTTTTTTGCCAAAGTGACTGAACTCCAGCAAAGGCAGTATACTTTATACCTTATAAGGAAAGAAATTTTAAGGATGTTTATATTGTGAATTAACAGAAATTTAGAGGAACTTTAATCTGTTCCCTTCAGCAGACTGATTTCTTAAGGATTGCTGTGTATTGGAGAGGAACTTTGAAAAGTATGTATTTTGTATTTGAAGTGAACATAAAATGGTTTTGAATCGGGACATATTTCTTAACCCCTAAAATTAGCCTTCTTTCCACACAGAAGTTTGCACGCAGTTTGTCACAAACTGTTGTGATTTCACCATTACCTGAAAAGTAGTGCTTACCTTTACTCTAATTTGATAAACAGGTTGTTGGGCCAGTTCTGGTTTCCTGATGATTTTTTTAACTAGATCCAATAACCAACATTAACCCTGTTTAGAAAAAAAAAACTGCATCCACTGCTGCCTTGTATAAATATTCCCAATGGATAAGAAATTCTACCAACCTTCACTTCCAACATATTTAATCATCATTCTATGACAACAAGCACTGCTAACATAGTTATGAAACACTGGACTTGTGCTTTTTTTCTGTCTGGATTCATCCAGCATGAGTAATTTTCTTATAAAACATTTCATACACACGGACTTAACAGGTGTAAAGTTATCAGTGTTTTTAGTATCCAAGTCTAAAAACAATATATTAAGGTTATCTTTTTTAATAAGTTTCCTGTAAATAACCTTTTGCAAAAAATATTCAATATATGTTTAGCAGAAGCCACATAGTTAAATGGACAATGTGCATGAAAGGAGTTGGATTTGTGAGCTATAACACACTGTGTTTTTCTTATCCGATGAACAAAGAAAAATGCAAACTCATGCAATAAAATGATATCCCAATAGAGCAAAGTTGCTGAGAGATCAAGTTACTTTCACAACAAATAAAGGGAGACATCTCTCTGAGACATGCTCTCTACCACTTCTATAATAGAGGCTGACACAAATATTAAATATATTGTCCAGACATTTTTTAATTAACTTTGACATGTAACCAAACATGAGTTTAATTTTGCAGATAAAAATCAAAGTATTAGTAATCTTTTGTTTTTAATGGGCTAATATGGAAAGAGACTGTCCTACAATTGTATTAAAGTACCTGAGATATCCTAATACTGAGGGTAAACATTCAATATTTTTAATATTTTCATTTGAATACTGGAGAATAATACTCTTAGATGTCTGTTTATTCAACCGGCTGACCTTTTTAGATTTTCCTATGTCCTTTATAGGTTCAACTGATGTCCTACTTACTACATATTACTACAGTAATATGCAAAGGATCTACAGAGGGTACAAACATGTACAACTCACTGCTTTAGCTCATGAAACATGCCTGAAAATATAAGGAAAGACGAACAAACCCACTGCAGCTGAGTAAAAGTAACACAGGAGGGCAGTAGAGAAAGACACTCAATAGTCCTTCCTGGTGATTCTTTTGTATTTTTTGTCAAAAAGATAATCAGGTTAAACTGTACAAACAGCTTACTATCAACAGTCAGTGTGTACATTTACATGTTCTCACCTTTACTCTTAATTTTGTCACTGTAGTGAAAAACATGTCTTCATCTTTATGTAATGTCTAGAGATGATTATCTTGAATGAATGAATGAATGTCAACCACAGCAATGCAGAGTATTTGTGTGTAAATAAGAGGTACTGAAGTAGAAGGTTACCGGGCGAGGTGAAGACTTTTAGGGTCCAGAGCAACGGAGAGTGTGGGGAGATTGTTAATATCATCCAGTGTTACGTGGATTCTCTAAAGGAGAAGTTTGAGCATAAATGTTCAGATTATTAACATTGTAAACATTGTTCTGCTTCTCCTGGAGGGCGTTTCATTTTGGCCACTAGGTGGCGATAGCGCTATAAATGTACACCTTATTCCAGAAGAAGAAGAAAGTATGAACAAAAGTTATGTTTTACACCAAAAATGTATCCTTGTTTGCTAAAGTCATACCTCTAAGATTCTCATTTAGTCAGTAATTTATGTTTACGTCAACTGAACGTTAGCATTAGCCGTCCTATGGTAAATTCCATTAAACGTTAGCATCAAGCTAATGGACATTAGCTTTATGTGCTAAATCAATTTATAATTTCGTGAATCGAATTATTAATCTGTTAAGCTTAAATCGATTCAAATCGATTAAATCGATTTTAGCAACCCAGCCCTAAAAAACGCACCTCAGGATAAACTTTTATTGGATACATAAAACCTTTAAGACTTAACCGTTAGACTTACCTTCAGCCTGTGCCGTAATTGTCAAGGAAACACAAATAATACGGAGGATAAAAATGATGAAAAGTCATGACATTTAGAGAACAGAATAGTGGACACATTTTGAGTGTATAGTTGCTCACAATGGCGAGGATAGAATGAAGAAAAACGCAACCAGATAATGTTTCTTCTCTTTAAAGAACTTAATTCAACAGCTTGTTATCTGATCCACTTGGGACTTGAAATACAAACTGACACCATTAGCTTGTTTCAAAAGAAGTCTTTTCCGACATATATATATCATAAAATCTGATGGTATAGTTACTACACTGGAGTAACTGGTTCTTCATATTGCATGTTCATATGATCAGAGGTTCTGTGAGTTTCTCATGTTGAAACCATGTAACTTAATCTTAGCATTCTTGTTTAAACTTTTTCTTTCAGTTGAGGACAAATCTCACTGTTTACTCTTCCAGTCAAGCTGGTAGACTCTGCTGTACTGAACACATAGACATTTGAACAATGAAAGGATCATCTCTGACCTCACCCATTGACTTCTACAGTTCTCTACCTGAAGCCTAAATTTCCGTCTCACGCTATATTGGCTGGAGTTAACTCCGTCTAACGCGGATGTTCTACATATGGGGAAAAGAGGCAGAACCGGGTTGAATCATTTTTTTTTTTTCTCGCCCTTTTTGATTTTTGACCGGTTCGTGGTCCGTCTATGCCAATGGGGCTTAAAATCTTTAGCTAAAGTCTCCACTAAGGTAACACAGTGGTGGACTAATATTACATCATGAGTCTTTAGTGTTAAAAACCTAGTGTTTTACACATAATATGTACAGCTTTTAAAGTACACTACAAGTGACTACAATAAAAACACATTTAAGTATGAACACCGCCTTTCAACTTTTATGGTCCTAATAAGATATTAAATTATGACATGTAATATAATATCTTATTGCAGCCTTTACATACACATTTTTCAAACCGTGCATAGATGAAAAGTAGCAGGATAAGTTTCAAGGACAGAGTACTATTTCACGGTGTTCTGCCAAGGTATGTTCCCTCTGGCGGAATGTGTTTCTCCGACCTCAGGCATCAATGAATTGTTTCGTATCACTTACTTTGTCTCACAAAGCATAAAAAGAAGGTGGATGATTGAGATATACTTTATTTTGGGGATTGACTAATTTTGGATAAGAAATGCTATTTAAGAAATCAGCTGACAGTGATAATTTACTTGTGAAAAGTCACTTTTTTTAAATTTTTTTTGGTGATGTTGAGAATTTCAGGATGAAGTTATTCTACCTAATAATTTGTATTTACACACTTTTTACTATGATCATAATTTGTTTACCAAACTGGGTCATCTGAAAATTCATTTTGGTGAAAAAAATGTTTGTTCTTCAAACCAAAAATGTCTCATCTCCTGTAATGTTCGCTCTGTCACTTAAAGTCCCACTCTTTTTATTTATTGTAAAACCGTTCCTAATGGTCTTTTAATTACAATTATGCTGTTGTTAGCCAAAATTAAAATTAAAAAGAAAAAAAACAACTGAAAAAACTGTTGTTTTTTTTAGGACATATAGTCTCTACTTAGTAGCAGTTGTTGATTAAAAATTCGCCTCTTGGAGTTGTGAGCGGGACCGTCAGTGCACCCCCCTCCCTGTTTCTGAGAGCTTTGCATATTCTCTGGATCACAAATAAGCTCTTTTACAAATGTCTGTGCCTGATTAGCAATTATTTACAAAAAGAAATACTCAGAAATGTAATTTTAGCTTAACTTTCTTAATATATTTCCTTCATCACAATATTCCTCTCAGTGGGGCTTCAACATACTTTCAAAGACTAAGCGGAGGATATCTGAGAGGAAGTTGAGTTTCTCCTTTTAATACCTTCTTATATCAATTTGGATGCCTTATCCCATCTTTTAACCACTAAGCCTGATGCAAATTATTTTTCACAGGCAGGTCAGATTTAGATCTGGTGTTAAAAATGGAACGGATACAAGGTTGGGCTGCTGAAGACACGGAAACACCCTCACCTGTAAAGAGAGAGAGGTATTGAGTTACCACAAATGTGGACTTGTACAGAGATTAGAGAACTGTGACAATCTATTTTTTTTAATTGTCACTTTTGAGGTCACAACTGTACAAAACCTTTTATAATCTCTGTACATATTGCAGACTGATCTTGTCTGTATACGTGTCAGCCTTTTTTCCGCTCTGTTTTTCTTTCTTTTTTTACCACATTAAGAAATGTAGGTGTGTCATCAGTGGGTGGTACAGTTGTTTTTTCAGATCCACAAAGTAGACCTTGTTTACACCCCAATGGCACATGGAAATCTTGAAAAAAAAAAAAGTTTTTGGTCTGTAAACAGGGTTGAACAAGTCACGCCTACAGATGTAAAATTACCTGCCGTGGTGTCAGTTCCTGCTCAGACACCCAGCCTCAGTAAGCTGCTCAAACTGAGGAGGATTACCAAGTTGCCTCTTTTACTGGCAGTTTTATCACTATTATTTATTTATTTTTGATATTACGAAAAAAAATAACAACTTGTATTTGGAGAGTCTTCACATGGATTCAGTTTTGGTGAGTAACATCCTTCTTCTTTTTAAGACTGATACCGTCTACGTGTGGTAGATTAGACTAATGTACACGCACTGATTCTTGAGAATTGGGACAATTAATAGATATAA
Source organism: Oryzias melastigma (assembly GCF_002922805.2). NCBI lineage: Eukaryota > Metazoa > Chordata > Actinopteri > Beloniformes > Adrianichthyidae > Oryzias > Oryzias melastigma. The sequence continues at coordinate 13,160,991 of NC_050529.1, read as the reverse complement.
AATAAAATAAATAGATTAAAAATGATTGACACACTCATTAAGTTGGATTTTACTTTAAAAATCCGACTTTGAGTGTTGAAAAAATATGTCCTGAATCACCAAAAGAAAAGAATCATGAATTTTTTGGTTGAATTGCAGTGATTAATGTTTCGATCGGTAAATACATTTATTTTAACACTTTATTAATGTGAAAGGTAATATTCAGACAGTTTTTTCTAAGTTAATCATGTTTACATTAAAAGTGAAGTCATCTGGACAGCGCACTTAACTTATTTTTTCAAGGATTTTTTATCTTCACTGGCGTCCATGTCCACCTTTGTCATGGGAGGGATTACACATCGATGTAAGGGTGGGGTCATTGAGACCCTAAAGGATAGCACTAGGGTTAAAAAAGAAAAAAAGTGAAATTGTGTCTCTGGTACCGCCTTAAGATATATCAAGACACACGTATCGTGATATATATCGTACCGCCAGACTCTTACACACCCTAGAGGAACCAATTGAAATATGATTTGGAGATTATAGAGCCAGATGGCAATAGTAAAAAAAAAAGAGTTGGCAAATCCAAAAATAAACTGCTTATTTTTCTATAGTATTTTTTTTCCCAGTAGTATTTTAATTATGAATACAATTTTAGCCTTTGTCATTTTTTTAAGACGTGTCTATATATAATTCTGGTTCATGGGTGGGAATGTTGGAAACCCCGTCCCTTTCCCGTTAGCCCTTTCTCGGCACTAAAATAATGGCGAGCAATGTTTGATCAATCCAGCCATACAGTTTTGACGCCAGTTGGACGAGGAGAATGAGAGGGTGGTGGAGCGGAGAGGTAAGACAGACCTGGACACGCCCACTCAGTAGTTTCGTCATTAACCCCGGGTTTTTCCAACATCTGTTTTCTGATCCAACGCGATTTAAATTAAGAAATACTTGTAATTGTTTTGTTTTGGTCCTCTTATATGAGTAAAATGCTACAAGAACATGTTAAAAACACACAAAAAAGACTATTTTCATTGGAGTGGATCTTTAATGCTATTAAAATATGCTCTTTAGTCGTGAAGATAGAGATAAGAGAAGGACATTTAAACAGGACAAGTACTTCCTTCTCAATGTTTTGTTCCTCCATATGTTTCAACAGTTTGTTACCATAAATAAAAAATGCAAATACCATTTTGTCAACAACTCCGTCACTTTTCCGTGAACAGCCAGATCATTATCAACACTGTCAGATGTACATTTTTAGATTATTTATTTATTTTTTATTTATTTATTTTTTTTTATAAAAAACAAATCTTCTATTTTTGTTTAAGGAATAAATGATCATCAGATCTAATTTAATTCATTTAGGGTTTTTTTTCCAATGGTACAATAAAAAATACGTTTAAAATGCTTTTTTTAATCTGCGTCTTCAAGAAAGTGTGAAATGAAACCTTTAGTGTATACATATTACATTGTATCGTATGTCGAAGTGCCTAAAGGTTTTTACAACTTAAGGCGGAACTTGAAAATCTTGTTGGCCTATTATAATTACGTAAACTTATACTTTGAGTGTGTCTGACGCTGTTGTCATATAGCAGGTATGTGAATTAGTTAATGTTTAGCATTCCTTCTGCACCTTTACATAGTTAACTAACATATATCTTTTTCTGCATGAATATGTAATCTTTATCAATAAAAATGTAATAAAAAAAATAGTTTTTCTGAAGAGGTTTTGTCCCTACTCTCAAAAATCAGTGCATGACACCTTCATGTTTTTACAGAAACATTTAAATCTAACTTGCTTTCACTTTTGCTGTGATTGTGTTTTCAGTGGATTGAAAGTGGAATGTAGAGTACATCATCATGGGATCAAATAAAGGATTTATGATTGTCATTTTCCTGATGGGAGTCATGGTTTTTATCACTTTGACAACTCACGGATGGGATTTTTACCAGCAAACTATGGGTATGAACCTTTATTTATTAAAAAACCTTAATTACTACAGCTTTAAAACAGGTCTCCACAGTCTGATGTCCTTGTAATCTGTCACTGTATGACTTAATAAAATAACGAATATCTATTTATTTAGAAATACAGATTTGCAGCCAACGATATTTGACATCACTGGACCTTTTCTTTATTTTGCTTCTGTTTACAAGCTTTTTTGAGCTAAGCTCAGAACAAATGAATGATTTTTGCAAAATTCAAGGATCTTTTAAAAAAACATATTTTATTTATTTCTGTTTGCAGCACTGAGATCTACAAAACGGCAACGTTTAAGGAAGGATCTTCTTAGAAAATACTGTAAAGGTGGGAACCAAAGTTTGGACGACTTAAAGGACACAAACTTGACAAATTTTATCGTGGATGACAAACACGGAATCGTCTACTGCTACATTCCAAAGGTGATACATTATCTGCAATCACATTCTTAAAGCTGCTCAAATGTGGGTAAAATGGTTTTGGTTTTGTGTTTACAAGGTAGAATTCTTGATTCACAAGTTTCTAATTTATAGAACTTTGTTAGCATTCTATGCTAAAGCTAGCAGAGGAACGCAAGCGCGAGAAAAAGTTGACGAAAATGATACTATTTGTCTAGAATTATGAGGACTGTTATCATTTCAGAATAAAGTTAATATATATATACATATCATATATATATATGATATATATATATCATATATATATATGATATATATGATATATATATCATATATATATGTATCATATATATATATATCATATATATATATATATATATATATATATATCATATATAGATATATCTACATATATCATATATAGATATATATATATATATATATATGAGCTAATTGTTAGTTTTAGGCTAACATTTTTAAGCTAGGTCAAAAAGGAAAATGTGTATGTACAAGACTTTTTAGTGAGATGTATTCAAAAACTGTTTAGTCAATTTGAAATTTTTAAAAAAAAAATGTCATCAACTGGTTTACATTTCCTGCAGGTGGCCTGTACCAACTGGAAGAGAACCTTGATCGCTTTAAACTACAGTGAACCATATCCTGACCCCATGGTGTTTGAGCATAACTGGGTTCACCAATTTGAAAGATTCCAGTACCTCAATGATTTTCCAAAGGCAGAGAGAAAGGTGAGTTAGAGCAGTAACCTTAATTAAAATCCTAAAAGTGTCAAATAGAGGTTTGACGTGTATTTATTTGACCTACAGGCAAAACTACAGCACTACACCAAGTTCCTGTTTGTCCGTGATCCATTTGTCCGCCTCATCTCCGCCTATAGGGACAAAATTCAGCAATATGACCAGTATTTTTATGAAGGATACGTGAGAGTTATCTTGGAATTTTACAAAAATCAAACTAATCTGACTTACAGTCATAAGGTGGCCAAGAAAAAGGGTCTCCAACCCTCTTTTTATAACTTCATTCAGTACCTACTGGATCCACAAGCAGAGAAAAAAGAGCCCTTTGAGCCCCACTGGAGGCAGATGTTTCGCCTGTGCCACCCCTGCCTCGTTGAGTAAGGAAAACCTTACCAAAAATTAACAATTATTGTTTCAAACTGAGAAAAAAACAGCGATTTCTTCTCTTTCTTCTCAGATATGACTTTGTCGGCCATCAAGAGACTCTTCAAGAAGATGCTCAGGAGCTGCTGAAGATGTTAAAGCTGGAAGATGAAATCCAGTTTCCTCCTTCCTATGAAAATATGACTTCTCATAACTCTGTTAAGGACTGGTTTCAAAGTGTACCACTGGAAGACAGGAGGAAGCTGTACAAAATGTATGAAAAGGACTTTCAACTTTTTGGCTACAGAAGACCAACCGAACTGCTGGATGAATGATCTGACGCTACCGGTACTCATTCACCTTAATATCGAAACCGCCTCCAAGTATTTGGTTAGTGACCTATAAACACTCAATAATGGTATTTTGTAGGCATCGGAATTCACTAACTGTTTCTTTCTACTGTAAAAAACCCAATAGATACCAAACAAACTTACTAGTGTTGCTATAATCAATAACTGCGGCTGAGCATTCACTTGAATTTAAACCTTCATTTTTTTATAAGCTGGTTGCAACATTCTGATCTGCTGTTGCATCAACATTTCACACACTCACACTAGGTTTTCTTTTTTTAACAAGAACACCATCTAAACTTATGCCACATTCTGAAAGAGGAAATTAACATCCATCATAATAAATGTGAATATTTATGTCTGGTGACATTTTACTTACAAAATGTCTACAAACCTTT
>NC_050529.1:13144313-13156695 GCF_002922805.2 Oryzias melastigma | reverse complement strand
CAATCTATGAAAAAAACCGCGACTTATAGTCCGGAAAATACGGTATTTTCTTCTGTTTTTATTCTGTTATAAAATAACATATTTGTCTAATATAAGAGAAATGTGTTCATTAGGGGAAGAAAAGCTTCATTTGATTTTATTTCAGTGATTTCTAGACTATGATTGGTTGGTTTTCTAATTGCAGAGCCAAAAAAAAAGTTACAATATTCACTAAAGGAATTCAAATTAATAAAATGTCAACATAATTGATCAACTTCTGTTATATGAGAATACAATCAAAATGAATGTGGATGACAAAACCACATTTATTCATATTTAACTTTTCCAGCAATGAAACTGACAAATGTTTTACACTTTTCTGTGAAGTTCATTAAAGTATTACATTTAAAGCAGCAAAGTATGTTTCTATTTTGCACAATATTTCACAAATTATCAAGAAGCACAACAATAAGAAGCATTAGAAATATGGAATAGTGAGCAAAGACTGTCAGTAATTTGTTGTCTTAATTGAGATGAAGGGCGTGAAATTCACCGCCACTGATGGGACATTAACCAGTAAATTTTACATAAAATTGAAATAATAATTTTTTTTAAAAGGGGGTGTGGCTTGTTTTGCAGGGCTTGGACTTCCTTGTCTTGTGTGTTCCGGGAAATTCATACGCATCACAATAGTCAAATACAGGTACCTGCTTCTCAGTTTTAAAAGAACAAAAGCACCTTTATTTTAATATTTAAAATATTTTTCTATCTCCAAGTCTGCATACCTGTGTGTAGCAGACTTACGTCAATCGATCGTAAAGGTCATGTGAGTGGATCGTCGGCCTTCAAAGATAAATAAGCAGTAAAGAATAATATAATGTGAAAAAAAGCTCTTTAAAATAAATAAACCTAAGCTACTCTTTCAACATAATCCCTGTCTATGTTACAGCCATGAGACTGTCAACTATGCATTAATTGTATACATAGAATACCTTTATTTTATTGTGTCTATTATATTTGTCCTTCAGCCTTTTGTCATAGAACGTCTTTCTAAGAAAGCTTTCCAGGAACTAAATGTGCTTTCTCACTGCATTGTTTTACATTCCATCTGGCCGTTTCGGATCTTTATTACGCACTCACTTTGTTTTGTCATTTTTTTTTTTTTAGTATTGTGCAACTTTTTTTGAATGGTCCTTTCACACCTTATGATTTCATCAGGGTTACGTTGCAGCGTATCTACTGATACAAAGATAAAGACTGCATACTGTCAAACAAGTCTCAATTGTGGCAAAGGTTAACGCGGTATCAAGATGAACCCATTCCAGTGAAAGCTGTTTCTAGATGTTCTTGTGGCTTTTTTTTAATGAGGAAGGAGAATTAAAAATCTAAATGTTTCTTCATTCAAATTGTTTAATATTAAGAGAAATGAAAAAATGCAGTTGGAAAAAGCTTGCAGCAGTGAGGTAGGTGCTACAAGCTGTTCTCCTTTTGATGCATTCACTTGCACCGCCTGGTTATCTCCAATATTGGTCTCCAGTTTTATTGCATTTTAAATAGAATGATGTCGGGGAGTGGGGCAGGCCCGTACCAACACTACCTTTCACTGCCATAGAGTGTGACATAACAGTGTTTTTCAAGGACAATCCCAGTTTACGATTTGTCAAAACACCTTTTTACTGGTATGCAAAGCATACAGAGCTATAAATACTTAACCAAAAACAAATACACCAGGGTTGTTTGTACACGGTCAGTCTGATTTGACCCATCCCCTGTGGGAGTGGTGAGCTGCAGACACAGACGTGCTTGGAAACTATTTGACCCCCAAAATCCAACCCCCTTAATGCTTAGTGTCATACATTGGATCCCATTTTTAAGGCTTTGGTACGACAACTTTCCAGTCTCACTCTACCACAATTCCACAAGTTGTTGTTTCTGTCACGCACAAAGTTTGGTCTCCTCCTCTTAGGTGTAGTACAAAGTGGCGCATTAACTCCTCCATTCCGTGGAATAGTTTGACTCATCTGTTCCAAGAATCAGAAAGGGGGGAGAAATTAATCTCACTGCAAGTGTGTGTCTTTGTGCACCATAAAATAAAGATAAGCCTTTTAAAATCAGGTGACGATGTTTACCTGTTTTCAATTATTTGGTCAGATCCACTAAGTGAGATGACGGTGGGATCAAGGTTAGGAAATTTTGATCATAACAAACTCAGAGAAGGATTATTCTTTTAATTGGCCTTTGAGAAATTTGAACTTTATACCCGTTTGACTGGTTAAACCACAAGACATGTGACCGCATTTGGGTGCTGCCAAAAGTCCTTCAGCCAAATTGTGGACTCTTCTATTAAATAAATAAATAAACAGAGAAATTATGTACTTTTTTATTATCTTATTACCTTGGAGACTCCTATATCATTTAGAATCAAAAAGAAATGCTGATTAAAAAGTGAGTTATTTTCATTAGAAGTGTTTTTTTTGCACAGTATGACTCTTTTTTTATTTTTTTTCTGTGTAAATTCTTGTTTGTTTGTTTTTTAATTAGTAATTGTAATAATTTAAAACAATTTAAAACAGACATATGAATTTATTAAATTAAAAAAAAAGTTTAAAGCTTAAATAAAAATGAAAGAGCAATCTTTAGATATTGAGTTTAAACATTTTTCACAAAAGCACAACCAGGCTGGTTAATGGTTTAATGCCAGATTTTAGATCTCAAATATGGCAGAATTGAGTTTTACCCCCCAAAAAATGACATTAATTTGAAAAATGATCCAAAGAATAACTCCAGACTGTCTATTTATACATGTAACTGCTTAAGAAAAGACCCTAAAAAGTCATTGTTTTGTCGCTAAATGGAAAACCTTTTACAGTCTTGCTGTTTTGCAGATTTTTTTAGTGCATGTTTTTTTGTTGCACAGTGAACTGTGTTTTACGTTCTGATTGGCTGTAGATCTTTTCAATTAATATGGAGAGAAAATAGACTCACTCCAATTTGTGGGTGTATAATTCTTGATTTGTGCGTAAATTAGAATTTGTGCGTACTTATTCTTGATTTGTGTGTACCTTTTCTTTATTTGTGCATGCGTAACTGAGATTTTATATGTGCTTAAGAGGGATTCATGCGTGATTTTTTTTAATTTGCATATTTAATTAGTTTCAAGCTGTGTAATTTAAATTTTTTTAATGTGTAAATTTAAATTTATAGTTTTTTAATTTAATTATTTTTGTACTTATGCACATAATGTATTTTATGAGTTACAAATCAAGAATTATGCACACACAATTAGGAATATGAACACACAAATCCTAAATTACGCCCAGTTAAGGAATTATGCACACGCAAATCCAAAGTTACACACTAATCAAGAATTACACACACATAAATCGGGGTTATACTTGTTTCTCTCCATAAATTAATCTCCAGAATTTGTTCAGTTTGCCAGATTTACACACTTTTAATCACAATCAGATCTAATTTTGATTTTTTTTTTAAGAATTCTGGACCTATTTTTCTATGAAAGGTCAAACTTTTAGCGTTTAAACAAAATAGAAAAGTGTAAAAATGTTCATGTGTGTCTGAGAAAAAGTTTAGAAATGTGTAGTGAAGACGTTTACAGCCTTAAAACATCTAAACTTTATGGATTTCACTGATGCTGGGTTATTTTTTAGAACATAACCCCTGTAATAAATGAGGGAACACTGTATTTTTACAAGCTTAAACTCAATTGAAACAAGCTTAAAACCAAAAGCTGCCAAGTTGGTAAACTGACTTGCATTTCCTTTCACACTCAAGTGTAGTGCCTGAAAGGCAGCAGCTTTACAGCAAACAGCATGATTTCTTGAGGATTTGAACACAAATGCATTATGGGATAGTGAGGCAAGTGTCTGTGTTTGTGTGGTGGAGAGGAGGACTACAGAACCCAAAGGAAATTGTTGTTTCCTCTAAAATGTCATATATTTTTATTGAGTTAAATAAGTCTAATAATAGCATAACGAAGTGCTGCCTTTCTGAAGAAATCCTCGACTGAAAATAGGAGATTTCTTTGTTACAAGCAGTTATTGTCACAATCTATTTCTAAGACTGAAAAAGGCTTATACCTTTATCCGCTGAAGAGGCGGATAGAATGTAGGTGTGGATACCCTGCAGGGATGACTTGACAGTTGATATTTTACCATGACACAATTTCTTTTTACTACTATTGCTGAGATCTGTCAGTGCTTTGAGGCTGTTTTGTTACTGTTTCTTTTTTTTATTAACAGGTATGCTGCTGACAGGGCATGACTCACTTTTTAACTGCTCAAGGGAATTACATTAAAATGACAGATAATCTACACGTTTTGTTTTGGTCTTACTGGCAGACTCTCACAAAAGTGAGTTTAGTTCTGGAGGACATCTGCCTGCCAGAGCTTGTGAGAGAAGAAGACGCCTCAGATGTTGCCATAAGTGTAGAGCATTGACTGTAAATGAGAACTGGACTGAGTGAGTGTGATGTCACCCATAGAAAAATGATTTACTTCTGGATCCAACAAGATAGTCAATTGAGTCACCCTTTAAGAAATTTGGATTTGCATTCATTACCTTCTTTTTTTTTTTTTTCTTTTTTTTTTTTAATAAATATGAATTATGTCTATTTTTTGGCACAGGCACAAAAAAAGTAAAAAGAAACTCCCAAAATGTGATTTTTTTTTTTGTTTTATTTCTTTTTACGTTTTTACTTTTTACTTTAGTAGATGCCAAATTAGCCAAAAAGCTAGCTTATTGCTTAATTACTAGCTAAACTCCAAAATAGCCTAAAATTCCTCAGTAAACTAAATTAGTCAAAACGTTAGCATGTTGCTAGAAGCTAAACTCTAAATTGGGCTAAAAATCCCAGTACATTACACATTTGCCAAAAACATTAAAATATTGCTGAAATATTAGCTAAACTCTAAATTAGCCTAAAAAACCCCAGTAAAGGCCAAACTAGCCAAAAAAGCTAGTCCGTTGCTCAATTACAAGCTGAACTCAAAAATAGCCTAAAATTCATCAGTAAACTAAATTAGCCAAAACCATTAGCATGTTGCTAAAATAGAAGCTAAACTCTAAATTAACCGTAAAAGTCATAGTAAATGACAAATTAGCCAAAACCGTTAGCATGTTGCTAAAATAGAAGTTAAACTCTAAATTAACTGTAAAAGCCCCAATAACAAATTAGCCAAAACCGTTAGCATGTTGCTAAAATTTTCCGAAATTACTATTAAAGATGAAAACATATAGTATAAATATATTTAAAGGCTTATTGCTAATCTAAAATTTAGAAATTTGAAGAATTTCTCATTCATTTCCTATGGGGCTAATTTTGCTCAATATTTCAAAAACTATAAAGGAAAGACCAAAAATACAAGCAGTAACGTCCTGAACAAGCTAAATGTTTTACTATCAAGATTGCTGAAAGTGTGATTATAAAAAAAGCCAATTTAGTAATCCTTACTTTAAGAAATGACTATTTTATTTTTTTTCAACCGGAGAACCACCATGGAGAGATAAAAGGTTGCAGACCTCTGGTTTAGGAGGCCATTTTAATGTTTTCAATGTCAGGAGCAGCATATATATGATTGTCCAGTGCTGTAACTCAAGAAAACAAATGTTAACAAAAAACAGAAACATTTGAAGACATTTTATCAAGATTGAAGCTAAAGTAAACTGGACTAAGCTGGCAGCTAAATACTGCACATCCAGATGAGTATCAGTATCAGTTGAGCTAATCTACTTGACTTGATTACCCTCTTGGGTTAAAGATCTTTAGCGATAAATCCTCGTGTGTCAGTCATACGATAGGACTCGTATTATTGTAGCTCCACCTCATCAGCGCCTCTTTAACAGGGCGGTGGTTATGAAACGCCACTTCTATTTTTGTATTACCTTTTCAAATGTTGTATTTCTAAATCTCACGGGGAAAAAAATAACAAAAGCTGACACTGATCCAACTGATTAGGACAGGCTACTGTTCCTGGTTTGTGCAAGAAGGACTTTTGCTTCCTGTTTTAAAGCAGATCTTTTGTAGTTAACTATCTAAAGTGTTTCATTTTCAAAATGTGTTCACTGCAAACCCAAATCTTTTTTTGAGTTTATTCTGAACTGAAGCTATAGAAATGCCAAATGGAAACTCTACAGCATGTTGGGAAGACTGTCCTCAGTCTCAGGGATTTGTCATGAATTCAAGGTAAAGTCAGTTCATCTGAAAGAATGACTGGAATTACTCGTTCTAATCTTTTAACAGAAACATTCTAAAAATAGTAAAAACAACATCCAGCATGCTTGAAGTGCTGACAGTGATGTGTGAAGGATTTATAGTTTGACGTGAATCTGTGAGCTTAAGGGTAAAGTATCTAGTGTGTTTTAGCTCTGAAGCATAGATCACTTCCACTTTTAACATAAAGTTGTATGCTTTAACATACTTCAAAAGACTGATGGCAGCAGATATGAGTAAATGAAGAAAAACTCTCATTATTGCTGCCAAACTTTAAAAACGATGTCATTTCTAGTGAAAGGCCCACAGCAAAAGCAAGAACAAACAGCGGTTGTGTGCTTCCCTGAAGGCTGAGAAAACAGAACCTGATCTGACCTCACACCGCTCACACCCTCTCCAACATCCTTAATGTAAATCCAGTTTGGGATTTCTCATTGATTCTTTTGACCGCCGTAACTCTCCAACCGTTTAACGGAGAAAAGCCTAAATTCTACTCATCTTTCCCGAATCGCACGTCAAAGAGCGTGTTATTCAGCAGCTGTTAAAGGGTTAATAGCACGAGCAAACAAGGTACTAGTATTTTTGGCAGATACTCAAAAAGATGATTTACTATGAAAGGTGTAATTTAATGTAACAACAGTACAGGTACACTTCCTGAATCTACTAATGTTCCTGTTAAAACAACATTGTTGGTGTTCTTGCTCTTGCATGGCGCCACTGACAGCCTTTCATCTGGCCTTCCTTTGGATTTCCTTAATCTCAGCTGTGAGAATAAGTAGAGTTAAACTAAAAAGAACCCTTTTGGAGAGAAACATTTAAGGGTTGTTTTACCTCTCTGAAGACAAAAACTACCAAAAATGAAAATTTGACATGACTGTATGATTCATGCGCCCTCAGGGAGGAACGCTTTCTTCTCACTGTAAAAGAAATGATAGAAATGAAGTTTGGGAAAGGTCTTCAGGTTTGGAAGATGTTGACAATCGTAACGTCTTCTGGTTCAAAGGGAAAGGTCACATTAAGCGCCGAAGCACGAGTGCGTGGGACGCCGTATCTGAGCAGGAAGGGACGGATAAGAGGGAAGGACGGCACAGAGATGAAGACTACCCCCTTAAGTCCTTGAACTGCCCAGAAGAAACCTCCGTCTCGACCACATCCTCCTCATGAGTGCTGGTAGCTTTAGGGGGCGTGGCCAGTTCTCTCAACACTCCGATAAAGATCTGCTCTAAACAACCTTGATTTCAAAAATGTGTTTCCTGCTTCCCTTTTGTTCCAGTTGATGCACTTTCCCTTATCTTATGGTTTATTTCATACGTTTCTATAGGAAATGTCAGCTTTGAATTATGGGTAAAATGGATTACTATCATTTTGTAAAGATATTGGGGTGAAATTGCCATTAATAAGGAGGAATTGTCCGGATGGGCTGGGAGGCGTCACATGGTGGTAGTCAAAATGAAGCTCTTTCTTCACAGATAAGCTCTTTTTTTGTTTTAATGTTGAGCTCAGACAAAGCACAGATCTCCACGGCGAAGACACGGACGGATGTTTTTTTTCTCCGACTGATTAGATTATCTGTTGGAGAGCTTTGCAGAGAGGTACGTACCGGTATCTTGCACTTTATATGGGTTTAAAATGATCCATCTGGACCAGTTATACATTTTATATGAAAATATGAATTATAACTGCTTTGTTTTGGGTAAACTTTGTCTTAAGTTTTAGTAGTTCTGGGCCTCTTTGGGATTTTTACTTTTTTTTTAATAATTTGTTTAACCCAGCAGTATCAATGGGGGATTTTCGCCCGAGCAAAAGTTTTTAATCGGTGTTCAATATGTTGTATTTTTCTGAGTGTTATGGGTTCCAGGATAAAGTCTCACATGTCCCAGGAAATGGCGGACAAAAGGCCTGCAGTATCTTTTTTTTTTAGGATTTTTTTCGTCTCAAATTCCTAATTTTTTTAGTCATTTTAAATCATGTTTTCAGGATATTCCTATGTTTATTTTTACATTTTTGTTACATTTTATTAATTTAATAAATTTCAAATTTAAAAAATGTGCGACTTAAAATGAATTTGAAACAGTTTCAGGTTAATTGTGGAAAAAATGTGTAATATGATAAAGAATGTTTTAAGAAAAAAAAGGCTGCAAATTTGTTACATTAGTAAAAAAATAAATAAAAATATTAGTTTTTATTATTTTAAATTTTAAAGTTGAGAAAATTCAAAATTTTCATTTTATGAAAAAAAAAGATTTAAAATACAATAAATCACAGAAATTTAATTAGTTGATCCAATATTTCATTTTGTTACATATTAAAGAAAATTACTCTAATTTAACATGTGTTGTCATATTTTGATTTATTTTTTATTGGGTATATTATTTTAGGTAAAAATTACCAAGGTGTAACTTTTAATAGCGAAGGTGTTCTAGGGTTAAATCGTTTATTTTAAAATTTTATTTTTTGTAGAAATACTTAATTTCTATCATTTTAGTGCTACTGCAGCCTTTTTTTTCTTAAAACATTCTTTCTCATATCACACAATTACTCCACAATTAACCTGAAACAGTTTCAAATTCATTTTGAGTCGCAATTTTTTTTCATTTTACTACAAAAAAATATATCAAACACTTTTGCTTTAAATGAGAGATCAGTCAAAATAAAAATGTAGAAATCCAAAAACAAAATCAATGATGAGGTTTAAACTCTCTGCAACACTCCTCTAAAATACAATGTTTTAAGGATTTATTCCATGAGGTTTCATGATCTATACTGTAAAAATGAAACATTTAAATAAGTAACAAAAGGTCTGTAATTTGTTGCATTAGTAAAAAAATAAATACAAATATTAGTTTTTATTATTTTAAATGTAAAAGTTGAGAAAACCATCAATTCAACACTTTCATTTTATGAAAAAAATTATTTAAAATGCAATAAATTACAGAACTTTCATTAGTTCACATGTTTCATTGTGTTTGTTTTAAACCAAAAGTTTTAAAACTAAAAACTTGAAACTTTCTTGTTAAATTTGAATTAAAGCGTGATCTACAAAAGGACAGATGAGTGCAGAGACTACTTCAATGTTGTCCTGCAGAGTGAATAATTTGCATTAAGGAATTTGCTATAAAAAATGTTAGACATCAACATAACGTCTCAGACATTGTTGGCCTTTAGGGTGTGTCTTTGAAACATCAGCTCTGGTGGGAAAACGTGAAACCCTGGGAGCCATGGCAACCAGCAAAGCATTCCTGATGTTTCCTCTGATTTTGGGAACCATCTTCCTCATCACGTTTTCCTACAAATGGGATTCAAGACAAAAAAAAATCTGTAAGTTGCATGTCTGTTTAAGCTGTCTCTTAGGAGTATTTTTTAATGTAATAATAATCAAGTAAGAATATTATCAACTATAACAGAATGTCAGGAAGTGATGGATAGATTTTTCACCTGCTTGTTATTTATTTTTCCAGCACAGACAATTCCACAGCAGCAACATGAGAGAAAAATGCTCATCAGAAAAATGTGCAACGAAAATAAAAAACTGGGTGTAAAAATCACAGAAGACGGCATTGATAAGAACCTGATAGTGGATGACGCTCACAGAATCATCTACTGCTTCATTCCCAAGGTGATGAACGCACACGTTACCCAGAATTCAAATGCAGAACCTGGAAACCACAATTTATTAATAGATTTAGTTTTAAAAGACTGTTTTGCTTTATTTATTCCTTATTTTTCATTTTATTTTTTTATTAGACAATGGGTCCCTTTAGTAGACTTCTTTATCTCATCCACAGGTGGCCTGCACCAACTGGAAGAGAATCATGTTTATTCTGAGGCACGGAAAGCCGTATCCTGATCCCATCACCATCGATCAGTCACTGGTCCACGGACACAATAAATTTAAGGTTTTGGAAAATGTGGAGATCCTGGAGAAACGGGTGAGTTTGTATGACAAATTAACACACATCTGATTAACTCTCTTTATTTTTCGATTTTTTTTCTTTTAACTTTCTCATAATCGATAAAACTTCCTGGTTGAATTCAGCAATAAACAAAATATAAACGTCACTGTTGCAACACCTAAATAAAAATGTAATAACTGTATTATATATACATCTATATTATATATATATATATTCCTAAAAACATGCTTTAAAAACAGATTTGTTAGAACTTTAGTGGAAATACCATAAAAGTTCCACACTTAAAAGAACATTTTACAGAAGCCTTCCTCTAAACTTCAATGCCATGCTAGCAGACCGTCATATCACGCGATGTAATTAATCAGGAGGTTTTTAAGATAAGATCATAAATGATTATATTTTTAAATGAAATTATAATCTATATTTATAACATTTTTTAGAACTTAATTCATTTATATTGAACTTCAGTCATTTTTTTCATCTACAAAAATCACTTTTACTTTGAAATTGACACTTTACTTTGAAAATGTATTTACTTCCAGTTGTACATACTGTTTATTTAGTTCATATTGTAAAATCTATTAATATTCTTCATTATAGAGCAATCTTTTTCTTTTTTTTTTTTTTGCAGGAGAACAACATTTAATATACTGTTCTATATGAATAAAAATTCTAAATCAGTGATCTTGAATATCACAAATAATCACACTAATCCTTTTGAATCCATCCTCCAGTCATAATTTAAAGAGGTCCAACATTTGTACTTCCTGTTTTCTCTCATTTTGAACTGAATGTGGGGGTTAGTTGGGCCGCATGCTCAGAGAACGGCTTGTTCTGCAATTTCTAAATATTTTGCTCTTTTTTTCCATTTAGTTTTTCAGTCTCCCTCTATATATATATATATATATATATATATATATATATATATATATATATATATATATGGTGTGTAACAATTCATTTTAACAATCTGATTCCTATCATAAATAGTGGTTTCTGTTACGATTCATTGTCAAAATTAGATCATTTTAAACAATCCAATTCACAACCTAAAATGGATTCAGGACATCTTTAGCCAAAAACTTATGGAGAGAAAATAGACTCACATTAATCTCCAGATGCGTAATTCTTGATTTGCAACTCATACATTATGTTTTGTGCAAAAAAAATATGAGATTCAGAAAAAAATAACAAAATACAATCTAAACATGCACAGATTAAAACAGCTTAAAAACAATTACACGCATAAATCTTAAAAAATTACGCATGCACAAATCTGATATGAGACTCTTTCCACGTCTCGAAGATTTGTCCGTAAGTGATGTGTTTATATGCTTCTAGAATGCTCGGTCATCAGTTTTTTTATCAGCCGCTTTGAACTTAATATTTTTATTTTTTAAAGGGATAAAAGTTTCAAAAACGCATATTTATACTTTTTTATTATATATCTGTTTAAGAAAGTGTGAAAATGTAAAGTTTCATCAGATAGTATTCACAATCCAAGTTCAAAGCAGCTTATAAAAAAACTCTGATGACCCAGCCTTCTAGCAGCATTTAAACACATCACTTAGGGACAAATCTTTTCTTTCTTGGAGACATGAAAAGAGTATCACATTAGATGCGTAATTTTTCAATATTTATGTGATTCAAGTTCTTTTCATTTGCGCATGTGTAAATTGTATTTTGAGTTTTTTTAATTTAATAATTTTTGTACTTATGCACAAAATATATTATATGAGTTACAACTCAAAAATTATGCACGTATAAATCGGGATGAGTCTATTTTCTCTCCATACAATTCAAATAGTGTGACTCGGAGATGCATACCTGGTACTGAACAGTGCAGGTAAAGTTTTCCAGATTCATGTATTTCTTCTAAGACAATCACGTGTAAATTAAATATATGCACAAACAAAAAATAATGGCAAATCCTTTCACATTTTACTTTCATAAAGTTTAGCCCTCTTTTAAGTTGTTTTTATTATTACAACATTTGACCACACTTTATGCTCACATGTCAAACTTAAAGTTTTCCCGCACAATAGACGTTAAAAGGTCTTGATAATTTTTCGCTGTCATCACGTGTGTTTCGTCTACTGTGATGGTCGCTTTTATGTCATAGTAAAATAATACTTCTATGTCTTAATTCAAATAGTACTTAACAATATTTACATTTTAATCAATTTATTTGATTTTGAACAATTTTTTAATGGGATAGGTCAATTCAAATCTACCTCAGACAGACGATTAATTGTTACAT
>NC_050529.1:13121031-13143882 GCF_002922805.2 Oryzias melastigma | reverse complement strand
CAGTCCAGTCCTTTTTTAAATTTATAAATTTCAGCAACTACTAGTTGTTACATTAAAATATCCATCCCTGAGCATTATATTAGTTATAAATATTTATTCCTGTTTCATGTTTCGCTCCCTAAGTTTAATAATAGCAATTTCTATGATTTTCTTCAAGCTGTTACGCCAACCAGTTTACCAGTTTACGAACGTCTCACCACACGTCTACTCTGTAGGAACAGCTGAAGAACTACACCAAGTTCCTGTTCGTCAGGGATCCGTTTGTCCGCCTCATCTCTGCTTACCGGGACAAGTTCCAGTACAAGCCGATGAACGAATACTTCTATCAAAACTTTGGAAAGGTCATGCTGAAGCGTTACGCCAACCAGTCTGACCCCCCAAAAACAATGAAGGAAGCTTACGCGCTAAAGAAGCTGCCCTCGTTTCGCCACTTCATTCAGTACCTACTGGATCCCCAAACTGAGAAGAAGGAGCCGTTTGACATCCACTGGAGGCAGATGCATCGCCTCTGCCACCCCTGCCTCATAGAGTAAGGATGCTCTGTTCTGGAGACACTTTCAAGCTTTTATAGCATTTGATAGAAAAACTGCTTATTTCCTCAGCTATGACTTCATCGGCCATCAGGAGACTCTTCAGGAGGACGCTGGAGTCCTGCTCAAGATGTTAAAGCTGGAGGATGACATCCAGTTCCCTCCTTCTGAAAACAACATGACCACCTCGGATTCAGTCAGGGACTGGTTTAGACCGGTTCCCTCGGAGGACAGGAAGAGGCTGTACGAGCTTTACGAAAAAGACTTCAGGATGTTCGGCTACAGAAAACCTGCGGAGCTGCTTGATGAATACATGTCCTCCACATTTTGGTAAAAAAAAAAAAAAATTTTTACAGGACATGCGCTGTTTATTTATCCAGGCAGGACAGATTCAGAACAGCATTCTTAATTACAAATGTGGCCCGTCAAAAAAATTAATAAATAAATAAATTCAATAGAATGAGAAAGAAACACATTCTAAAATATAAAATCATTTTAATGAGTAACAACAGCATTCATCTTTAAAATCGTCATTAAGATGTTTTTTTAATATGAAATAATAATTTTCCTATGTTGTTTTTTCAATTGTAACCAATGAGATTTAAGTTTTCATCTGCTTTTTGTTCATCTTTTTTAATATTTTTATTGGGCCTGGACTTTTACAAAACTGTGCAATTATATCAGTGATTTAAGTGCATTTTTGAATAAGGAGCCACAAATGAGTCAGTCTGTTGGCTGGAAAAGTCACAAGTAAATCTGGACTCACAACAACTTGATATTTTCTTCCATCAAAATGTCACAAACCGAATTAAATTCATGGAAAGTAATCGATTTTTTACAGCAGTTAAAGTGAGCTTTTGGTATTTTGCTAGAATCTTTTAAGAAATTGCTTTTCAACTATTTTTTATTGTGTTCTTAGTATTTGTTTTTGATGATGATTAAATAAAATTAAAAATAAAAGCTCACAATTATTATTTTTTTATATATAAATCATCAATTAGAAGTGGATAAAAAAAGTTAGTTTTCAAAAAAGACAACTCTCTGCTCCGCTACACAATGGGAAGAGGGGACGGCGTTGCTCCGCACCAACCGTCCCGTCCACAACTCGGAGGCAAATTTCTAATAAATTACTGTTAATCTATGTCTTAGAAACAGATTTAAAAAAAAATTTATGGCTAAAAGCGGCATAATGATAATCAAAAGACCAATGGGAAGACTGTTACAATAGATCAAAAGATGATCCGAGTGGATCTTTAAATATACTCTACATTTATTTTAAATATTTCTGGAAAACCTTCTGTCCTTAGAAGTGCATCTTTATTCTTCTGGTCAGAGTTTGTTGCTTCTCAGCTTGTGAATTAATTATGATGCAACATCTAAAGCACACTTGAAATCCTGAGCTTCACTTTAGAGAAGAGAAGATTATTCACTGAAGAAAGAAGAAATAGCAAAAGACCATAAAAATGATTTGTTCTGGCTTCTCTTGCAGAGACTTGACACCATTACACAACCGAACAATCCATGTTTTAGCTCATTAACTGAATGTCCAGTTTGGGATGCTCTTGTAATCTAACAGCTAAACACTCATATTCATTACTGGAGGGGTCTGCAACCTGAGACTCTGGAGCCGCAGGCGGCTCTTTTGTCTCGATTGATGCTCTTTAGCTCATGGAAATAATGTTAAAAAATAGTGTTTTTTTTCTTTGTTTTGATTCATTTGTTTTAGTGTTTATTAAATTTTGATGTTTAAATATTTAACATACCAAATACCAGAGCAAATGATGGCAAAATCTTCAATCAACTATTATTAGAATACATTTAAAGCATTCATCTGCAAAGAAAAAAGTGACAAAAGTCAAAATAATAAAAAGTGTCATCCTTGACTTTTTCTCATACTTACTTTAAGTAAATCTACTGCAACACTAGGATCTGATTTGATGGTATTTTATTTTGAAAAAAACTTTTATTCTGCCAACAGTAAAATCCGATTAATTTGTTACACAGAGAAATAAAAAAATATATACTTATGATTAAAAATATTTAAAACTACATTTTAAAAATGAATGAAAGAATAATTTTGGCTCTCACTGGGTTTTGGTCTGTATGAGACAGTTAAATGACCCGTGGAAGCATGTTTTTGGACTGTGGGAGGAAGAAAACCCATGGATGCACAGGGAGAACATGCAAACTCTGTCCCAGCCGGGATCCAACCCACGGCCTTCTCACAGAGACCAGAGTGCTGACCACTACACCACCGTGCCCTCCTTCTTTCACTATGTGTTTGGCGTTCTGTTTTTGCTTGTCCGCAATATTTCCATATACCCAAGCTGTTTTACCACATTAGCATAATACCTTGTAACTGCTTTGAATCACTGAAGCGAATCACTGTTCAGCTCTGGGCAAACTGTAACTCTAAACCAATGTAGTGAAGGGCGAATCCCATTAATAAATCACGACACGCCAAAACGTTGTAAAGATCACAATGACAATTTAAAAAAGCGCTAAATATTAGAAAAAAAAATGTTTAAAAAAATCATGTGGAAAACAAAAATAATTTTCAGAAAATGAAATGAAATGATAGAAAAACAAAACCCAATGAGAATCAGGAAAAGGAAGGTTTAAAAGGACATCACTGATTGGATGTCAAATAACTTTTAGTTAAAATGACAGACATAGTCATCCAATTGGGGTTTAATATATATATATATATTTTTTAAAGTCACCATTCAAATAACGTTGATTTTTGTGCATGTGTGCATATTCATTCTGAGTTTTTCCAACATCAAACGTCTCTTTGGGTCTCTTTCAGGGACTCCAGTGATAGCCTGAAGGTCAGTTTTTGCTTCAGGGCTGATTATAAAACTCTGTTTCCTAAACCAACTGTATCTCAAGCGGTTATATTTGGGGTTTTATTATCTGCCGGATGGGCTGGAAAAGTGATTCATGCTCTTTTTTTCTGCTCTCTTTATTTAATCTCTGGCCACACTGTGAGAAAGACACAGACAAAATACCTATTTTGAAATATAACTTATAAAAATTCCAATAAAATAATTTTTCAGTGTAATCATTCTTATAATAATGTAATTACATAAGTATTTGTTTTGTTGTTTTTATCATAATTTGAGTCTTACATTTGTAAATGTGGGATACATTAAGATCATGAAGTTGTAACAAAAATAATATCTGGCTCCCTCTGCTGGTTGCTGGGAATATTGCAGGTTAACTTTTGCTATTTCAATTCAGTTCAAACAATTTTATTTATCCCAGAGGAGGATTTAATTTTTTTAAGGAGTTTGGCTAAATTTAAAAGCTGATGTGCTGCAAAGTCCCCAAAACTGAAAAAAAAGTAACAAAAAGAAAAAGAAAGGATGATCCTAAAAATTAATATAACAATTTCTTTGAACTTTCCTGTTTTAATGATACAAGCTGAACCAAAAATGTCGGACAAAACAATATATTTAAAAATGAACCATTGTCCACCATGTAGAAGATGTTAATGTTATCAAATGTTGGTAATAAATTTCATAATTTTGCCTATTTCTGAGCATTGCTTTTACGTTAAGGTTTAAGTCTCATTGGCAGAAATGTATTTTACTCCACGAGACGGGTGTAAATTATTGCAGCTGCTTATTGAAACAAACTATTTAGGCCTCATTCACTTTCTTGGCTGGATTATTCTGGTTCCCGTGACGATGCAGGATGCTGTGGTGTTGACAAAAAGGGCTTGTTAATCCTCTGAGAGTAATGCTTTAGCCTCGCTGTAGAGCAAATAAATGTCACATCAATGCACCATTGTGACCTGTTTGATTCTGGTGTGAAGGAAGCAGCTTAGCTTCATCTCATTTCTTGGAAAGGTTTTGGCCAAAAGTAACTAGGATAGGCTCCAGCAACCCATGACCAAATCAAAGCGCATTTAGAAGGCTCTTTTCCTGTTATAAATGGATCATGTTTCGTACACATCAATTAGGTCTAGCTCTTCAATCGAAGCCAAGCGGTCCTGAGAGTTAAAGGAGGCAAAACACGGGAAAAAACAAAATTCTTAGAGAAGCAAACGGGGTGGGGGGTCAGGATGTTCCATTCAGAGCTGAAAGGATATAACTAATCAATTACGATAGATATTAGTACACAGGAATTGTTGACAGTACCTGCTTGTCAAAACGGCTAATCAACTAGCTAGCTTACTTTGGTAAAGCAACATTCACTTTTTTATGGACGTTTCTCCAGGATTTCTTCTAGAGTTTCTGCTTCTAGACTTTAACATGGTTTTATCCATCCAGATTCTAGAGTCATGCAGCTCCAAACCATCACACTACCACTACCGTGTTTAATTATTAGTACTGTTCACTTTATAAAATACATTTTGACTTCCAAAGTCTTGAAAAGTCATTGCTAACCATCCCTTCCCTGTTATTTCAGATTATCAAAATGTTGGTGACTAAAATTCATTTTTACTATGTAAACTTTCATTTCTGATTACGTTTATTACTATATTAATTTAGTTTTTTTGGATTCACCCAATCGACTGATGGTAGAATTCACTGTAAAATAATAATCATTGATGACACAATCTGGTGACACATTATTTGCTCAAATAATGACACCACAAATATTCAGCTTTTTTATTACAAAACAGATGAAGAAATACGTTTATGTTCAAATCCATGTAGAAACTGAGGTGATGATGGCTTTGAAAGGTCCATTCATGAAGGGTGAACATGTGAGAAACGTTTGCCCATCAACTTACAGCTTCCTTAAAGACCCCTCACTCCTGATAGAGGATCTATCGGCCTGAGAACTGTTGCCACGTCAACCGGGACCGCCTCCGTCCTTTGGCGCTTTGGGATCCGTAGAGGTTCTCGGTAACGGCGAGACAGGAAATAAAAAGTTGGGGAGAAAAGTGCGCTTTTCTTTTGGAGATCCATCGTCAGATGTGAGTGAGAGATCACACCACGACATTTAAGGACAATTATGGCTTTTTCACGTCTGCTTGGAGACATTTCATCTTTGCTTTAACGTTGGAGCTACACGAGAACCCAACTCGTATTTACACTTTTAGTCAGCGTGTCTGCTCAGCAGCAGTTCTCATCTGTCCTCGTGCACAAACTCGAAGCTCTCTGGTCCTTGGAGCGTCCCATCAGAGGGAGCCCTTTCGTTTTATTTGGCTCCATCAAGAAGTCTTTTCTCATATCGAGCTTTCTTCACATGGAGCCAGCGGTGCGTTCGCCCTAAACATGGGGAAACTGGCCAGCTCTTCTTCTAGTCCTTTAATTCCGTCGTTTAAGCCGTCCCCCAGCCCCCCCGCTGTCCCATACCCGTCCTCCAACTCCCTCGCTCCCCCCTCGGGCCGCGCCCGCTCCCCCGTCCTTCCGTCCAACATGTTGGCCACGAGCATGTCGGAGGCGAGCTTCAGCTCTCCGCTGTGGGAGCTGCCGTTGATTCCGTTGCTGGGCTTGCTGTCGTGGCTGTTGCCGTGGGGACCGCCGTTGCCCTGATTGCTCAGGAGAGTGGTGGTGGTGGTGGACGTGGTGGTCCCGTTCCGTTTTTCCATCAGCCGGAAGCCCTCGGAGAAGAGGCTGGAGCTGCTGGGGGACTGCGGGGTGACGGAGGAGCCCATGAAGCCCTTCCCCTTGTCCGACGACAGGGACGTATCCGCCGCTTGGTGCTGGCCGAGATTTTTCCTCCGGGTCACGAAGAACATTACAATCGCAGCGCAGAGTAAACCCAAAAAGAAGAAGAAGATGTAGATGGCGATGATATGTCGACTTCCTGCCGAGGATTTGGATCGTTCCACATTGGGACCCTCTAGTGAGAGATGATAAGCCGCCCGGCGACACGTGGTGGGATCTCTCACCGACGGGCCTCCTTCCTGGAAGAAGAAATGATTGTCTCAGCGTTTGGATAAAGCAGAGATCTTCCACGACTGAGTTCGAGCTTTCAGCACCTGGCATGAGCAAACGTAGATTCCAAGGCTGTCCTCCGTCACCGTCACGTCCAAGTCGGAGTGGTGCTGCCTGGTGAGCCGGTGGGGGGGGTGCTCCCAGCTGCAGGGTCTGGGGGAGAGCTGGACACACGGCAGTAAGAGGCGTTGACCCAGAGACACCTGCATGTCCTCCATGATGGGACTGCAGCGACCTGGAGGAGACAGCAGGACGATGGGTGGGACCAGAGACAACACTTCTGAGATCAAACTAAAACAACTAAACCCAGCAGTGTAAGACTGCTGAGGACAGAGAGGGAAAAAAGAAAAAAAATAAAGTAAGAAAAATTGTCTTTTTTTAAAAGTAAGGCTTACTTAAATAACATTTATTTAATTTAGATTAGCTAAATGTATAAATTTATGGCTGAGGTGCCTCCAGAATACACAGATTTTATATAGAAAGCAAAAAGTTTGATGTTTTATGAGTTAAAAGCACATATTATCTTGCGCTGCACAATAATGGTTACTAGCTGCCCAGAGCTGCAAGGAGAAGATCCTGTTTGGCATGAAGCAGCTTTTATTTTGAAATTAAGTTATGTGAGAATATGTCAAACTGTAAAAAAATGAACTTAAATCAATCACTGCTTAGTGTCGTTGTCTGGTTCCAAAATGGCAACGTTCATATTTTAGAAAACGGTGACTTAATTTCATGATTTTTTATTTTTTTTGGCATATACATAAAAGGCAAAAAATGTATTTTTTTAAATTAATATATTTATATTTTTGGAATAAAAATAAAAGACAAATTTTTTAAATTAATATATTTGGTTTTTTTTTGGCATATAAATAAAAGACCAAAATTATTATTTTTTAAAATTCACATATATGTTTTTCTGGCATAGAAGTATAAGGCAAATTTTTTTTTAAAATAAATATATTTGTTTTTTTTGGTATATAAATAAAAGACAAAAATTACATTTTTTAAATTCATGTATTTGGTTTTTTGGCATATGAATAAAAGACAATTTTTTTTTATTAATATATTTGTATTTTTGGCATATAAATAAAATACAAAAATTAATTTTTTTCTTGAATTAATATATTTGTTTTTTGGCATATAAATAAAAGACCAAGCTTCTGTAAGCATTGCAAAACAATATTTTTAAATGAAATAGAAATAAAATTGTTAGAAATGTTTTGGATCCTTTAACTTGTTAAGATCCTCCACTCTTCCAAAATCTGTTGGCCCCTCCCCTTAATTTAACCTTTTCTCCATGTACTTCTGATTTTAAACAGAACTTCACTGGTTATGACCCAACCGAGAAAACATAAAGTTTGTATAAAAATGTAGTAATTCCCCTCTGTACAACAATGATGATTATTTTATTCTGATAATTAACAGAACTTACAGAAAATCCCACTTTTTATTAATGTTTTGCTAACTTCTAGTGAATGTAACCCACATTTTTAAGTATCTATCTTTTTATTTTTCTGTAAAATGACATTAAAAGAGCTGACAGAGATCCCTGTCATATACAGTCAAACGTTTGAGCGTGATAAATGCACCTACCATCGAGCCGACCACACTTTTTTAAGGCAGAATCCACCACATCACCTGGACCGGGACTGAAAACACAGATATGATGTAAAAAATAAACGTATATTCTGTATTTATGTCTTTCGGGTCCTAAATAAAACTCACTCTTCTTGTGAGAGACTGCAGGCGTCTTCCGTGTCGCTCCACACACAGCCCAGTCCTCTGGCTTTGGCACAAACCTCACAGCGGTCAAACAGAGCACAGCCTTCAGCCTGGATGCGGGCCAGAGATAGAGGACTTCCAACCAGAGCCCAGCCCTGAAAACAGACCGTAACACTCACAAATAAAGTTTTTTACATGTATATTAGCATGAGCATCAGCCATATAGAAGCCTTGTGCTCTACCTGATACAGCAGCATGTTGTTAACAGGCTCCTTTGCCGGGAAGATGGGGACCTCCTCCAGTAATGTGGCGTTCTGTCCCACTACTGCCACCTTGTGGATCTCTCCACGGTCTGAAGATTTTAATGCATTTAAATGGTTAAAACGCAATGCCTTTGCATCCTCAGATGAATTTTGAAAATCAAAATACAACACCTTAAAGCTGAAAAACTGAAACTTTAAATAAATAGAAACAAATTCTGCAGTCGATAACCAGGAGGAAATGTTTCCTTTATATGTTTGAGGTGGCTTATTCAAGGAGTTGAGAGGTTATTATTGCAAAATATGGTTTGAATTACGAGTAAAGGATGAATATGTGTCTATTTTGGCCACTTTGAAGTACTGATTTTTTTATTTTTGCTTGGAGTTATCCAAGTTTCCACTGTCAGTGAATGCATCGACTCTGGAGCTCCCACTCTACTAATTCTGATTGGTCCTTCATCTAAGCTCCGCCCCATGCACCAAAAAAAGGCAAAAAACAAAAACAAAAGATTTTTGTCTTAAAACTGAAAAACATTTTTTAAGTGAGAATGTGAGAATTTGAGTTTTGAAATGCAAAAACTAAGTTTAGAAAAAAAAAAAATCATCGTTCATTTTTCCGAAGTCTGTTTGTGCTTTTATTTATTTTTTCAGCTTACAGCTTCAAGTGTTTAATTTTTCAAAAGATTTCGGCCTGTGCCGGAGGACCTCCCCCATCCACACCTGTCCCAAGATGCAGCACCGCTCCACGGCCCATTAGGGTCACAGCCAGCTTGGTGTACCCGATTCCCCTCCGCACCAGCAGGGGCGCTGCAGTGACGCTGTTCTCCATCAGAGGGTGGTCCCTCACAAACGTCAGCACTTTGTCGGGGAGTTTTAAGGAGGACTCGAACCCTTCAGCCTTTAGCGCACTGTTTAAACACTAAAACCAAACAGACTGGGATGTTAAAACACAGAAGCAGCACATGCTTATTGCAGCAGTGGGACATTTGAGTACCTGGCCAGGTCTTGGAGTGGGAATGGGATCTGGATTCATCCAGTTCTCACAGTTTTTCTTCAGCTCTTTAAAAGAGCCGTCCATCACTTTGTTGATGTCCTTCAGGCTGAAAACGCACACGGCGGACACGTCTTCCGGCTCCCTACAACAGAAAATGAAAGAAAGGCTTCGATTACCAAGAAATTCAATAAGAAAAACATAAAAAAAAGGTTGGTGTGAGTCAGTCAAAGCTTAGGAGTGGGCCTCCAGAGCCACATGTGGCTCTTTTATCTCTCCATGGTGGCTCTCTGGCTGAAAAAAGATAAAATAATAGTAATTTTCAAAAAAAATTAGAGTTTAGCTTCTATTTTAGCAACATGCTAACGTTTTTTGCTAGTTTTTTGTCCACTGGAGGTTTTAAGCTAATTTGGAGTTTAGCTAATGTTTTAGAAACAATCCTGGTGTTTTCAGCTAATTTGTTATCTACTGAAGTTTTTCTGGGATAATTAAGAATGTAGCTTCTATTTTAGCAACATGCTAACATTTTTGACTCATTTAGTTTACTGAGGAATTTGAGGCTAATATGGAGTTTAGCTAGGAATTGAACAACAAGCTCTAATGAAATTGTTATGCTAATTTGGAGTTTAGCTAATATTTTGGTAGCTTTTTTGGCTAATTTGTGATCTTCTGGAGTTTTAATGCTAATTTAGAGTTTAACTTTTCTTTTAGCAACATGCTAACGTTTTTGACTTATTTAGTTTACTGAGGAATTTGAGGCTAATATGGAGTTCAGCTGGGAATTAAACAACAAGCTCTCATGAAATGTTTATGCTAATTTGGAGTTTAGCTAATATTTTAGTAGCATTTTTGGCTAATTTGTTGTCTTCTGGAGTTTTAATGCTAATTTAGAGTTTAGCTTTTCTTTTAGCAACATGCTAACATTTTTGATTGATTTAATTTACTGAGGAATTTTATGCTAATTTGGAGTTTAGCTAATATTTTAGTAATGAGCAAGATTTCTTTGCTAATTTGGCCTCTACTAAAGGTTCCTTCTAGGTTTTAATGAGTAAAAAACAAGACCAAATAGCTCTTTTACTGTTAAAGGTTGCCGATCCCTGGTTTAGAATCCATTCTCTGCTATTAAAAAATCTATTTACAAGAATTTAAGATTTTTCCTCCACATGTTTGATCTTGCAGTGTGGAGAATCTCACCACTGGGAGGTGAAGAGTCCGTAGAAGTGGGTGCTGCTGGGGTCGCCTGCAGAGTGCTGGACGGTGAAGACGTCCTTCAGGACGTTGAAGCGCCGATCGCTGCTTCTGTCCTCACACACCAGCTGCGCCTTTAGAAAAGTGGTCCAGCGCCGCTGCAGAGTTTTCATTCCTCCGACGTCAG
The DNA here is from genome assembly GCF_002922805.2 of Oryzias melastigma. Taxonomy (NCBI): domain Eukaryota; kingdom Metazoa; phylum Chordata; class Actinopteri; order Beloniformes; family Adrianichthyidae; genus Oryzias; species Oryzias melastigma. The sequence goes on along the minus strand of NC_050529.1, from coordinate 13,133,110 downwards.
ACTGGAGAGACGAACGATCCTGAGGTGAGGTCACCTGACACGCTTTGAAAACTTGCCTTTTTGAGGTTACCTTGCAAACCCGAGCCACCCTCGGGACTTTGACTTTGGTGTACAGCTCGTACTCTTTGGCCATCTCCGTGAAGAAGAAGTAGATTTTGTCGTCGTCTCCGGTCGGGTTGATGTCAGCAGACTCTTCTATGAAGGCTGAGCTGACAAACTCAGGGTCTAACGGACACAAACACCACCCATGCTCGATTTTGAGGGCAACAGAAAGTGAACCAGAAGGGTAAACAAGCGTGTCACCGTTAAGCCAGTTGATGGATCGCTCCGTTCGGATGCGTTCCTGCTCCGGGCCCGTTGCTCTGGAGATGTCAAAGAGCGTTCCCAGGAAGTTGCTGGTGGCTGCTGTGTACAAAATACCACCTAAAAAAAAGCAAAAAGTCGGAGGAAGACTTTGAACAAACATCCGATGCTGTGAAACAATCGGTTAGTTATGAGCGGAGAGCAACTTACCAGCCATGACGGCCGTGTAATGCTGAGCGGGCTCAAAGGGGCACTTCCCTTTCCCCGTCTCCGTTCTGATGCCGCCGTCTTCTGTTTTCTCCAGCGTGAAGGAGGACAACTCCTGCAGGGAAAAAATATCCAATCGAAATGAACATCAGAGGAACAACGTATGGAAAAGCTTAAAATATGTTAATAAATTAAGAGAGAACCAAAATGTGTAAAAAATGTGAAAAAATCATATTCCTGATGGATGAAAAGAAAAAAGGAAAATAGCATTAGTAGAATAGAATTAATAGAATTAATCTACACTTTTTCAAAAAATATAATGAATAACTGTTTTGATTAACACTGTAGTAACTCGAGTGTCAACTAATAAAACATATTTATACATCCAATAAACTTTCAGAAATTTGAGAATTACTAGTGATAATCAATTTAAATATCTATCAAACTCATTATCAGATTTAGGGAATTGAAATATATTAATTTACTTCTATTTGTTTGTTGCATTTTTTTTTTCAAATTAGCTTAGTGATGATATGCAGGTAATTTATGGAAAAATCCAGAAAAGGAATTAAAGAATCAACAACTTGAAGTGTAGATAAAAAAAATCTTCAATTCGGATCTACTAAAAATATGTGAAACTAATGATTTGAGTCACAATTTATGTAGTGAAATAGATTGTTGCTTGTATTATAGTAATAACTGTTAATTTATGGTATAAATCAAAATGAAATTGAAAGGGGCAAACGTTATAGTATATTTTTATATATATATTGTTTTATGCTCATTGAAATAATAGAATTAGATACATATTTGGTGCTTTTTATTTCAAATTCTGCATTATAAACTACATGTCTATAAAATAAATCAAAATGTGTTATAAAAATGGAAAAATAAAAATAGTGTAATTTAAAGAAGGAAATTACAATTGCAAAAGTATGCACAAGGCAAAAAATAAATAAATAAAGGCAAAAAACTCAAACAAATGTTAAATAATATTAGAAAAAAAAGGAAAACTACCAAAATAAAGTCAAATCCTAAAATGTATTAAAAATAAAAATAATGCAAGCTAGAAAGAAAACATTTGTAAGTAGATTTAAACTAATAAAAATAATGGTAAATAGAATAAAAAAAAGTGTATAAAAATTGTTATTTTCTTTAATTTATAGTGACATAAAAGAAGTCACCAAAATTAATTTTTGTAGCATGTTTTTATCGAAAAATAAAAAAAAAGGTAAAAAAAAAAAAACTACATAAGAACAGGTTAAAGCAAGAAACAAAAAAAGTATAAAAAAACATTAAAGTACTACATGTTTTTAAAGTAAAAAATGTCATGACACTGAAAGCATGCTGAAGTAAAGTTTTTCCAAGACGGTAACAAACATACTGACCAGGAAGGCGCAGTGAGGGTCAAAGGCGTAGGTACCGCACACATAGATGCGTCCATCTCCTAAGAACTCCAGCAGTCGGATGTAGTTGTTACAATCCACCTGAAGGGGGAGACAAAGTTCAAGAAATTAAAAAATTCTCTCCACTTTCGTGATTATACTGTGTTAAAACCCTTTTAAAACAAAACAAAATCTTCAAAATTCAAAAAGATGATAGAGATTATATACTTTTGTGTTCAAGAATCAGAGTAACTGGGAACTTAACCGAGAAGTGACATTCGAGATCCCCACTGCTACCTGACAAAAGCCAGGCTCACTTACACAACCACAGGTGAAAGCTGAGACTCTTCATTTTCCTGCAGGAGTGAAGCATCAAAGCGTTTGTGTTCCTTTCATTGTCATCATCTTATAAACACCCAGAGGACACGTTTCTGTCCCTGTGGACTTCTTCTCCTTCGCTGATTGTTGTGGAAAAACACCAACACTTCCCCTAACAGAAAAGCATTACGCAGGTGTTTCTTTTTCCTTCTGACTAGTTAGCAGAGTCTTCCAAACTAGCTCCAGCCCTGAGTCATCCTTCCCCTCAGGGATCTGATTATGTCTTTATTTCATGTTACCTGATTTAGCCCACCCTGGCAGCACCACACAGCGCCGCCGTGCCGGTGCAGCTGAGGCGCACGGAGGACTCAGGCCAGCACTGCCATCAGCTTCATTTTTTATTCACCTCGATTTGGCAATGAGTCTGTGATAAGTCAACGAAAGCCTCTCTGATTTTGAATATTTTTAGCCATTCCGTTACAAAACTACACTCTAGAGCTAAATGAAATGTGCTTCTAAATTAACTAATATTCATATTACAGGGGCCTACATTACATAAGAGTGTCTTAAAGTTAAACTATGATCATATTTTGATATTTTGCTTAGATCTATTTGATCTAAGTCAGGGGTCTGCAACCTTTAGCAGTAAAAGAGCCATTTGGGCTCGTTTTCCACTGATCAAAACCTAAAGGAGCTGTATAGTCTTAGCCTTTAAGAAATTTGGATTTGTATTCATGACCTTTGTTTTTTTTTTAATAAATGTTAATTATTTGAAATATTTTAAGCCTTAACTAAAGTGAAAATATAAAAAGAAACTTGCATGTCTCAAAATTAGATTTTTATTTTTTATTTTATTACTTATTAGATACCAAAAATCTAGCTCATTACTCAATTAAAAGCTGAATTAGCATAAAATTCCTCAGTAAATTAAGTCAGCCAAAAATGTTAGCATGTTGCTAAAAGAAAAGCTAAACTCTAAATTAGGCTACAAACCCCAGAAGATAACAAATTAGCCAAAAATGTTAGCATACATGGCTAAAATATTAGCTAAACTCCAAATTAGCATAAAAAAACTCATTAGAGGCCAAATTAGCCAAGAAAGCTAGCTTGTTGCTTAAGTACTAACTGAACTCTAAAATACCCTAAAATTCCCCAGTAAACTAAATAAGTCAAAAACGTTAGCATGTTGCTAAAATAGAAGCTAAACTCTAAATTTGCCTAAAACCCCCAGCAGAAAACAAACTAGCAAAAAAAAACGTTAGCATGTTGCTAAAATAGAAGCTAATCTTTAAATTGGCTTAAAACCCCTAGTAGACAATAGACTAGCAAAAAAACGTTAGCATGTTGCTAAAATAGAAGCTAATCTTTAAATTAGCCTAAAACTCCGGTAGACAATAGACTAGCAAAAAAACGTTAGCATGTTGCTAAAATAGACGCTAAATAGACGCTCTAATTTTTTTGAAAATTACTATTATTTAATTTTTCTTCAGCCAGAGACCCACCATGGAGAGATAAAAGAGCCACATGTGGCTCTGGAGCCACAGGTTGCAGACCTCTGATCTAAGCACTAGCGTAGCTGGGTAACGGCACTAGCTAGCAGCGCTAGTGTGTACACCAACTATGATTTATTTGCATTTCTTTCTAGCAACTTTTGAAACAAATATTTGTTCATTTATTTTAGACACTCAAGCGACATAAATTATTTAATAAAAAACAAAAAAATATATTTTTCTTTTCAGAAAATGAACTAGAAGACTAGTAAATGGAAGTCACCAATAGTTAATGTGTGAATCACACCAAAATGATCCTTTATGGATACTTTTCGGCACATAAAGACTCAATCACACTTTTAGCAACTAATCAAGACGTCCAGCTCATTCAGGACATTACTGCTTGTATTTTGGTATTGATATATTTTACGCTTTTTAAAATTTTACACAATTTATGGATTTTTCCGCCCTATTGAGAGTGAATGGGACACTTTTTAAATCCTTTGTGCACTTATGATACTTAAGCAAACTTCTTTTCAAAAAGTTCAACAAGTTCACAACATTCTTGCTTGTACTTTTGGTTTTCTGAAATTTTGCAATTTTTGAAATTTTACACAATTTTTTTTTGCCCCATATAAATGACCAATTCTTCAAATACTTTGTGCACTTTCAAACCTATGTAATATGTATATCAAACGCTCAACCCCTTGAGGACATATATTCAAATATTTTACGCATTTTAACATTTTTCACAATATTTGCGATTTTTCAAGAAGTTCTTCAAATTCTTTGTGCAATTTCTGAAATTAGTATGAAAATGTTCAGCACTTTCAGGACATTATTCATCAATGAAAGTAAATTTCTTCAGCAATCACATTCAGCAAAAAGCAGGTACATTTTCTCTCTATTCTATATATTCATTATAATCCTAAAATATATATATTTGTATTTTTGTTAAAGTTTTTTTTGTATTTTCCAGCAGCATGAGTCACCTATTATTTGACCTTTATTTTCTTTGTACTTGAAGCAGTTTGCAGGTAAAACGATCCAGAATTTCCTGGTAAATGACTCAGAAATAACGTCATTCGTAAACCAGAAGCACTTAAGATTCAAACTGAAGCTCCAAGCTTGAGTCTTTCCTTTGGTGTCCACAGAAGACCACAGTACATTTGTGACCTGATGGAACCTCTCAGACTCCTGCTGTTTTGGCGTCACATTCACACAAACCCACACATTCACGCTGGCGCACATCCCAGAACTTCCCATCAGATGCCCAACAGTACAACAGGGTTATAAAACCGTCATCTGTTCAATAGCAAATATGCAAAACAGTCTGGTTAAAGAACACTACAGGACAGATACTTAGATTAAATCAAGTACTTTAAAATTGACTGTTATTTGATTCTAAAAAAAATGATTTCAAGTGACGTCTTCCAGAAAAGACCATTTTTACTTAGCTTGGTGTATTATTGGAGAGCTAACGCATAACTGAGGTCTTTTCAAACACTGAAAGAGAGATATTTGTTCAGATAAATACAAACTAGTTTGTTCATTTATTCCCAATGGTTGAAGATCGTTATAATCTGATACAAATTGAATAATTTCACTGTTTAAATAAAGGTCGGTAGACCAGGAGTTATCCAAAGTTACGTACACACCAGGAATACGTGTTCACTCTGGACTAGTACTACCTGACACAAGCACATGTACACAATGGATTGTACGGAATGTCAAAGCGGCAAAAATCTTGCTCCAGGCTTTTATTTTACAGCTCTATTCTGATATATATAAAGGATTTAGTGACGTATAATTCCAGACGGGCACAAATTGTAATGATTAGTCACTCCTCCATCATCATTTTTTAAACAATTGGCGTGAATTAAAAGGGACGCCATCCAATTTTTTTAAGACAATATTTCACTAGTTTTATAAATTATGAATGATCTAAATATGAATACATTTTTCACAAATATAAATTGCAAAATAAATTTTTTTGGTCATTTAGGAAATACTTTTGTCGTTTACTTGTATTTTCCAAGTCGGACGGTCCTTTTTCCAATTATTCCAACACCACATGAACACATCATCTCTCTTAAATTTATGGTTAGATTTGATGTTGTTTCTTTCTTTTATGAGGTGGATTACCAAAACACCCCACGTATCTGGTCCTGGTCAGACCATTCAGTCAAACTTTAGAGGAAATGTGGCCCACAACCTTCACAGGTTATGAGTCACTGCAACAATAGTGTTCAACTGTAATTGATTTTAACATAAGTTAATCTTTAACCACGCTTTGCAAATTAAATAAAGTTCAATTTAAAGCTTGTGCAGTTTAAAAATGGCTCAACTGACTGTTGAGAGTTGAGTATCACCTATTAAGTCAGAGTCATGTAAGTGAGAACACAAAACAAGGCTTCTCACCTCGGTCTTTCCTTTCCCCACACATGATTTCCTCTTCTCCTCTGGCACATCCCAAACAATCTGGACAGACAGCAAGACGACAAACAGTCACTTCTAATGTTCTTACAGCACTTTCATGTTCATTATTTTCACCCTACAATCCAGTTTTTAATCTCTAGAGAGGTTCTTAATTAGATACAACATCGTTTTTAGACCCGCAGTGTGAAATGGAGTGCCTTGCCCAAAGACACGTACATGTAAACGGCCGAGGCCGATCCTCTAATTAACAGACGGCTGCTCTACCTCCTCAGAATCCCAAGTGACTTGGCAAGACGTGATCAGTAATTAATGTCACCGAACATCTCAATTTACTCAGAGATTAGGAACTTCAGAGAGTTCATATTGATTGATGTTTCAATGGATCTGTAAATCCATTAGAAACCATGAACTACAAATTCTGCACGATATGAGGAAAACTTGTTTGTACCGTATCTCACAGGCTGATATCGCGATATCGATACATTTGCAAGTCCTACAACATATCAACAAAAGTTGAGTCTTTTTTCGTCCAACCTTTCTCGGCTGCTGGTTGAGGTTGTTGGTGTCAACAGCCAGTATGGCGTCCCTGGCGCCCAGGTAAAGCACGCCTGATGAACGGTCGAGTAGAAAGGTGCTGAAGTTGGTGACGTTCTTGAACGTTTGTGGACCCAGAGTGACATCTAGAAAACAGAGGAGAGACAACCGTTAGCACCAAAAAAAAAAAGTCTGTCAAGTACAGATATCACTTTAAGAAGATATTTAAAAAGCAACCAGAGTCACGCTGTATTTTAATTCAACCAGTCACCATAACTCCTTTAATTCCTCAATTAATCACACTTTTCTCTCAGTTTTACCCCTTTTCCATTCGTTTTCTACCCACAGTCTAGCACAGGGGTCAGCAACCGGCGGCTCCAGAGCCACATTTAGCTCTTTTATCTCTCCATGGCGGCTCTCTGGCTGAAGAAAAACAAAATAATAATAATAAAAATAAAAAAATTAGAGTTTAGCTTCTATTTTAGCAACATGCTACCATTTTTTGCTAGTCTATTATCTGCTGGGGGTTTAGGGTAATTTAAAGACTAGCTTCTATTTTAGCAACACGCTAACGTTTTTTGCTAGTCTATTGTCTACTCTGGGTTTTACGCTAATTTAAAGATTAGCTTTTATTTTAGCAACATGCTAACGTTTTCTTTACTTATTTGACGTCTACTGGGGGTTTAGGCTAATTTAGAGTTTAGCTTCTATTTTAACAACATGTTTTTGACTAATTAGTTTACTGAAAAAATGTATGATAATTTAGAGTTTAGCTAATATTTTAGCAAAATGCTGATGTTTTCAGCTAATTTGTTTGCTGCTGAAGTTTTTTTGGGATAATTTAGAATTTGCTTTTATTTTAGCAACATGGTAACATTTTTGACTTATTTAGTTTACTGGGAAATTTTAGGCTATTTTAGAGTTCAGCTAGTAATTAAGCAACAAGCTAGCTTTCTTAGTTAATTTGGCCTCTAATGAGTTTGTTATGCTAATTTGGAGTTTAGCTAATATTTTAGCATTAGCTAATTTGTTGTCTTGTGGGGTTTGTAGGCTAATTTAGAGTTTAGCTTTTCTTTTAGCAACATGCTAACATTTTTGGCTGATTTAATTTACTGAGGAATTTTATGCTAATTCAGCTTTTAATTAAGTAATGATTTAGATTTTTCGCTAATTTGGCCTCTACTAATGGTAGAAGGTAAAAAAAATGAAATAAAAAATCTAATTTAAAACATGCAAGTTTCTTTTTGTATTTTCACTTTTGTTAAGGCTTAAAATATTTCAAATAATTCACAATTATTAAAAAAAAAGGTATTTCTTAAAGGCTAAAGTAACACTATAGAGCTCCTTCTAGGTTTGGATCAGTGTTCTAGCATAACACACAAAACTCTGCAGCTGCTTGTTTTAAACATCCCTCCGGGGGGGTTTGCATCTGTTTTTGGAATATCGCACTCCTTCAAAATCCACTCCTGAGGAAAAATAAAAGCTGAATAATGCATCATCTTAATGTATAATAAATAATGAACTCATCTTCTACATAATAGATGGCGTGTAATAACATCTATATTTGTTTTCTCCTCTGGAAACGGTGGCATGAATCAAAGCTTTTGAAGTCTTCCTCCTACTCCTTCCTCTGAACAACAAAGCGTTGTGTGGAAGAGAGAGAACAGGCTCGGTTTTTAAGAGCTTCAATGCTGAACTCTTTCAGGCTTTGAGTGCCAAACAAAAAAAGAGCAGACAGACGAGTCGAAGATGCAGCGATTAGACTGCATCAAACACGCAAACAAAACCTTAACATGCACTAAAAAACACAACAGGTAATGAGTCAGCGATGGTGGAGCACTATGAATGATACATTTTAGTGTTAATATTCTATAAAATAAGAAAACGTAACAGATTATTAAATAAAATATGTTTATAGAATACGTTTTAACCATATCTGATTTTATTGAATCAATTAGAAAAACAATGATTTTTTTTTTACTTTTTGAACATATTTTTGGAGTTTTAAATCATGCAATCTGACTCCAAATGTAAAGGAGTTTATCTCCTTTTTTATGATTAATTTTTGTAAAAAATGTTTTTCTGTTTCCACAAATTAATTTTTTTTTTTTTTTACGTTTTAATCAAAACTTTAAACATTTTCTTTTGTGTCAGAGATTAGAAACGCCCTGTAAAAACAAAACAAAAAAAAAAACAGAGTCAAATCTAAACAAAAAAACAAGATTAGATTTCTTCAGATAATTCCTGTTTGCATGAAAACAAGCGTGATATCTCGAGAGAAGATAAATTTGTCGCGCTTGATTACTTCAGGCACGCCTTCTGTTTTCCTGCAGAGATAAATAAACATCCTCTTGTTAAATTTAAAATAGATTTTTTAAGCTAAAATTCACATATTTTTGTGCGGTTAATGTGAAAACCATAAGAGCTCTTCATGATGTTGAAGGTTTATCAAATTTTCCTAAAAGTGACATTTAGGGCTGCCACGATTAGTCGACTAATTGACGACTAATCGACTATTAAAATAGTCGACGACTAATTTAATAGTCGATTAGTCGTTACTTTATACTATATGGAGTAAGAGTGTACTAACGTTGAAAGTTATAATGGCATTCTGCTAGCTTTTTGGACTATTTTGGCATTTTTTTAAGGCTATTTTGGAGTTTAGCTGATATTTGAGCTACATACTAGCTATTTTGGCTAATTCAGGCTTTTTTATGGCTATTTTGGAGTATAAGATTTGAACTACATGCTAGCTATTTTGGCTAATTTAGGCTTTTTTGTTGTTTTTTAGGCTATTTTAGAGTCTAAAATTTCAGCAACATGCTAGCTATTTTGGCTAATTTATGCGTTTTTTGTTTTTAGGCTATTTTGGAGTTTAGCTAATGTTTCAGATACAAGCTAGCTGTATTTTCTAACTTAGGCTTTTTTGTTTTGTTGTTTTTTTAGGCAATTTATTTCAGCTACATGCTAGCTATTTTGGCTAATTTATGCTTTTTTCAGTTTTTAGGCTAGTTTGGCATTCAACTAATATTCTAGCTAGCTATTAGCTTCAGCGATTTCACCTATCAGCTTCAGTGTTTTTAGCTTTCAATTTCAATTTTCAGTTGTTTTTTTTTAGTTAGTTTAAAGCTAATGATGGTTAGGACGTGTGCTTTACATCCAGTTTGTCCATGACCCGATTAGTTGACTAATCGGAAAAAATAATCGATGATTCGACTATTAAAATAATCGTTTGTGGCAGCACTAGTGACATGAGATAAGTCCATAGAGGAGGGGTGTCCAAACTTTTTGAGGGTCAACTAACTTTCTATTAAGTACTTTTATAAAATTTACTGAATACTTTTCATACTCTTAATTTCTTCCCATTGAACACAAATACATCTAAGTATGTTTTTAACATAACTCTCTATAGATAGTATGTCTCAGCTGGTGGTGCCTCTATGCTGAATATTAAGCCTAATTTAGCAAAATCACAGTCACAAAACCACACACAGTCTTTAAAAAGTGCTTTGAAATTTGAAAGTTCAGCCATACTTTGGACATGCCTGAAGATTTTCAGGATTTTCTATTAATACCACTCAGTGTCGACACCGTTTTCCACTTAGGATCCATCCGCCTGTACCGCTCTCTGAACTGAAAAAGAGTCCCAACGCAGTGACATCACATGTCCCTGCGTGGACAGACAGTTCCTCTCCTCCTGCATGTTTCATAACATTTCACACAAACGGCATTTCACATCCATTAGGAAGACATCTGTTCAGCCGACGGCCTCCAGGTAGTCCAGCAGTGCGTATGCTTCCTGGAAATCAGTCTGCTTGTTGATGACGTCATGCTTCTGTAACCTGCCACTGATCTGTCCATCGGCTGTGGCATTGACTTGCTGGGTTCACACATACATGCACCCGAGCGCATCGCGGCAGACGAGAGTGTTGCTGACACGGGCCAAAGGCAAGATCTGCAGCCGTGTCCTTGTGAACTCGTCCTCACTGGTTATGTAGGACACACACTAGCATGAGCGCCACCTGCTCTCTCCACCCCAACGTCGGGAGATGGTTCCTAGAGCGACACCATCTGCCCTTCTTACACCTAAATCTCTTCAAAAAACACAGCTCAATAAAAAACAATGCATTTAGTTTATTTTCCTCATTATTTTAATACTTTTGTGCTATCAAGATGGTTTGAGGTTTTAAAAAAAAGTGCCTTCCTCGCTCATCGTGCATCAAGTGTTTATTTTAGTTTATCAAGCACAGTTGTGGTGTTTGTGGGTGCAAAGACAAACATGTGCATGTCGCAGCGCATCACAGCAGGCCGGGGTTTATTTATGGGCAATCTTTTTTTTAAATCTATGCATGGCTCCACAGAGGAAAGAAGAGTTCAGAGGTTAATAGAATGAGTCACGCGTACAAGTGCTGGTTTTAAAGTACTCCATGCAATGAACTTTTGAGACTTATTCAGGTCCATTACTTGTATCTCTATCAAATCAAACTGAATTTAGAAAAAAATTAATACAACTTTTGCTTTCCACCTAGTCCCACGACTACTAGTACTCTAAGCTACATTTAGCAATGTTCTAAATAGTATTTTACCTCAATTATACCTTTAGAACCTTATTGGTTGAGACCCATTCATTCCAAGTTTTTTTTGTTGTTACACTGAAAAATATCTTCTCAGTATTTTTTTTACCAAAAAAGGGATATAGCTGCAGCTTTGTGATCATTAAATTAAATTAATTTTACAATTTAATTTCCATAAAAAGCCCTGCGACAGACTGGCGACCTGTCCAGGGTGTACCCCGCCTTCGCCCTTCAGCAGCCGGGATAGGCTCCGGCGCCCCGCGACCCCGAAAGGGAACAAGCGGTCAAGAAGATGGATGGATGGAATTTCCATAAAAAGTGTATTAATATTCTTTTTTTTTAAATTTCTAAGTTATACTCTAAAAAAATAGTGAAAAATTGTTCTTGGAGTATATCGCGATACATATTGTATCGTGATATGTATTGTTTTGCTAGACTCTTGCCAATACACACCCCTAGTTGTAGGTACTCCTTTATAAATGCTTTTATTTGCATAAATTTACTCATTTTGGGATCTAGAGAGGCCATTTTCCAATGATACCAAATTTGAAGGGGTACTGTTCTTGGAATTGTAGTTTTTGGTGAAAAAAATTAATTGGACAATTTTTTTGGTTCATAGGTATTTTCAAAGAATGGTATTTACTAATAAAAAAATGGAAATAAGAAATATTTTAAGTTGCAAGTAATAAAACCAAATGATCTGTAACTGTATGTATGAAAGCTAGACTACTTTGTTTAGCGTGTATTTTCAAAATAAAATGCATGTTTTTTACAAGTCTTTGCAAAACGCCGGCATCTCTACAGAAAAGTATTTGGAAGGTGGAAAAAC
>NC_050529.1:13042852-13120976 GCF_002922805.2 Oryzias melastigma | reverse complement strand
CAAAGCCTCAGAAACTAGCAGCTCCCTTATTTCAGATTGCATAATTGCATGTTTTGAATAAATATTGTAAATTTCCATGATCCAAAACACACAGTTAAAAAATCTGTTAAAAATGTTTTACTTCTTTTTCTTCTTGTTTGCACTTTAAAAATAACAGATGATAGAAACTGCAAGCTTCATTTCCCTTTAAATGATGCATTCAAAAAAAGAAATCTGACGACCTCAGAGTTAAAAAACGACTAGTAAGGGTATAAATGAATCTGTACTCTGAAAATACAAAATTCTACCCCCTGCCATGAATCATTTATTCATTATACATTAAACATGACAGGGAGGCTTCAAGGGAGGGGAGCAAACAGTGTGTATGTGTGGTGGGGGGTGTCCATTAAGGATTTAATAAACTGACTCCAGCTCTGTGGGGCCAGCCTTGGTCTGTGGCTGCAGGGCTTTTGGGAGAGTCTCAACCAAGTAGGAAGTGATAAATTATACACCTTCCTCCTTCATCTGTCAATCAGAACTGACAGGATGGGGAGAAGCGATGCCCCCGCAGTCCAACAGGACACAGCTGCATGATCTCCGCAGTCCCACGCCGTATGGAGACACACAACCACTGCAACAATGATCCACTCAAAGCCCTTTGAAAGGCTCCAGCTGCAGCTTCCTTTGAGTTGTTTCACAGCGGGCGGGGGCAGACCTACTTCAAAGGTCAACAGATTACAGCGGTTTAAGGTGAACTGTCAGCGCAGAACCATTAACGGGTCGACCCGCTGCAGAGACACACTCCCCCCCACTGCATGGCATAGGCTATTCTAATGCTACATCTTATTTCACACACCAGATTTCCGCTCAAGCTTAATTTTTTTTTTCAAAAAGTTGATCTTGTAATGCAAAACGTCATATGGATCCATTCTGGTTTGCTGATGGCAAAGCAAGTTGGAGAGGTACACAGCGCTCAGTCAAAATGTTTGTTTTTTGTGAATAAGCTAACACGGCTAATGTGTAGCGGTGTTGGACTCAGTTTCTTTTACTTGTTTGAAGTTAGCATAGTTACAGTATTTGTATTTTAGAGGTATGACTTGTATTTTTTTTACGTGATTGGGAGTTAGCATAGTAACAGTAATGTTTATTTTAGTTCTATTATTTATTTTTTTACGTGATTTGAAGTTAGCATAGTTGCCGTAATGTTTATTTTAGTAGCATAATTCATTGTTTTACATGATTGGGAGTTAGCATAAAAACGTTAACATTTATTTTAGCCATATAATTCTTTTTTTTACGTAAATGGGCATTAACATAGTAAGAGTAACATTTATTTTAGCGGTATAATTAATTTTTTACGTGATTGGGATTCAGCAAAATTACGGTAATGTTTATTTTAGTAGTATAATTTTTGATGTAATTGGGAGTTAGCATAGTTACAGCAACATTTATTTTAGCAGTAAAAGTCATTTTTTCCGTATTGCAAACAAAGTTGTGAGTTACAGATATGAATGCGCTTAATTTGCCTCATATTTTGTTGCGTCTCATATATTATATAATTTCAATTATTACAATCCGCTGCTCCTTATAGTGCGAAGAATAAGTAATTCTACATTACCCCGTAAGAACACCAGATTGACTTATTTTGATTAATAAGCTGCAGAAAGAAAAATACACTGACCCAACGCTAATTCACTTGATCTATCTCAATCATCTCAACCTTCTTCAAAAATGTGGCACCAACATTCTTAGCTTGCATCAACCATGCAGTTTTTTTGCCACGATCTCTTATTATAGGTTATATATAGACAATGGATTATGTGTTGGAGTGATTTGTTTTAAACATAACTCTCATAGGACCGAGTTTAAAGCATGATCGTGGTTAGACAACTGTGCTTGTGGGTGTAATGTTTTGCTAGGTTATTGTTTAAAAGCTACTCATTGTCTTCGCCTTGACTGATGACAGGAGGGAGCTATTCAAGTACATCCTGCCTCAAGACGTGTATCTAGACTGTCAGAATGGTGTGAAACCATGCTGTACAACAACATGGTTGAGCTTGCTTTATTTTGGCTACAATCATTCAAACAGGTCAGGTGATATGCTACATTTTAGCCTGCTAGCATGCTAGCTAGTAATAAAACCCTTTTAGCTAGGTTGTTTTTTAACTTGTGGCTTTTTAATTTTTATTAGGTTCTGTTTGCATAAATTTGAAGAGCAAAGTTTATAAAGATGGCAATAAAAAATCAAATTGCATTTAGGTGTAAGGCTACAATTTTAACCTAGTGGGTTAGCAAGGCTAATATCAACTACATTTTTTTAAAATAAGTGTTTTTTTATTTAATTAAAGCAACTAAGATGACCGAAATTATTTTCCCCCTAAACTTTAACTACATTTAATAGACAATGCAATTGAGTTTAACCGCTTCATGCTGTTTGTCACTAATTTGCAATGGAACTCCTTAAGTTAGCATTAGCTTAAAATATTTTACATAGGAAATAAACTCAGGAATAAATGGTTTAAACTTATTGAGACTTTTATTAGAGGATTTTCCACCAACTTGTTTGGAGAAAAGCGTTTTAATAAGGAAACGACAAAAACGGCAACCCGTCCCTCCCTTCTGCTTAATTTCTGTCTGTAAAATACGTAATAGCCACACCAAAGAGATGTTGATTCATATTTTCTAGCGTGTAAACCTATTTCTTAAAGCCACAATAAAATAAATGAGCACAGACATGGAAAAACAATAGCTCATTCGAGTGGTCTGTTTGCGTGACTGAGAAACCACAATACTTCATCAGTGAAATAGGGTGTTTTCACAGCAGTGGAGCTTGATTTTGTCTGAGTTTTTTTTAACTCAACAAGTTAAAGCTTCAAAGCTAAAACATATGAGGAGATTATGTAACCAGAGTCAATGTTTATACCGACGACTATAGAATTATTAACAGTTTCTTAAGGATATAGCATGTAATATTTGTTTTTTTTTTCTAAGAAAATAAAAGCATGGATGCCTAATCTGCAGAGATACACTGATGTTAATAATTAACACTTTACTTTTATGAATGTGACTCATTCACTAATATTCTTGTACAGCAAAGTTCAACACACTTAAATAGAGCAGGAAGTCATTAATAACTATGTGTTAATGAGTGCCTTCATCTAGAGTCCTTTCAACTGTGGTCTTCCTCTGCATTGAGAGGTGACGGCATCAAAAAGGCTGAGTGACCTTGACAGCCTTGATGTCTCCTTTGAGGTTCAGTGAGAGCTGAGACACACGAGTCAGGAGGCTGTAGGAGGTTTTAAAGGAGCTTTTGTATTTTACTCTCATTTTACACATATTTGTCATTTGTAAAACAAAAAAAAGCCCAGCTAAGGACAAATGCTGCAAGCTAGCCATGGTTAAAATAATTATGACATGGTCTATGTTTTTATATCGGTCCTTACTCAATAAATACATTCAAATTCAAATTTAACATGTTCTTGAAGCACTTTATGATGATAAAGAACATATATATAAAATAATTTAAGATTTTTAAGTATTTATTTAGCTTGGGGTTGTGAGGGGCTTTACAGAATGTAACAACGGGATGATGGGATATCAGTCGAAGCTTACGTCTGTGCCCTCAAGTCAGAGGCGAATTTCTGATTATCTCTTTTTATTTTATGATTTTGGCTAAAAACTGCAGAAGCTGTAAATAGCCTGCCTTACTTTTTTATTTTTTTTAGTTTAGTATTTCATTATCACAAGAAAACGAACTTCATTTTCTCGAGAAAACGAGATAATAACTCGTTATAACGAGAAAACACATGTAATAACGAGATAATTATAACGAAGAATAAAGCGTCCTCCTCTCATTTTCCCACACCGAGATGCAGAGACTACACCTGTTTTAAGTCTCTTTATTTTGTGTTTAACAATAAAAACATCAGAAGAAAACACTAAATTAGCTTTTTTAGTCTATTTTTTAGTCTAAAGCTAAAGAGACTTAAAACAGGCAGGAAAGGAAGAGGGGGACGCTTCATTCTTCATTCTTAATTATCTCGTTATAACAAGAAAACAAACTTCGTTATCTTGTTAACACAAGATAGTTGATCTCGTTATAACAAGAAAACAATAAAAAAAAAAAAAGTAGGGCAGGCCCTTTCGGCTTCCATAAAAAACATCAAAATCATAATTAAAAGACCACTAGGAAGAAACAGATCCAAAGATGATTGGAGTGGGGCCTTAAAAGCTCAAAAAAAAGAAGAAAATCTAAGGAAGGAAAGAACGTACCATAAACTGAAACAGTTGGAGATTACCTAATGCCCTTTGTCACTTATTGCTTTGCTCTACTTCCTTGTGTTGGTTTTCTATTATTCGTTTCCTGGTGTGCAGTCGTATGCTTAGATTTCTACGGATGCTGCTGCTGCTTGAATTCCCTCACCTCCATCCTGCGTCTCCAGCCTCCCACCACCTCGCCTACCTCCCCAGTTTCCCAGTGTGTCCCCCAACCCCCACCTCCTCTCCCTCTGGCCGTGGATGATAAGCAGTAGCACTACTAATCAGGCTTGCCCTAAATTCGCCCATGCCTTGTAGGATTAGCATGTGTGTTGGTTTGCACTCGGAGGCGCCGTGAACTGGTGTGAATCCTCAATTCGAGATAAATGAGTCAAACAGTCAACATTTTTGTGCTGTTGGGAAATGAATCGCTGGAAATAAATGAATGGAAGGAGGGAAAGAAAGAATATCTTTAAAAATTTCAGTTGCTGACTGTGCAGTAAAACTAAACAGCTCTCACCTGCCTCCCTGAGTTTACGTTCAGGCTGTCAGGTCCAGACTAAACACGTCTGTGCAGCCAAACCAATAGACATAATACGTTTCAATGGAGTGGTTTGGACTTCCACCTGAGAAATGAAGCTGCATGTGTTTTAGGTCAACCAAACCTTTTTCCTTTTTTTTTTTTTTTGCTCTGACCTCTATTGTTTCATCCACAATAGCAGTTCATAGCTGCTCCGATACATACATTCAAACTGCTACAACCTTTGCCTTCTAGCGTCGGGATAAAAGATTGTTCAATCGAGCATTTCCTGCATTCAACAATCCGTACAAGTTGCATCAAGCTGTCTTCTGGGAGTCTCCAGTTGGAGAAAAATCTGTTCTGATTGAATGAACTTGTGTTTGCGTTGAATGGGGGAAACTACCAGATGTTTTCTCTCTGGAACAGAACGGGAGGCAGAGCAATCAAAGAGGAAAGCGGTGCGTTTGTGAGGCGTTAAAGCGACGCATCCTTACCAACTAATGTGGCATAAAGAAAAGAAACATCAGGAGGTAAAATGTGACTCTTTACTTTGACACATTTGACAGGAAGTAGTGTTGCTTCCACTACAGAAAAACTAAATTAGGATTAATATGAACATGTTAAATAACAGTATAGAAGTCTATGGGATTTTGGCTTCTCTGAACCAGGAGGTATGTCCTGTTTGGAACGTGAGGGGGGAAGAGTCACTCAGTCCAGATCTTTATATAGTCAATGGGGAGGATCAATCCCTCACTTTCTGTTCCTGAATTTGACACAAACCAAAAAGAACCAAAAGTTACATTTTCTCAAAATACCAATGAAAGTGGATGGTTTCTGACGGAAGCAAGTTCTCACCAATTTCCATTATTTAAATGTTTAATTTTCAACAAAAATAAGCAGTTTAGTGTATATGTGCCTTCTTTCAGAATTTATTTTTCTACAGTACTAATAACAATTGGGATGAGGGTTAATATTGATTGTTAGAACCTATTTAAGGTCAAATTTGTACTAATTTCTTGGATGGTGACCAGCAAAGCTTTAAATATTGCCCTTTTTGCTGACTTGTTGATAAGGTGGACAAAATAAACTGATCCAGTGACTGCAGAGATTTGCTGTCCAGTGACTTTGTGTCCCAGGGGAAAACTTACCCCACTTTTCTTAAAAATCTAAGATACCCACAAGTTGCTTTGGATTAACATTCCTTCTTAATACCCCCAAATCAAATCTTAAAAATATATTTATATATTTAAAAGTTATATCTTACAAAACATCATAATATGATTATGTATAAAAAGGAAAATAATAATAATAATATTCATATAAATATGGTTAAATTCAGAAAAATCTACAACCAAATGAATTGTTTTCTGTTGAAAGGATGCTGTGGGTGTTTGACCTGCATTGGATAAATAAAAAAAAATTCCCCTCTAACCACAATACATTCATATTTACCCACAAACACGACAACCTGTAGGTCAAACCTAAAAATACTCGTTCTAGACGTCATTGTCGAGAAGTTGGCTAAAATTCTGAAAAACGATCCGCTATGAATGAACGTGTTGGCTTGACGGTGAA
Source organism: Oryzias melastigma (assembly GCF_002922805.2). Taxonomy (NCBI): domain Eukaryota; kingdom Metazoa; phylum Chordata; class Actinopteri; order Beloniformes; family Adrianichthyidae; genus Oryzias; species Oryzias melastigma. Next base: position 13,114,645 of record NC_050529.1, on the reverse strand, counting down.
AAGACCAGAAGTAGTGAGTCATCATCAGGCAGATAAGGCAGCCTGGTTACAGTGTCTGACATTTGAAACAGCGGCTTAATTATTAACGGCGTTGGAGTGCTGCTGATAGTAACGGCAATGCTTCGCTCACAGCAGCTCAACACACAATTCTCTGCTTTTTCTTCTCCGATTTACAAAAAAAAGCAAGAGATCAAACGCCGTCATCAAGAAAATAAAAGGCTAGACTTCAAGACGATTTGCAATGTAAACAACCATCAGTAGATTACATGTTTACTGCAACTAATGAGCCTCTAATCAGTTAATGAACACATCTGATCTGTCCTCCCATCAGCGAGAGGTCAAGAGTTCAGGACAATGATTTAGTTCCTTAAACCAGTTTGTTCCTTTCAACAAGTCAAATATCTCTTTTTTTTTTATCCGTCTTTCCATGTTCAAATATCCTGGTCATCCACTCTCACTTCCTTGTTTCTGTCACCAACAACCAGTCTTTGTGATACAAGAACAGACAAAGGCTGCATTCACTCCATACCGTCCAGTCCAGATGGGGGATTGCTTATCCGGACAGTCCTTTTACTAGCAGGTGTGAAGATTATCTGAGCGCTGGAACCGACCAAACAGATGAACCCTGATCTGATTAAAAAGCAGGCTTTAGTTTACTTGAGAATCCGACTGGTTCCAGTTTAGTGACAATGTGAGGATCAAACAAAGCAAGTGACGTACATTTCAGCAGTCTGTGTTAAACAAGTGTTCACTACAACCTGTTACCCGCAGCATGCCCATAGATAAAAATATGCATGAACATTTATGCTCTATATCACATGTCAAAGTTAAGTGAGATGATTTCATATTTTTATTTTTAATGGTCCGATGTTATGGTGCGCTGGTAGCATATTGCAACACACTCTCACTTTCAGCTTGTCACATTTGACGAATGGTTAGAGACTTTCCCCATCGAAGATTGATGTTTTGAGCATCACCAACTTGCCGTTTTTTGATGTCCAATTAAATCAAGGCTCCCCAACCTCCAGGCCACAAATCGGTACCGGTCTGGTACTGGACGTGGAGCGCATCAGTATCCTAACTCTAACCTTTACCCGGTACCGGACAGTCGGTACTGGACAGTTAGTACAGGACGCGGATCAGGCTAGGGTTCCGTTTAGTCAACCGAGGTGTTAGCGTGTTCATTAAATGTGTATTCTGTTCGGCCCGCGACCTAAGATGTATTTTTTATGTTTTGGTCCCCTGAGCGATCGAGTTTGACACCCCTGCTCCATAGGTTCACTGAGCAGTCTGTGTTGTACAAGTGTTCACTACAACCTGTCATCCGCAGCATGCCCATAGATAAAAATATGCAAGAACATTTATGCTCTACAGGTTCACTGAGCAGTCTAAGATTTTTATATTTAGTGTTAGCCACCAGCTTGTCCCATTCAAGTTGGTCCATTTTTGGCCTGCAAACACCCGTGTTTACCCATAAGGGCACAATGTACCATTCTAAGGGGGGGGGCAGTACAAGGTGCTTAAGTGTAAAATGAAATTGAATAGATGGGCTTCATCGTCACCCATTAGTAAGAACACTTTGTCAGACTACCCCAGTGTGAAAGTGCCCTTAAACCAGTCTGTGGAATTTTTTTTTACTTTTTCTTCTTCTTACACGTTGGCCATCCACTCCCCTTGTTTCAATCCCAAACAACTATATCTTTGTGCCCTAAGGAGAGACTAAGAGGTTAAAGGTCAACTCATTAACAGGGCTTGGATTGTGATTGGATGGAGAATGTGGGAAAGTTTCAGGATTAAGAGGTGTCAAGAGCAGGTGTGAAGAGCATTGTGCTTTAACTCCAAAGTCTAATAGCAAAACGGGGAGAAGTGAATCCAGGCGGATAATGAAGGCACCTATGGTTTCTGAATGGTGGGCAAATAATCGTATCCTGTTAAAATGCAGAAAATCACTACATTGCTTTTGTGAAAACCATTTTAAAAAATCTCCTTTTTGTAGTTTGAAAAAGCGTTCCACAAATATCTGAAAAAGATCCCTCTTTTGGAGATTTTTTTTTTCCTACAGAAAATCTGAAAAAAGTAAAGTCCTCTTAAAGCAGTTTCCATTATCCTTCAGACCCACCACATCTGCACACGCCACATTTCCAGTACGGAAACCCCAACAGGTCCAATTTCCATCTGGAAGACCAAAAAACTTTCCGTCCTCTACATTCAGTTGGAAAAACCACAGAAACACAGGGATGCCAGGTGACCCCACATCCGTGGTAACCAAACCTAAACCACCCAGCAGTATCATAAACACACGGACCATAGTTCCATCACATGTGAGCAGAACATCTGCTCTCTTTAAGTCTGTGTAAAAGGTTTTCTGGCATTAATCTCTTCTTTTGTATTTTCATAGACTATGTACTTATGGTTCCTTTATCCAACTATGGGAGCTTTTATAGTAATTAACCGTAACATTTAAATTAAATAAAAATTACTAAAGAAATGAACTAAAACACTTTTATTTGCTGTCACTGGTGTTTAATTGAATTGTTCTGGTGCCTTTAAGAATGTTTTACCACAAACTGATGTGGAAAGGCGAATAATAGTTTGTGAAACTAGGGATGAAATATCTGAAAAATGACAGTTTTTGTCCAATCAAATATACATATATATATATATATATATACACAGTATATATATACTTATACACGGTATATATATACTTATATACGGTATATATCTATACTTATATACGGTATATATATATATATATATATATATATACGGTATATATTTTTATATATACGGTATATATTTATATATATATACGGTATATAAGTGTATATATACTGTGTATAAGTATATATATACTGTGTATACATATATATATATATATATATACACACACCCTGACAAATACTGTTTGTGTCTTATGTTACAGCTAAACTATCAAACAATGAGCAGTCCGGTACGGAAAGGAGTGGTACGGTACGGTCCAGTTAATTCTGGCGAGTGTTTCCACTCAGTTAAACTTCACTTCCACTGAATTGTTTGTTTTCACGGCGCATGTGTAATATAGACCACTAGCATGCCGCTAGCGAAACGTTGCCAAGGATAGCAAGGAACATTTGTGGTTCCACCGCAGACCAGATCTTGCTGTTGTTTGCAGGATTTTTCAATATAGACTTGTGACTAAAAGAGTACACAGAAAAAAACGTGAAAACATTTACAAACGTTGGAAAAGTTAGCTTAAATAAGTGCTGTATTGGCACTTTCTAATGTTGTCTTAATTTTCTCCCAATCAACGGTGGCTACAGCAGCTCCGCCCCAACCGTTCTGTTCCACTTTTTTATGGACCTACAACTGATGGAGACCCCCAAGAGGTACGGTTTGGTACTGTTAATTGGAGTCATTTTACAATGGAAACGCTCAAATTATTAGACCGTACCGGACCGCTCAGTGGAAATGAGGCTTTATTTACTGCTTTCCACCTTCCTTATAGTCCCATTTACACACATTCACACACTGATGGCGGCTCAGCTGCCGAACACCTGTAACCACCAGAAGCAATGTGGGGTTCAGTGTCTGGCCCAAGGACACTTTGACACATGGGTGGGCATGGTGGGAATCAAACCTGCAATTTTCCAATCAGATGCTGACCTACACCATAGCTATATAAGCACAGAAAAACTGAAACAGATGCTACAAACTGAAAGAAATTGATCAATAAATGATTTGATAAACACAATATTTGTGTTCCTTTTTTTTTTTTATTAGAATGAAGCTAAAAATGAAAACGTTGATTTCAATAGAATCCCAATTTGTTTCCATGTGCTCCATAGAGGATGTCTGAGGCCATTACTAGGACAGAACAGAGAAGCCACTGTGCTGAACCGAGTCGGGCGTCAGATCAAAGCTATTAACGTTTGACCATCAGCCACAGATCGACCCCGAGGCAAAGGGAGCATGCTAGCATGAAGTCACTTTCATCTGAACAACTCCAGAGATCGAAAACAGCTCTGGAATTTATGAACGCTCCATAATTATTGTGTGTCACCAGCCGAGAAGCTGGTGTAAATCTTTTTCCTCCCTTAAATCCCGCCTGGCTCCTGTCCAAGTACAGTTGTTGGTGCTCAGATCCAGGAGGATTTTCATTTCAGGGTGAAGAATAGTGGACACATTGTTTGAGGGAGACGAGTGTCTCTGTGTGTGTCTCCGTCTGGCATCTCAGATATAATTGCCACCTCCTTTAGTTATACAGTCACAGAGGAGAAAAAGCAGAAGTCAGAGAAACACTGCAGGGCAAAGCGGCTCTCCGAGAGTTAGTGGAGAGAAACCGGAGCTGTATTCTTTGACACAAACTGGGGTGTCTTTTTATGCAGTCAGAGGAGCTGTGCGTGTGCCAGGACCATCAAACCCTGAGCTAGAACACATTCTGAGGACAGAAACGCAGACGTCCGGGTTGAAACGTCTCTTCCCTGCTGCCCATCCTTCATCCACGCTCGGCTGCTTTATCCGGGTCAGCTGGAGGCAGGTCGATCTGACGCTGCTTCAAAATACTTCAGATAACAACCCAGTTCCTCCGTCTTTGTGGGGCTTCTGTGGTTTTTGGAAGCGTTTAATAAACCCGCAAATTAAGACGTTGAAGCGACAAAAAGAAAAAAAAAACAAGGAGGAGCACTAGAAAAAAAGGCTCAGTAGGAATAAGACAAAATTCAAAAAATAGATAGATAAGATAGATAGATAAATAGGTATTTATACCTTAATAACACAGCTCCAGGTCATTCAAAATCATCAAGTATCAATAATCACATATGTGACACTATTTTTGACTTTATCACAACATATCCAGATCAATGATCTAGCTTAAGGAATAGAAGGAATATTTGCAGAGGATTTTTTCATTAGAAAAGTCTTTAATATAATTTAAGTATGAAATATAAAAAAATATATAGGCAGATTATTATTAAAAATCTTTTTCTTTAGAAAAATCATAAAAAAATAAGAGCAGTATGTATTTAAAAAATCAAAAATATATAAAAAAAATGTAAAAATATTCCTAAAAATCCAAAATATTTAAAAAAGTCACAAATATAAAAAATATATATAAATAATAATATTAAAAAAATATAAAATATAAAAAAAAATTTCTAGTCATGTTTTCTCAAACTAAGACTATTTTTCTATTGAAAATCTTTCTTGGAAGGCAGAAAATACCAAATGTTTGGTCTTCTTACTTTCCCAATATCCAGTTATTCCAGCTAACACAGGAAAAATGATGATGCCTACAAGTGGCTATAGATGTTGAACGTGCACACAGACACAGCTGAATCCCTCCTCCTCACACGGCAGTCGGTTCGTGGGAGCAGTAAGGCTGAAACCTGCTGACCTGCAGGGACGTGGAGATGGAAAGTGCACAGTGGACAGATGCTGTATGATGATTAAAGCAGGGCCACTTCAGAGCCTGCTTTACAGGGAGGGCTGCTGCGGTTCACTGCGCGTGGCTGACGTGATATACAGCAGCAAAGGTCAAAGGGTTAACTGCTCACTTCTTTAAAAATACACTCCTCTGTTGCGTCTGCTCGGTTGATTAGTGTTCATGTTCCTCTTCACATCAGGAGACCACGGATTATTGAACTGGAGTTAAGATCAGGGAACATGTAGCCCACCCAAAGTATTTTCTATATAGCAAATAGTCTTTTTCCAACAACACTTTTTGTCTGATTCACAATGATTTGAATAAAGAAATGCTCAGAAATTGAATTTAAAGCCTAGTTTTCTTCATTCATGTCCTCCATTATAAGAAAAATGCCACAAGAACATGTTAAAACGCCATTTCAATTAGAAAGGCTTTTTGATTAAATGCATCTTCATGGATCAAATGAAGCAGTTTAAATGCTCAACAACAAAAAAAAAAAAAAAATCAATACGTTTTGCTCTTTAATTTCACCAAACATCCTCCTCCTTCAGACACGCAATTTAAAAAGGATTTTCCTAATCCGCAGTTTGATGAATTTTTGCCCTGACTGATGGCTTCACAACAAAGATCGGTTAAAGCCTTCATCACAATTCCTCTCTTTATTTTTGTCCTGAACTCGTCGAGGTGAGCCACACCTGCTGCAACAATCAGCCCTGCAAAATGGAAAGCTGCTATAAAGGACATACGGGTGTGTGCATGAGAACTATGATGCACCACAACAATAGGTTTGTGCAAAGTCATAATAGAAGTACGCTCAAGTGTCTGTTTCATGCTACCGCCCTTTAGTTTCGTATTGTCGGACGCTCAAAGGACTCTGCGTCAAAGCTACAGACGTGTTCTTTTCCACGTGTTCCCCTGAGGTTCTGACACAAGTAGAGGACTTTTATGAACTTTACCTAAACATGTGATCCACTCTGATGTCATTTTGAGGCGTCTTGTGACCTAAATCAGGCACATGCAAAGTCTAGTGTCATTCAAATTTCTATCAACCTGCAGGTTCCTAAAATATAATATTGCTGCAGCAAATTATTTTTTTTAATAGTTGACTAAATCAATATTTTTTCTGATTAGTCAACTAATTGGGTCATCATTAGCTTTAAACTAACTAAAAACTAAATATATACCATTACCTGTGATAATCCTAGTGTGAATGCTGTAACCTGAATTTGGCCGCTGAAGATGTTAGTGCCGATAGCTGAAGATGCTGAAATTGATAGCTGAAAACGCTGAAGCTAATAGCTTAAAACGCTGAAGCTGATATCTGAAAACGCTGAAGCTAATAGCTCAAAACTGAAGCTGATAGCTGAAAACGCTGAAGCTGATAGCTGAAAATGCTGAAGCTGATAGCTGAAAAGGCTGAAGCTAATAGCTCAAAACTCTGAAGCTGATAGCTGAAAACGCTGAAGCTAATAGCTTAAAACACTGAAGCTGATAGCTGAAAACGCTGAAGCTAATAGCTTAAAACTCTGAAGCTGATAGCTGAAAGCGCTGAAGCTGATAGCTGAAAAAAATGAAGCTTATAGCTTAAAACACTGAAGCTGATAGCTGAAAACGCTGAAGCTAATAGCTGAAAACGCTGAAGCTGATAGCTGAAAAAATGAAGCTGATAGCTTAAAACGCTGAAGCTGATAGCTGAAAACACTGAAGCTGATAGCTGAAAACACTGAAGCTGATAGCTTAAAATGCTGAAGCTAATAGCTTAAAACCACTGAAGCTAATAGCTTAAAACCACTGAAGCTGATAGCTGAAAACACTGAAGCTGATAGCTGAAAACGCTGAAGCTGATAGCTTAAAACGCTGTAGCTGATAGCTTAAAAACGCTGAAGCTAATAGCTTAAAACCACTGAAGCTGATAGCTGAAAACACTGAAGCTGATAGCTTAAAATGCTGTAGCTGATAGCTGAAAACACTGAAGCTGATAGCTGAAAACGCTGAAACTGATAGCTGAAAACACTGAAGCTGATAGCTTAAAACGCTGAAGCTAACAGCTTAAAATGCTGAAGCTGATAGCTGAAACACTGAAGCTGATAGCTGAAAAAGCTGAAGCTGATAGCTTAAAACGCTGAAGCTGATAGCTGAAAACCACTGAAGCTGATAGCTGAATACACTGAAGCTGACAGCTGAATACACTGAAGCTGATAGCTGAATACACTGAAGCTTATAGCTTAAAACGCTGAAGCTGATAGCTGAAAACACTGAAGCTGATAGCTGAATACACTGAAGCTGACAGCTGAATACACTGAAGCTGATAGCTGAATACACTGAAGCTAATTGCTTAAAACGCTGAAGCTGATAGCTGAAAACACTGAAGCTGATAGCTGAAAACGCTGAAGCTGATAGCTTTAAACGGTGAAGCTAATAGCTTAAAAGGCTGAAGCTGATAGCTGAAATCGTTGAAGCTAATAGCTTAAAACGCTGAAGCTGATAGCTGAAAATGCTGAAGCTGATAGCTCAAAACGCTGAAGCTGATAGCTGAAAACACTGAAGCTGATAGCTTAAAACGCTGAAGCTAATAGCTTAAAGCGCTGTAGCTGATAGCTGAAAACGCTGAAGCTAATAGCTTAAAACGCTGTAGCTGATAGCTGAAAACGCTGAAGCTGATAGCTTTAAACGGTGAAGCTAATAGCTTAAAAGGCTGAAGCTGATAGCTGAAATCGTTGAAGCTAATAGCTTAAAACGCTGAAGCTGATAGCTGAAAATGCTGAAGCTGATAGCTGAAAATGCTGAAGCTGATAGCTGAAAACAATGAAGCTAATAGCTTAAAACGCTGTAGCTGAAAATGCTGAAGCTGGTAGCTGAAAACGCTGAAGCTGATAGCTTAAAACGCTGTAGCTGATAGCTGAAAACGCTGAAGCTGATAGCTTAAAACGGTGAAGCTAATAGCTTAAAAGGCTGAAGCTGATAGCTGAAATCGTTGAAGCTAATAGCTTAAAATGCTGAAGCTGATAGCTGAAAATGCTGGAGCTGATAGCCAGCTAAAACATTAGTTAAATGACAAATTAGCCAAAAAAAATGAAAAAAAATTAAATTAGCCAAAACAGCTAGCATCCAGTTGGAATATTTGCTAAAAGCCAAAATAGCTTAAAAACCTTAATAAATGCCAAAATAGTCCAAAAATCTAGCATAATTCCATTATAATTTTAGACTTTACTACACTTCAACTCCATATGATATTAAGAACGACTAATCGACTGTTAAATTAGTCGTTGACTATTTTAATAGTTATTTAGTCGTCGATTAGTCAACTAATCATGGCAGCTCTAGTATAAAATCATTACTATAATGAATAACAATTGTATTAAATAGTTTATTTGCATTTAAGGTTATTAAAAGGGTTCAAAGAGTCACACATTTTCACCAAATTTGGCCCTTTTTGCAAAACGTTTGGACCTCCCTGGCCTTAAGGGTTGCAGAAATTCTCTATTAAGACGAACAAATTGTTCTTTTTTTAAGCTTTTTTCCCCCAGGCATCTCAAGAGGAATCAGCATTTTATGTGAAATATGTGCGAACCAGCCCTTCAGCTTCAGGTTTCCGAGCATCTCCAACTGTTTTCTCTGACGAGTCGGTTCCTGTGTGTCCACTTAAGGGCGAGTCTGAGAGCAGACCTGCAGCGCAGACCGTTTCTGCACATGTGGACGGCATTTGCAGCAAAAGTCCAAAGCTAACTCTTCTTCAAAACACAGGAAGTGCCTTCAGAAGTGTGAAAAAATGTGCACAGAAGCAGGATCTTTATCGCCAGATGTCATTTTGATCGACGTTATGTTTACGTCTAAAAATAAAATATACAGAGATGTCACAAAGAAGACATTATCTCCTTAGATTCACTGAAAAATGAACCCTCTAAAGGCTTTAAATTCACTTTGAAAACGATTAGGAGACATGAAGAAACCTTAAACATAGAAGTGCACTATGTTCTAAATAAGTGATGGGAGCTCTTTTCACGTGGATGAAGCAGCTGTGCTGATTCAAAGATACACACAAACATTTTAAAGAGCTGCAATAAATCTTACTAAAAAAAGACGTGGGGGGGGTAAAAAAAGTTGATTTCCAGATATAAAATCCAAGGATAGATCTGGATTCTGACTACCCGTTGATCTTGTCTTCCAATAGTGGAAGCAGCATTTATTTAATGATATTTAAAAGAAACCACCTTTTATTTGTCATGAAATCTCTTTAAACTAAATATTTGTTGAAATGGAAGTCAATAAGAGACTAGAAAGACGGGACCTTCAGGACATGATGGCACTAATGCTTGCTTTTCATTTTTCTTTTCGTTTTTGAAGTGAAACCTTCACAACATTTGCTCATTGAACTACTGAGATGAAGTGTCTTGTTCAGGTGTACATTTTTCTCCAGGGTAGTCACCATCTTGAAAGGTGCAACTTACAAACCTGCATGCATAATTGTCGTCTCCTCTCTGCTGTTAGAGTTTCCTGCTACATTCTTCTGTCAATTAAAACTCATAAATTCATTGAACTGAAAGAGCATTTCCTAGTAAAGAGGTTAGCAGGTTAAGAGTTGGAGGTTTGAGAGAACAGGGATATGACACAGATTGTTTAGTTTGTGTGAAAAAGTGAGCTTAAGCTCTTCTTTGTAGTAATGGAAGCATCAATACTAAGGTATCGAAGTACTGATATCTCCAATTTTGTGTCATTTCTAGATATTTTTGGTTAAAATGCGGCGCATGTTTCGTGCCACCATATTGAACTGCTCCATGAGTCACATGACCAGCGGAGCCGCAATAATACAGCATGACATGACTATGTGATTTAAGAAATAAGAGTTCTGAATTGTTAACCTTGCACATTAAAGTTCTTACTTGGCGAGTTTTTATGGTATTTAAGGATAATAAATAGTAGAGTTACGAAAAAAATGAAAAAAATGATCAGATATCAGTATTGGTAATAAGCATTTCCATGAATTAATAGATGTTAAATTAAATAAGAGTGTGTCCTGCCACTATTGTGCTGTGTAGACACATCCGGTACATACACATTCAATACTACAGATATTGTATAAAATGTGTATATTTCGGACACGTTCATTCTATTCAGTTTTGCTGTAGAACTTTAGCCAATAATTTGACCTTTCCATCAATTGTGGGCGGAGCTTTGGTCAAAATGCCAAAAGTGAAGCGAGCAAAAGTTTGGCTGTACTTCACAACAAAATATTCTGATTCATCGACCCACTGGGTAAGAGTGACTTGTACAATACTTCGTAACACATTTTTGTCGTAGAAACAAGAGATAAAATCTGTATTTACATTAGTGTATGTGAAAATGGAGATGCAGTGTAGACCTTTAGGAAGAATGAAATAAGATATCTAATGGACATTCCAGGGCTCTCCTTCCCCCTGTGACGCTGCTTCATCCCACCTATATGTCTATGGAAATAGTGGGTGTGTTATTTGGTCTAAAAAGTACCAATCCCTACTTCTCCAGCTGATCTGCTAAAACACCATCAGCTCGCCGTCATCAGCTGGTTGGTTGCAAAGAAAGAGAACAAGACGTGCACACAACAAAACAAAAAAACGCATGACCCAAAGGCTGTAAACGTTGTAAACTCACAACGGCTGAAAAGAATACCAACATCTAGTAAATCGACCAAACAAAGCCTTCATGAATGTATGGATGAGAGAGGGGTTCGTGTCAATGCACAGATTTAGCTTTTTCAGAAGATAAGACTTCGCAAGTTTAAGTCAAGAATATTTTTTCTAAATACATAAGTACCACAGGCGCTATTTGGTCTTTAGCGCTTCTGCTTTACCAACTTCTGCTGTGAGACTCCGGCGCGATGGCGACGAGATGCAAAACCTGTAGGTTTAGATAATCTAAGCGTGACATTTAAAAAAGCATCAGCAGCTGAGAGGAAGTGAGAACGACATGAGGAGATTCGTACAGATTGTATCCCTATGAAATTGCACAAACACATTCCTTTTATAGTGACGGGGGAGTTGTGGCTTTCCCTGAAGAGTGAAAAAACACAAAAACACGCCCCTTCATTCTATTCCCTTTGTTATAGAAGAGTCCATACCCAAGCTGGTGTGCACTCAAAGGTTTCCCTGAGAATGAATGGATGAAGGACTGCATGGTAGTGAGCACTGTCATACAACATGGTTCATGGTGGATGTTCTTCTCATGCATGCATGGGTCTTACTCCAGCTTCCTCACATAGTCCAAATCATGCTTTAAAGGTCCCTTAGAATCGACGGACTAGCAAACTCTCCAGGGTGTCCAAATCCAGGTCTCTACATGTTTTCTAACCAACCTGCTGTTGAAGCTTCTTATTGGCTAAACACACCTGATCCAGGTAATGAGCAGCAAATGAGGCAGGGTTTCTAGAACCCTGAACAGGACTAATTCCTCAGTCTCATGCACTTGTAAGGGGGAGGTTGACCTGTACAGGTGCTGGAGGTTTTTGAGTTGTCTGGTCCCATGGAGGGTCATAAAAAGAGTGGCCACATCTTGAAGGGAGTGAAGGTGTGCCTTGAGGCTTGTGCGGCCACCTGAAAATGGAATGTACCATTGTTGTGTGTATGGTAGGAGTATCGTGAAGTATTTGTAAGGATAATACAGTTACAGGCAACAATGGCGTAAGAGTGATGCTGTCGTCACGCTCTAGTCATTGGTATCGTTGGATTACTGGCCCCATACTAGGGTGCAAATGCATGTAGAGGTGACATGTAGGCACCATTGTCTAATTTCCTAATTTCTTCCAGTACAGGTTTGTCCATTCTGAGAATATAATATGGATGGATGATTGAATATGTGCAAATATATTGAAAAGCCTTGAAAAACTTGTTTATTTTTACAAGTTTCACTTAAAGTAAAACAGATTCTGATCCAACAGATCAACACAGCAGATTCAGCTCCCACTTTCAGATCATCAATCATTTGCCTGCAGACATTCTTTCCCTCCGCCTCCCCAGACACACAAACACATGAGGCCAAACTGCTGATACCGCCAGGTCTGGGTGTCAGAATCCCATGAGACCAGGCCTCTTGACTGCGACTCATGCATCTTTTTTTTTTCTGTTTACCTCTTTTACCGCCTCACATGCTTGCATACAAAACAGACGCGTTCACATGTGCTCCTGTTGGCATCATGTGTTGGAGTTTAAAGGTCAGTTCCCACGATGTCCTGCAGCTGAGGTCGACGGCGATGCCGTCGTCACGCTGGGTGACGAGGGGGAAATCGGAGGCGGGGCTTTCCTTCCTCACACAATCTCCGACACAATAGAGGCACGCTGTTTAGGTCAGTGCAGGAAACTTTGTTGAAGTTTTATAAACTTTGCTGTTTTGGTGGTTTCAAGAGTGGGGGGTCATGTGTTAGAAGAGCTACTTTTAAACTGCTACGTTTGATTTAATTCCAGATTTAGGCAAGTTTTCCTGACAAAAGAACGACTAATTGTGTTAAAAACAAAAGCTGAATGACTAATTGCTCAACTCCACAGGTGTTGGTTCATTGTTTCAATCACAAACCCAAAAACTAAAAATGCTACTCTTTAAAGATTACTCTTCATAACGTCAACCTATGACAAAAGGGAACAGAAAAAGCCTGAAACCAGAGAGCCGTTACCTTTTATACCAAACAGGAAATACACTGGGGTTACCAGGAAATAGAAGAGTCTTACACTGAAATGTGTCATAAAATTAAACAAAGAGGGACTCGTTATAAAAATAGACGAGCAACAATAAGATTTCAGATCAACAAAGAGACAGTTTGATTTTTGTTTTTTTAGATTTGATAAACACTTTTTATTAAATTCAGACTAAAAGCTTGTGACTCAAGATGATATTTTGTGTTCCTCTGAAAAGTAATTTAATGCTCCACACTATAAAAGCAGGAGAAACCTGATAGACGTCCTCCTATTTTACGCAGAAGCAGCTTCCCTGAACCTAACTTAGCTTCAGTTGCAAAAAAAAAGGTAAATCCATTAAAAGTATTTCATAGATATTAGATTTTAACATAGGTAATAAAAAGGAGACATAAGCCTTGTCAACTCCTCTTGATTCAGGTTGGTTTAGAGGAGGTGCATCCTCTATCCACCATCCTGAGAATCACAAACAAGCAGGACCAGTTCAACAACTGTACTGGTAACTTTTCTTAGTAGTTGTTCCAAGGATTTTTCAAGAGCTTTTCCTGAAATGTCGACATCCTGCAAGTGATTTCTGACATTCTGCTTCACTTAATATGATTAAACATTAGACAAATTTAGATTTAAACTCTTTGGGCCTCCTTTATCTTCTGTTGGACTGTCGAGCTACAATCTAAGTTGTGCCGTTTCATGGCATCGATCTATGGCCATGAAAACACTACGACCGATCGAAAGCCCTTTGAACCATCTGCTTATAGACATGGGAACACAAAGGGTTGGTGGAACTGGAAGCACCTCTGAATACATGCTCTGACATCATGTTTTTTGCCGTGTAAGCACAACAGCTTTGTTTGCAAAGCATCTTTCATGGACAGGGGAAATTTAAAAGAGAGTGAGCACCTGGATGGTGCTTCTGTTTCATCTCTGCACTACCAAAGGAAAAGACGGACTCCTCCAGGACATCTAATCTGCTCTTATATTCCACAATCACTCTGGAAAAAAGGCCATATGACCTAAAAGAGTGCAGGGAATATGTAACAGATAATGCGCTTCAAGGTGTCCATTATCATAACTAACAAATAAGGAAGTGGAGAACGATTGCCTCCACAAATGAACTCCTTGAAGGGCATTATCTTGCTTATCCCATGGTCACTTACAAAATAAAGACATATTCAAACAAATTGTAGATAGATTGAAGACCAGGCCAAGGCGTATCCAGCCTTCGGTCAATGGAAACTGAGACAGGGTCCGACAACTCTGTAGCCCTAAAAGGGATATAGGGGGTTAGGAAAATGGATAGACAGATGGGTATCGCATTGTCATGGCTACAGAGCTTGGCTACAGCTAATATTCAATGTGTATTCAATCATACTCCTTGCATACTCCTTGAGTCAAGGCTGTTCTTCCGTTTACAAACTGGTGTTTAGGCAAGCACAAAAGCACAATAATATAGAGCATTCAGGCTATGTGACCAGAACTTATTCTTTCAGAGTCAAGCATTCACTCCGACCATGGTTTAACATAGCTTATAGATGCCACAATGGCTAATAATGTAATTAATTTTTTGTATTTGAATCAAATCGGATTCACATCCTAGTTTAAAAAGTAACTTTAGATTTAAGCCAACCATTGCCATTCATCTTTACCCCTCTACTTGTTTTCCAGTTATGTTGGCCTTTATTATCAGCTAATTCCAAGTTTTCAATGACTGAACTCAACAAATAAAACCCATCAGAAGAAACTAATAGACCATAGATAGAAATCCCCCATTTAAAAGACAAATGCCAAGAAACATTAAACTAAGCTTGATTGGCTGCATTTGATATACAGTAGTTCTAGGCAATATAGAAAAAATTGTATTTCACGATATAAAGTATTTAATATCACAATAACAATATATATATCACGATATACCTCAATAAAGTATATTTTCCGTTATTTTCTGAAAAAAAATTGACTAAAAAATTTCATTACTTACTTTTCTCTGACTTTATTTGTTCAAATAACATGCAACTAAATCATCAAGTGCACAACAGTTTCAAGTTCCTTAGTAGGAAAACACATTTTTACACCAAAGTTTGAGCAATAAAAATAAACAATTAAAAAACAAAATAAAATGGTACTTTTATGTTTTCCTTGCTCATACCTACTTCTGGCCGTGCCTTGCAACATTTAAGTGGAGAAACTATGTTGTTAACCTATGCATTATGCCAAGAGAACAGAAAACTACCCATACCGGATTCCGATTCTTTGTTTATATGCGTAAAAGTATGTTCTCTGAGTACAAAGAAAGCATGAGTCAGCAGCGTCACAGCTGATTTACACTCGACTGCTTTCTGCCGCACAACACTCATAACTCAGAGCGAGTGAAAGGGACTCACAAGAAGGAGAAAAAGGAGCAGCTGGGGGTTTTAGCAAGCACTACGAGGAGGAATTACATCCTCAATTCGCTGGAGGAGGCCGTGCCCAATGACAGAAACTCTGGAGCGTTGTTATGTAATCATCGCTGGAGATCATTCATGTGTGAGGATGCTGGGGGTGGTAGAAAAAGAACTCGCAGAGCAGCGTGATATTGACAAGAACGCCAGCCGCTTCCACTGCACACAACACCGATGTTGACCTTCCAAACAAAGACGGCCTGTCGTCTCCCTGCCTCGAACTTTCATTCATTTCCAGACAAACAAATGCAGATCCCTTTTTTATTTTTCCTCCATCACTTCCTGATCCCTTGAAAAGAGGAGTTTGTTTGTTGACGGGTTACATCACCATCGCTGCTCCTCCCATTCTCTCTACGGACTGACTTTCCTCTCGACACCCGCCCCTCCCTGTCAGGCCTGCCTCCATCCACTCTAAAGGGCAGCAGGGGTGGCCGCTGCCATCTAATAAACTCCTGTCAGAGAGATTAACGCCGACCAATGATAGTCCTCCCGCTGGACCGGCCCTAACCTCCGCTCTGCCTGATTAAAGCCAAAGTCAGGACCAGAGCAGGTTTCCCAGTGTGACAGGGAGACAGAGCAAGAAGCAAAGGAGGAGGAAAATCACTCCTCCTTTCATCTCTGCTTCTCTCCGGCTGCCATCACTCTACAGAACCATCCATATCAACCCCGCTTTCCCACCATTTTCTCTGATTTTCTCCTAGATCTGTGCATGTTTGCTTTCAACATTTTTTGATCCGCTTGCAGGTGTCCATCCATCAAACCACAAAATATCCCAGTTATTTATCCTAAACTCAAGTGGAAATACAAACAGTGGTTTAAGCTCTTTTCTTGGTTTACTTCTTACTTTTCTCCTTTATCGTATTTAACAGAAAATAGCCTTGAGTAAAAGACACGCAGTCAATAAATGTTCTATTTTTGAACATATATTTGTTCCAAGAGACATAAGAATCAGAGTCAATCAGTCAATCTTTATTCGTTACATTCACATTAACTTAAGCTACATGTTAGCCATGTTAGCAACAACTTCAAACTGTCATTTTTTCTTAACAAATAGTGCGGAAAATACAAGAATTAGAAATTTCCCAAAGATTTCTTTACAAACTTTGAACTAAATCTTAGCATAAAACTTGAGAAACATTTCTTTAATATTGTCAGCACATCAACAATGCAGCAGTAATATGATCCAGAATAACAATAGAGGTTATATCTATTATTCTGCCCTGGTAACAATAAAACCATCTTACTGGTTATTCAGCTTTACAGAAGGTCAACTTTGACTTTGATGTTAAAACATGGAAGGAAAAATGACAGCAATACCGCCTGTGAACTGTTTAAAACCAATAATATTACGTCAAACTTTAAATTAATAAAGAAAATATTAATGTGATAATCTCCACGAGACCAGAACAGCTTCAAAGCTCCCGTTTAGAACCAAATCATCGTCACTTTCTGACATCTCTTTGAGCATGTTTATGTAATTATTCACCAATTGCATAACATGCAGAAGGAAAAATAAATTATTTCATCCAAACATGAAAAAAGTGCAGCTGCACTGGTGTTGTCATTTCAGAGTCACAACACAAAACAAAGACATGCAGCTGCACCTGCATGAGAGCGTACACCTGGGGGGAGGAGCTTAAGAGCCCAAACACAAAAGGCAGCTGCTGCTTGTTTGTTTTAACACATCAGATCAAAGCTCAAGTTTTTTTTCATGAAGACGAACATTTGGTTTTGATGATTTGGTTTGCTGCATCAAAAGCAATTTGCAGGATTCCTATTTTTCTCTCTCTCTCTCTCTGAAGTGCGCGTTTGACAGCTGGAAAAGCTCGTTATTGATGACAAGCATAGTTGAAGGCTGACTGGTTGAACTGGAAATGCATGAAGCAGAATGTTTACAAAGAAAGAGATGAGTCAGACATTTGAAAACAGGAAGCAGGGAGAACCTGCAGTTACAGGTCATTTCCAACAAACTTATAAGGTCATGTCTTTGGGGAAAAAAACACAACAGTTAGTAGTTATTAAATTAATCCAGTAGAAACATTTGGATCCACTACAGCCCAAAATGAGCAAATGTCAAGAGAATTTTTGCAAAAATTTTAAATATTTTTATCAATTTTTTTGAAGGTATAGATTTTCCTGGTATAATTATAGCATGAAAGTAGAAAAGATGTTTTGGGGCGATGCTAAAAGTATGCTAAAGTCAAAAAAGAAACTTTGATAAACAATAGAAACGCAAAATCAAGTATGTACTGGACAGACCTCTGGGGTAAATCAGGTCAAGGGTGCAATAGTAGGGCAACAAAAGCGGTGCAAACAGTCCTAGGCATCAGTCCCACCCAAGGTTTAATCCTCATGACGCTCTAAGCCACGACTGTTAATACCCAACACAAGTATGTCATAGTACATGTCTGTAATATGTTGATCTTTTTTGAGAAATACACAAAATAATGAGTCAAAATGTCTTAGTTTGGACGTTTCTAGACCGTTACATCAACTGACTGATAATAGAAAAGCTGATTAAGATATGTTATCAAACTCTTAGAGTGGAGAGTATGTTGTGATAAACCACTCATAGGAATGACAGCTTTGCCAAAGTGTTGTTCTGTCCTTAAGGGTAGTCAGAGTTCATCAAGAGGCGCCGAACTTTGACAGAACGCCTCAGAAACACTGAATGCATAAGAAGCCCATCTGGACCGCATTTACAAAATTCATTAGAACTCTTCTCTTCTTGTGAACCCTATCTTCCCCCTAAACTTCCAGATAACTCCATTCCACCGAGTAAACAAACTACTTTATTCGTCTCCGTATTTCATTCCCAAGAAACGTGATTCAGAAATCCCATCTTCCTCTTCACCAGATAAGATCTTTTGCTTTTCCTTCCTGCTACGCTTACCAAGTCGACTGGCTCATCTGTCACGCTGAGTTATGGCTGACAATGCAAATATTGTGTTAAAGGAAAAGCTCCTGCAAACATCGTCACCCATTTTTCCCATCACTACTAACAGGGAAACTCTAACCTGCATAAGTGACTCTTCTGGATTGCATCATTTTCTACACAAACTCTTTGAGTTTTTTTTTTACTTTTGTGGCGCTTCCCTAAGGGTTTAAAGTTCAGCAATGCCGACATGCAAACTCTGCACGCATTCAGAATGCAAACTAGCCTGGCAGCTAAAACAAGAACACACCCAGGAGTCCCAACGTGACACTGTTTGTACGGAGGAACTTGATCAGCACACAGGTCACAGTCCCACTGGAACACTTCAGGAAGTTTGCATCAAATCACATTTTTTTTTTACATTTTCTGCAACAAATTGTTGTCATGACATGTCATTTAGAAGCTGCAGCTTTTAAAATTAAACTGATAAAAGGCGTATATTTGTAGAGCCTAACTTAAAGGTCAAAAGTACAGTTAGTGTCCCATGGACACACTCATTCACACTCAGCTTCCAAACACTGGTGCCAACCTATAACCATCAGGAGCAATTTGAGCTTCAGTGTCTTACTCCAGGACCAAACCAGGGGTCAACCGCTCTACCTCCGACCCCAAAAAGGTTAGAAAGCTTCTCCTCTTATCATCAAGATTAGCTCCACATACAGTAAGTTTTTATTACTAGTAACCATTTAACACCAGAGATGTCTTTGACACACTTCAAACAGAATCAAACTATCAAATCAGATAATCTACGTTGACTGTGTAAACACTTCACTAATATAAAGTGTTGCATATCCGTGCAAAGCTGCTTTTCTCCACTTCAGAATCCACAGGAATTACGTTAATGGCATAAACGGTTGAAGAGTTGAAAGAATGTCGGCACTAGAGCTAAAGCTCTGGTGTTAAAGGGTTAACAGATTAGCTGTAGAGCACAAGTAAAATAAACAACATCTGACTTTTTACTTTCCAAATAAGATTTTTAAGAGTTTTTGGTTTTAAACAAAGCTGTAAGAACTTCATAAAACAACTTAACAGACTGTAATATATATATATATTCATTTTATTGCTCAGACAGTTTTATATCTTTATTTTCCAAGCAAGACTAATTTGGACTGACATTACCAACTCCCCAGCTGCCCTACATTCACATATCATGTGCAAAACTGCAGCTTGGTTTCAATCTGAAGAGTTCCTGGAGGTTCGTGTGGCGCAGTGCACGAGACGTGTGCACACTCTGTAGGTCATCATTTCAAAACTGAAAACATTATGTTTGAAAGATGTGTAACCACATCTCTAAGGTCGTGTTTGAATTCCTTCACTACTTACAACGTAGTACCACTATTAAAGAGCGTTTACCAGTGTGTTAAAATCTGGAGCATGCAAATATAGACCACAATGCATTGCGTTTGAACGATTTTTCAACTGAAAAAATGCATGTAAATGTATTTATTACAAATATTTTAAGTTTTCATCATCAGAACTCCTTAGACTCATACATAGTCTTTCAGATTTACGTCTGAATTACATTAAAATCAAGGAAACTAAAGTAGTCCCGTTCTATATACTGCTTCAGGGTTGGAGAACAGTGAGGGAATTCCGATGTAAGATTTTGTTGAGAATAGGAGACTTTTTGTCCAGCTAAGTGTGTCTTAAGTGATCACCTCACAACACTCTCAACACATGGAAAAACACACAAGACTTAGACAAAAACTCATTATCTTAATAAGGTTCACGAGTTCAAGCTTATTAAGCGTCGTCACACCTCAAAACTCCCTCTTAAGAACCCAGTTTGACTTTACCCATATGTTTGGATGGGATAAGTCCTCTTCACCTCCAAGTGCCTTTAATTTCACCCCAAACTGGGGTTACTACAACCACTCTCCCAACAGATGGACCCACTAGTTCTGTTCCATTAGTTTGGCAGATATATCCATTTATTTTGAAATATAGTTAAAGTTTGAGCAGTGCAGGAAAACCTTTGGATTTTTTTATTTCCCTTCTCAGCATAGAGTCAGTTTGACTTTCTGAGGCAGATCAGTCTGAGGTGGAAGCGTCTGATGTGGATGCATCTTAGGAACTTTAAAGTTATTCTTAGCAAGCGTAGTTGGAGGAAGAACCACAGCTCAATCCAGAACTTGAAAGGATTATAGAATATTTATCATCTGGCAATCTGTTTACGGCGTGCTAGGATTTGCCGGATGATAGCTGAGCGAGGGCAAAATCCTAAGAAGGATGAAGGCAGTTTATGATCGTCAGCGTACTCCTAACTAGATCGGGATGATGTCGAAGAAACAAAGAAGAGTCTGCACAGTCCTTTGAGGAATGCTAGAACATGTTTGCATTTAATAATCATGGACTTTCTGCTTTACTTGTTGGATAGCCTGGAAGTTTAAACAGACATTCACTATTTGAAGTACAATATTTTGCTCACAATAAGGTGCACTAAAAGGCCTTGAGTTTTTTTCAAAAGACAACAGTGCGCCTTGTAATCTGAAGAGCCTCACATATACATTAATTCTGGCTGTGCTTGCTTGTGCTAAAGTAATTTTAAGAGGTACGTTGTCAAAATATGATTTTTTTTTTAATGAGCTGCAAATGAGCAGGTTGGTGTAAATATGCTAGCATGGCTAACGTGGCGGTGCTACACTGTGTTCTTTTTACATGTTACTAACAAGGTTATGAGTTAGTGTAGTCACAGTAATATTTGTTCATTTTTTTAACATGTAGTAAACAAGGTTGGGTGTTACTGTAAATATGCTAAATATGCTAACATATAGCAATGTCACTGTGTTTTTTTTTTTTTTTACGTATTACTAACGAGGTTGGGTGCTAGCATAGTCACATCAACGTTTATATTAACTGTATTAATCCATTTTTTATGTGTATCTCTCAAGTTTATGAGTTAAAAGTATTATGAATATGCTAGGGTGGCTAACGTGTAGCCTGTCCCAAACAAGTTCTAGAGTTACTGTGAACGCAATTACTGAAGTTTGACTGATCAACAGAAATATCTCTCTTTTGTCTCTCTTTTTGGAGTTAGGTGCACCTTATGATACGTTCACACGCTCTTAAAATTCTGTAAAACACGTTTAGCCCATCTTGTTCACACTGGACTAGCAGGAAGGGGCTTCTTCTTCTTCTTTTCGTACTGTTTACCAGAACATGTCCTCCACCTACAGTTGGAAGAGGCTTGGCGCGAAATGTCAAAGATGTGCAAATCTTGTGAATCTTGCTCCAGGTTTTTTCTTCTACAGCTCTATTCCGATGTATGAAAGAGTTGGTGTCATAAAATTCCGGTCGGGCACAAACCCTAAATATCTATTTGTCCTCAATGAGTAGTTTTAAAATAGTTGGTACTTCTGTAAGGGGATGCCATATAAACATGGATTCCAAATCTTAGTCCCTGATTGGCCAAAGTTTAGCCTGGTTTAATCTTTTATATGTGTTTAATGCTCACACGTTTTGTACATGAAGCCCAAAAATGGTTTAAGAAACTTGAGTAGCAATTTATGAACGCAAGAGCTTTGAATGCAGAAACCTGAAATACGCATTTATTCTCATTTACATACTTTTCATGGAAAGTGGCCATTGAAACACTCGTTGTCGAGGGGTTGTAAACATAGCTTCATGTACAACATAATTTAGAAAATAAACCATTCATTGACAGTCCGCCGTATAATGCAGAAAATGACTTTCTCACAAAGAGGACACTTTCATTACTGTAGAATTTGAGATGTTGTGCGAGGCCTGCGTCTGTTCCTCCGTTTCATGCTAACCCTACTATTGCCGCTTTTGCAGCATATGAAGCTCCGTTCCATTAATCAATTCTAAACCGCAGGGATCTCATTCCGGTCCATGTGGACAAGCGGGCCATTACATAAAAGCACTTAAGCTGATGAGATTGCCCAAGAAGATGTCATTGTGATTCCCTCCAGCACAATCTAAAGTGTGACGTCATGCGAAGCCTTTGATTAAGGCTTTAAATCACAAGCAGATCAGTGCTCAGCAGTTTGACCGCCGAGCTCCATCTTCCATACTGTATTAAAGGCTTCATTAATTGGGTGTTTTTCAGTGCAGGAACCAAACAAGCGTTCTGTCCCAAGCTTTGATGTGTTTTCCATTTAAATAAATGAATAACGGACATCTGTGCGGTGAACATGGCGGTCTAGATGAGTGCGGTAATGCTCTTAGGAGGCTTTCCTGCCTGTGATGTGACACACACCCAAACACACGTTTTACAGCAGTCTGTCTTCTATTGTAATGTCAAGCCAAAAGATGAAAGTATGGTGTCTGGCTGCCACTAAAGACCCCCTCTCTGTGTTTCTGTCGTCCCCACTGGGTGCACAGTCACAAAAACACACATACAGGCTGAGCAGACGCCTCAATTATGATAATGTGGATCAGCATTAATGTATCCTTACAGCACGGCGGGCTGTGTGCCGGTGTGTGCGTGGGTTTCAGACAGCGGCAGGGGAGGGGCTGTTATTGTATCTCATTTTACTCAGGTTAGTCCCTGCTGAGAAAGCCAACACTGAGGTGCTCAGCATCTTCGCACCAAGATAAACTCAAACACACAGGGAGGGAGCGCCGGCATTGTTGGGATTGATGGGTTTTCATGAAGGCATTAGGGAAATATGGATGAAAAAGGTTTCTGAAAGCTTCTGGGAATTATAGAGGATATGTTCAAAAGCCAGGGATCTATTGACGACTCCAGTTCCGGTTGGTTTTTGTTTGCTAATCTCTTGAATTTAAGTAGGTTGAAAGTTATTAACGTTTTTTTTGTTTGTTTGTTTGTTTGTTTCATACGAACCATCATTCATATGAATTCTCTAGGTGACAATACATCCACTGAGGGTTTCAGCTTATTTCTGGAACTGGAAACCATAAAAAACGCATTATACAGATGTAGGACATACTGAGATGGTATGACTATGAGTTTAAGAACCCTAAAAATAAAAAAAGATGAAACAAGACAGCTCTAGTCTGCCTAAAAACAAGAGTTTAGTGTGATTCTACAACTATCCACCAGACCAAAGAGCAACAGTAAACTAAAAGAACTGACAATAAAAACTTATTTTAGGCAAGTAAGGACAAAAACAGTCTACGGTACATTTTTTAATCACCCTCACATTTCAGTCAAAGCCAAAGTTCCTCTACTGACCACTAGAGTCTGGTTTCAATATCTTTTTCCATGTTCATTACTTTATTTTCTTTTATGACATGTTTCACCCACTAAAGATGAGAAAATACTCCACTCCTACTGTAACAGAGCGTGTGAGACCATGTAAAGAGTAAAGTACTACTACAAGCTCTGGTTAAACTGTTAAAATGTCAAAATAAAAACCTTACTCATTTCCTTTGGGTAATATTTTGATCCTAAAACTCGCAACAAGTTTGAGTTGCAGACATGAATCAAATCAAATCAAATAAAACCACACTAGTATTCACCAAATAAACTTTTGGTTGACTAAAAACATGGCAGAATCTGCTACATTTTACAATATTTGAATGGATACATAGCCATTTATGGTCCACTTGACTCTAAAAAGAATACGTTTTTGCAAAAAGCATAGAACCAATAATATAATCCAATTATATTCATTCAGAAATGTATTTTTACCTCTTAAGATATGAGCTTATATTTGAGCTAAGCCTTTACAGACAGCCCAGTATAATCAGAATTAACTACTGTAGTAATAGAACTTATAATGTGATGTCTACACATGGTCTGGAGAGGTTAAAATGTATGAATGAATACATAGAAATAGGTTGTATATTGCTATATATGTTAAATATATGATATCGTTTCTCATATATTGAATTTATGAATGTATTGCAACCTTATTTATAATATATTGTAATATATTTCTGATTCATAAGGCCACAAAGGTAAATCTTTAATGGTACCAGCAGTCCACCGCCATCAACTTACCCACAAAGCTAAACCATCCATTCACACAGAGAAGTGACTCAACTTTGCTGTTGCCTCTGCACTTTTTTTGATCACAACCGAACCCCCTTCCCCTTAAGCTTCCTTCCTCCACCCCCACCCCCCTGTAATTACCACCTTAGACTCCAATTAAAAGAAACCACAATAAGGAGACAAAGCAGGGTGAGCAAAGGGGGAGGTATGAGGGAGGTAGAAATGAGCGAATTTAATGAGCAGTTTGTCCCAACACACACACGAACACACACTCTACAAATCATTCACCATGTGTTTCATACATTTACATTTACATACAAATTAATCATGACCTCAATACCTGACTTTTTATGCTAGTCTATGACAAATAATCAACTTAAGACTTTACACCTGGATCAAACAGACACACACATCTGCGTTTGTGGGTCAGCTTCCTTTGTATTTGCTTGAGCTTATTTCCCGCCATTAAGGCAGTTGCCAGCCATTGACTGTATTTAGAGAACTTGGCTGAGTTACCCCTCCCCCTCCGCTTTCCAAACAGGAAGTACCCCCGTCTCCGACGAGCCAAAATCCATTAGTCTTCAATAGAGAAATATACAGCGATTATTCACTCAGTCCATGATATATTTTCTGTATCGAAAGTTGTTCAAGATATAAACTGACCAATCAGATGCCTCAGTAAAACCTCAAACGTTTGACTAATAGATTATCTAAAGCCACTTTCAGAGGAAGGGGTGTGGACTCCAAACAAGCTCACTCCCAATTGGTGACAGTTGTTGCCATAGAAACATTAAGCAAGACCGACTATAGTCTGGCTCCAATATAAATATATATATAGTCACGATATATAATATATAATACTATATATAGTATCGTTATATAGTTATATAACGATAACTATAAATATCACGATATCAATTTATTTTATATCACGATAACTATATATAACACGATCTAAATTATTATATTGTGATATATATTGTCACAATATATAATATATAATACCATACAATTTAGTATCGTTATATAACGATAACTATATATATATATCACGATATAAATCATTTTATATCCCAATTACGATATATATATATCACAATATACCAACATAAAGTATATTTTCAGTTAGTCTCAGAAAAAAATTGACAATTCATTACTTAAATTTCTGTGATTTTGTTTTTTTAAGTGACATGTAACTGAATCGTTACAAATGAGAAACATTTTTTAAAGTGCACAACAGTTTTAAGTTTCTTAGTAGGAAAACACATTTTTGCACCAAAGTTTGAGCAATAAAACAAATAAAAACAATAGAAACTATACAAGAGAAATGGTAGGATTGACATGGCGACGTCAGTATCATAGAAAAATGGTGACTGAATTGGCTTCATTTTGCTGGAGTCTGAAGTAAGGGGTTAGCGTGACTATATATTATATATTATATTATATATATATTAGTGTTGCCAGCATACCCTCCCCAACAACCTACCACATACACTATTGTTCACGACCAGCTGACCTACCCAACAATTTACCGTCTCACATACACTACAGTACCAAAAAACAAACATTCCCAGAAAAGTTATACGTTTTAAAAGTTAGAAAACCAAAGATCAACAAATCATGGAACCAACACAGATCAGGAACGACATTTTCTAAACTTGTCCACATGTGCAAAACACACCAAAAAAAGTATACCCAGCAAAGAGGAAGATCCCATCAGCCAGTGAACACGAAGCAGCACGGTAGCACTGACTGTCAAGCTGTCTTTGTGTAAGCATGTGTGTGCGTGAGTGTGTGTGTTTGTGTGGATGAAATAGACCTCACAGTTGTGTGCCAACCATGAGTGCCAACACACACACACACACACAAAAGGAGTGTGGGAGAAGGAGTGCAGAGAGGTGCTTTGATTTCCTCGACTGCCAAAGGGAGACCAGGCACAATTCACACAGAGGAAACAGATAGCTGGGCTCATTACAAACTCGTGCACACACTTACACAAACACACACACGGTAGCCGCTCTCAGCTTATTGCTTTGATTTCCAATATTCTCAGCTCTTCTTTGAAGGCTGTGAGTGCGCGTTTGCCAGACCGGCGTCTTTCCTTCAACTTTACGACCGAGTTTGTTAGCATGACAGGACGTCTGCTCGCCATACGCCCTCTTCCTGCACCCGTTCACGCATGAACATTAAGAGAGCCTCTTTACTTCCACAAGTGTATCATGTTTGCAGCTGGAGGCCGGTTCAACCAGCCTTTCCCGTTTTGTTTCCTCCGCATGTTGGCCTGTGTGTGTCCCATTTATATTTCCCCCTTATCTCTACAGCGAAAAGGTTTCCCGGTGATTAAAGCATCCATGTTGTTTTTACAATACGCCACATCAAAGAGCAGCAGAGAAGGACCCGGTACAGTTTTGCTGTTGCCGTTCCGTACCAGTTTTAATCTTTAAGAACAATGGTTCTTTTGTAGAGCGGGTCAGGTTAAATATTAAACCGGGACCCTCCCCTTCCTGAAAGCCACCACTTGTTTACCATCAAAAAAGCCTTTTTTGTGGCACCTCACTGTCTGTTTGGATGTGGCTCTGCAGAACACCTGAGTTACGCTCCGCTAAACTTCGATTTTAAGAGGAATTCTGCTGTTTACAGGTGGATTAGTGAGATGTTTGCGGGTGAAAAGCAGCGGATTAGTGAGCTTTTCGGAGACTTCCTCAGAGTTGTTTTTGCTGTCAACACCTTCATCTCGTTGGAGAAAGCAGCCCACACAAGCAGCCGGCGTCCACCAACCGCGGCGGTGCGGCGTGCGACATTTGTAGAGAGTGGAGCCATTCAAATAACAGCCCCAGCAACGATCCCATTCATGGTGCTGACTAGGCCTGCACAGTAAAGCGAAGATTTATCATCACATATATCACGAAAGTCGAGGTAAACAGCAATAATTGGTTACTTTAACACCCACTACTCCCCTGAAGAAGATAAAAGAAGACACTGGGCATTTTTTTTTCAAGTTTGCAACGAAGTATTTCTGCATACCTGATAGTAGTTCACCTTCAGAGAGATTTTTCAGTATTAGAAACATGTCAGCACAGATATTTAAAGACCCACTCTGATAAAAATTTGCTTTTAATATGTTTTTGTGGCATTTTTCTAATGATGGAAAGCATATATAAAGGAAATTAAAATTAAAAGTACATTTTAATTGTGAATCTAAAGAAAAAAATTGTATTTGTGATGTCACAAATACACTGGATGGGTTTCAAGCTCCGCCCCACATCCACTTGTAGACGACTAGATCCATGTATGTCTTCGTTTTCCTCGTCTGAGTTGACATCTGGCTAAAAACTGGATAACTATTGTTCCATATTTTTGTTGCACCGCTAATATTAGGCTGTAAGCTAGCGAAAGAGAGTGGCCAACTTCTTCCCCTATCCCTACATTTAGCCCTCCGAACGGAGAGTTATAGAAAAATCGTGTCTTCAAATTTGGACGACATTATTATTTGTCAGTCATCTATGTTAGCGCGTAGCTGCTAGCACTCGAAAAGTACACAACAATGTCAGTTTTATAACTTTAAAGAGGTCATGCTAAAACAAAAAAAATCATCGCTTATATTTAAATGTAAACTTCTGTGCTTCAGAGCACAACTTTGTGAAAAAAAAATACTTTTTCCTTGCATATCATAAAACTGTTGCAGTAAAATAAAAATTATGACTTAGTTGTTTTTTCTGTATTTGTTCATGAATCACAAGTCATATCGTCATCGCAAAACTAATGACAAAATCCCACATTGTTCTGACTTCTGCTTCCACACAAAACTATGAGCCGGTTAGTCATTTCCATTCAGATTGCACCACGTCAGGCTTTTTACAAGACATTTCTGTCAACAATCTGCACGCTGTGGCTTTTTCCAGCTTCCAGCTGTCACCAAGAATAAAAAATGTCAACAAGACCTCATCTGGAAAGTGCCCAAAGCAGCAGGGATGTGAGGAGGTTAATGTGGGTCCACTCCACCATCAACTCTCATCAAACACTGATTTTTTTGGCCTCTCTAGCCACACCTGCAGAGGCGGAATCAAAGGAAGAAAGCCAGCATGAAGAAGCGTGCGTTTGTTTTTGTGTGTGTGTCTGACAGGAAGCAGTGCCAGGAAGTATAACATTCTGCTCACGAGAGGAGTCGGTGAGCTATCAGTGTGTGCGTTTCCTTCCTTCCCCCTCGCTACAAACCTCCCTTTGCCTCTGTGTGGACACAAACGGGTTCAGTGCAGCCCCACCGTGCAAGAAAATTCCACACAAAAAGAAAAAAACTCCACTCAAAACAAACAGATCAGCTGATCGTTTGCTGATTCAGCGCCGAGGAGAGCCAACAGTCACGTCATGTGACAGGGATAAGTGGATGTGGCGTCTCAACAAGATCAGGCTGAGTCCGCCTGACCCTTCACCTCGGCCTAGACGAGCAATTCACGTCACGTGCGGCGTGTCGACTCGGTTTAACTCAGCTGGACTGATCGATCATCCACTTTCATTCCTGCATCCTTCAGTGTCTATCAGTCATCAGTAAGCTTGTCTGATTTCTTCTAAATGCTCTCGTTTTCTACCATTAATGTCATTCTTTATTCTTTTTCCTGAATTTTAACAATAGAAAGTCCTGCCACGGTTCAGCAGTTATCTTTATGAGGAACGCAGGTGGGAATATCAAGGTAGTAGCCCTCTCGGTGATCACTTGAAGCAAAAAATGTCATGCCTATTTATTCCTATGGGCATGCTGCAGGTCATAGCTAACTTACCAGTTATGTTACGTTCACACGTTCAGGAGAATTTGAGAAACCACTTCCGATGAAAAGTCTTTATAAACCTATATGTAAACTCACATTTCAGGCTTCTGTGTCCAAAACTCTTGTGTTCACATGTCACCACGCAAGATTTTAATAATTGAACTTTGACCAATCAGGGACTCTGATTTTGTAGTTACGTACAGATACCATCCTGCATTTCCACGTTTCCCACCAAGCCTCTTCCAAATGTGAGTACATGCTTTGGTATCAGTTAGCGAACATCGTATG
The DNA here is from genome assembly GCF_002922805.2 of Oryzias melastigma. Lineage (NCBI taxonomy): Eukaryota > Metazoa > Chordata > Actinopteri > Beloniformes > Adrianichthyidae > Oryzias > Oryzias melastigma. The sequence continues at coordinate 13,085,239 of NC_050529.1, read as the reverse complement.
CTAAAGGAGCGCTAAACAATGTCAGTTTAGCGCGTTCTTTACGTACACAACACAGAATAGTAAGTAAGGGAGAAGTAGGTGAGATGCAGGTGTGTTGCACACATTTTTCTTTTTTTCAACCCTACGCAAGGAGCCCTTAAGTACTGTTCAAGTGATAGGGTGAAATTAGGAGTCAGCCAGAATTGTGTGAAGGAATGGTAAATCTTTCATATATCAGAAAAACCTGGAGCAAGATTCACAAGATTGGTACTGCTTCAAAATGTTGCACCAAACGTCTTCCAACTCTAAGTGGCTTACAGGCTGGTATCAGGTAGAGACAGTCCAAATGCTAAATGCACATTCTTGAGTCCTTAAAATGCCTGGTGCGACCGTAGCATTAGACTGTAGAAGCAGCTCATGGATCACACATGAATGTTAATGTTGGGTTTAAATTCAGGTTAGACCTTCAGCTTTAAAGAGCTTTCTCTGACTGAAGTGCAGAGAAGCTTTGTGTGTCTATCAGATGTCTCGCTTCACAGAGCAGCAGAGGCAGCTATAAACCTTAGATGACGATTGAGGTCTGAGTCCGTTCTTCTCCAACAACTGTTGGTATTAAATGAAAATTCTCTTCATCTAAACTACTCAAACCTTTAAAGAAACAGAAATTCCACTTTGTGATGTTGGTTTTTAGTAAAAGAAAAAGACAAATGAGCAAAGATGACGACCTTAGACCCACCTACTGAGTCACTGACCTTTGAAAGACAAGGTCTGTCATGGTCCAGCTGAGTGGGTTGCTCCGGCATAAGAAATGCAAAATAATCACCCCTACCCCAAATAATCCCCACAGAGTAAATCAGCTTGTGTCTGCTGTGTGTGAAGTAGACAGACTGTGTGTGTGTGTGGGGGGGCCGTGACATCTGACTCAGTCCAACCCCGTCACAGAAATACCAGAGTGGGTCAAACATTGACAAACACGACCAACTCGGCGCTCGGCTAATGTGACATCACAGGCGAGGCGCCACAGAGAAAGGCTTTATTGACGGATGCAGATGAACTTTGCTGACGAATACAAGAAGTGAGGGAGGATGTCCTGTAGGTGGCCTTAAAAGGCCAAGAATTTCCTCCTCCTCTGCTCCCTCTTTCCTCTCCTCTACCTCACTCGTTTCCCGAAAGTAAAACTGCTTGTTAGCTGCTTTTTGTTGTCAGAGATATGTCTTTTATTAGGTCCTAGGGATAAGAGTTGGCATTACAGGTGTAAGGGCAGTGTTAGGGTGCTGTCACACCAGAGTAATTGGTTCAGATGAGCAGAGAAGGTCAAAAAGGATGTATTTCTGGAGCAGGTTTAGAAAAGTTCCAACAGGTGCTAAGAGAAAACAAAGGATAAAGGCTGGTCTCGCTAGTATTGGTACTTGAGCTATCATTTGCTGATGACCGCCTGATGCTACGTTCACACCGGCCTCTGCACTACCAAGTATTTGTGTCTCAGACATCCAATATTCTTGAGTTCAAGCGTTGCTATGAAGGTTTTTAAGTCAATTTTTGGGCTCAACATACAAAATGCAAGGCAATTGAACATGCGTTGAAAGTTAAACCAGTTGACCAATCAGGGACTTGGATTTGGTAGTCACGTATTGGTTGGGTCCTTTTCAAAACATAGAAGTGCCAACCGTTTGAAAATTGATCATGAAGAAGAAATGAATAATTGCTTTAATAAGTGTTTCATATATTGGAATAGAGCTGTGAAAGAAAAATCCAGAGGCAAGATTTTCTCCAATTCAACATTTCCCACCGAGCCTCTTCCAACTGCAAAAACATGCGCTAGTATCGAGTAGGGACGGTCCAATGTGAACACCGTATGCTAAAAGGGCATTCATCCCATACCCAGTTTGTATGCATCATACCATTACAGTTAAATGTTAAAGTCCCATACCTAGACTTGTGTTGTATATCTCCCATATTTGGTACATTTGGTAAAACCATTTATTTCTTACCACCATTTTTTTTTCAATAATTTACAAATAATACTTTTTATCTTTAGTCTCATTGTTAGAGTCTTTGGTGTGATCCAACCATGAATTTGAATGCACAACACTCGGGGTGAACACTCTACCACTCATCTACTGAGCTGGTACAGTTCAACATTCACAAACAGGATATTTACTACTACTAGCCATCCTCTCTATGGGTAGACTCTATTGCCTTGTTTCCACTGAGCGGTTCAGTACAGTCTGGGATGGTCCAGTCCAGTATTTTGAGTATTCATTAGAAAAATGGAAACGTTAAAATTGGTCATTACGACAAAAGAAAATGCCAAGAAATGAGGCTGTGTTCCTCTTCATCGCCATCAATCTTCTCTCAAACAACATTAAAAGCTTTGAGTATATGAAGAACCAAAAAAATTAGGTGCTAGATGACCTTTGTTGTTTTTGCGGTCAAACTTTGAGTGGAAACTCTCACCTGCGTTGGCAGGTCCATTCTAAACCCCTCAGTGGATACAAGGCTTATGACCCTCTGGTGTTGGATAGTTTATCTGCATTCATACTGTATTCAGCCGCACCAGGGTTCACTTGAAAGTACAGAAAGAATCTCTCTTTCATGGTTTACTTATTTGGTCTACTTCACACTCCAAAGCAGCTTTCACATTGGAGAAACAAAGAGGATCGTCAGAGGAAAACTCTGGTAAGGACGCGCCAGTCCAATATGAACGAACCCTTAAGATGCAGCCGCGTTCTATTATGCATTAAAGCTCTGGTGAGAGAGAGCCCTCATCAGAGGTGCTAAAAGCATTTCTGATGCTTTTTCCTTATTCCCCACGGCTCCATCGACTCCACACCCCGCACCTCGGAGGAAGGAGAGTGCTGCGACGACAGAGACAATGGATGCAGGGATGAAGAGAGGAAGCAGTCCCTCAGTTTTTATCGAGTTACATCATATTCTCCCGGGGTTTGTGGGTAACAATGCAGCCACAACACAAAATCTGCTGAGGTCCACATGAATTCCCACAGTCAGGTTTATCTGCTCTTCCTGAGACAATCCCTTGATATTTCTCTTATGTGGACATACATACATCAGTGTACAAAATGTCCAGAGAATTTGCAGAAACATATCCATGTGTGTGGACACAAACATCGGGATTTACCAGCATATTTATGTGTTATCATAATTACAAATACATGAATCCTAACCGCAAAAGGAAACAATATGACAAACGTAGCTTTTTGTTTAAAGGAAACAGTGAAAAACTTACTGAAAACAAACAAAACAAGACTTCATTTAAACTCTTTCACACCATAGCATTAGCTCTAGTGATGACTTCCCTTTGACAGCCGTAATTCTTCAACCGTTTATGCAATTAACGTAATTCCAGCTGATTCTGTCACGCAGAAAAGCAACCCAGCGCTGACATGCATCACTTTGTGGTAGTAACGTTGCATTTCGGTACAAAGCTGATCTGAAAACTCCTGATTCACGTGAATGGCTGTAGAGTTGCGGTATGTCAAAGAACGGGAGGTATTTAGATGTCGCTGGTGTTCTAAGGATCTATCCAACCTCGTGACATTTTCCTATCAGTAGTACAAAATGATAGTTATGGCCATCCAATCGTCCGACCTTATCAGATAATCCTACGCATGTGAAGAAACATTCCGTTTCGATGTTAGGTCGTAAGCACAGTAGGGTAGGGCAGTGTTAAAATGTAAGAAAGTAATAAAATTGGCTGAACCGCTCAGACTAGGTTTAATTCATATAACCGGCATGGAGCCCAATGAGGCAAATCTTCTTTGTGATATTGGGCTATATAAATAAAATTGAATTGAATATTCTGAACCAGTTTGAAAATCCTCGCGGAATTTAAAAAGTTCACCAAACATAGAGTATTAGTGAGCAGTATGGAAAAAATCGTATATCACAGTATTAATTATTTTATATCACGATAACTTTATATATCACGATATAAATTTATTTTTGATCACGATAACTTTATATATCACGATAACTTTATATATCACGATATAAATTTATTTTTGATCACGATAACTTTATATATCACAGTATAAATTATTTTATATAATGATAACTACATATATGACAATATAAAGTATTTTATATAATAACTATATGTATCACGATCTAAGTTATTATATTCTGATATATATAGTCACAATATATAATTTGTAATAATACATATAGTATCGTTATTTTGTTATATAACAATAACCATATATATCACGATATAAATTATTATATATCCCAATAACGATATATATCACAATATACCAACATAAAGTATATTTTCAGTTATTCTCTGAAAAAAATTGACAATTCATTACTTAAATTTCTGTGATTTTATTTTTTTTAAGTAACATGTAACTGAATCGTTACAAATGAGAAACATTTTTTAAAGTGCACAACAGTTTCAAGTTTCTTAGTAGGAAAAACACATTTTTGCACCAAAGTTTGAGCAATAAAACAAATAAAAACAATAAAAACGATACAAGAGAAATGGTACGATTGACATTTTTTTATTGTACACGCGATATGTATCATCAAATCGCTCAGCACTAGCGTAGAATCACTGTAGACATGGATCCACCGCAGAGTTATGGTGTGGAAAACAATTTACATGTCCCAGAATTTTAGTATTGAGCTAACCTACAAGTAAAGGTAAATTGATAGTAGATGCATAAGCATACAATCGAATGCAACCAAAAGTCACAAAAACAGCAAAAAGAGTTTAGCAAACGTTTTTTTTAATGCCCACACCAGATTAGGAGCCTTCCTTGTTCCCTCTCCACTGTCAACAAACGTAAAAAACAAGAAACTTCCCCGGAATCTGGCAATTTCACAACAACTCCAAACCACACTGGTTTTTAATCAACCACCAGCACCCCCCCCCACTCACACACACACCCCCATTGCTTTGCCTCTAATAAAACGATCACTTAAACTGCAGCTCCACAAAAATCCATCAGTGCACATGAAGCAGAAACAGTGATAAATGTCAGATTATGAGCTGAATCCGTCTGAGAGCTCCTGTTGAGTGTAAACTAATAGTTTCTCGTGGATTTATGGATGGACCCTGAAACCAACAACAAGCCCGCCACTGCATGGTTGAGCAACAGACCCCCCCCCATCCCATTCCTGATGTGTGGCGACAACCTAACAAGTTTCACATGAGAAGCATTAAAATGAATGCAGAACCTGCCAAACTGGCTGAAGCTGCTCAAGCCTCCAAACGTCTGTTTAATCTGGAGTAATGGCTTCATTCAGGCACTAAATGAACGTCTTCATCTGCACCCAATCATTTCTGTCAATTTGGGGAGTCGCTGCGTTTCCCGTTAGCTTTAATAAACAACAATAATCACCACAGCTCAGTGTACAGACAATTTACTGACTGGATTTAATGAGTCAGTTGATCCAACGAGAATATTTCTAATAAAATTTGAATTATTATCAGTTCCTTAAATGTTTATTTCTTTTACGTAGTGTTTTGAAGACGCAATACAATCATCTATTGTAAAAGCATTCCCAGGTTTTTTTAAATTATTATTGTTTTGCTGTTTTTAAACAAAAATATTTTTTTAAAAGTCATTTTCTTTGGAAATAGTTTCTTAAGAGTGGCAGGAGTTCATTAGAAATTCACCTCTGAGTTGTGGGCGTGACAGTTGGCGCAGAGCAACCCCGCCCCCCCTTCCCTTTCTCTTTGGAGCTTGCTGCTCGTCCGAATCGTTTCAACTTCTGTTCAAATTTTAAACATTCAATAAACAATTTATGAATATTCTGCTAAAAATCAATTTTCACATTTTTAATTCAAAATCATTTGGATTTTGGTTTCAAACACACAGTTTTCCTTCCATTTGCAATTCTATTAATCTCAATGGGAGTTCTTACACTTCAAATAAATAAAGAAGTAGCTTTTGCCTGAAAAGTGAAACATAAAAATGCCCTAAAGGAAAATCAGTCCATGAGTTTGATGAATATTGAAATTTCTAAAACTCAAGTAAAGTGGTTTTATATTGAATTTTTGGAAGAAAGGGCATTAAACGACATTGATCTATTGATTTTATGAATCAATACTGAATATCCTGCAAATATCAGTTTGAAATGGAGAGTACAAGAGTTGTGATGAGGCAGGAGGAAAGTGGATGGAACCGCATCACCTGACCAGACAAGACCATCCTGTCTTACGTAAGAGGATTACTTCAGTTGTCAATATACTTAATCAGTGGGAGGGACAGACAAGTTACTCCTTAAGTGATGTCAAGCCGCCGAGTTCTGAAGGTCTGTCCACTCCAGCTGCATTTGATGGTTTGGTGCCCCCCCAGAGGACACACTGAAGTGAGACGGTCAGTCTGAGGATGTCACAGATGGGGTTAAAGTGTGGCAGCATGAAGCAGCAGCAGAGCAAAGCTCACTAAAGCTGTCAGGTGACCCCACAGCAGAGCCAGGGCCTTAAGCTGCATGAAAGATGGAGTTATTGAAGGCAACATTTTCATTTCAAAGACTATTTTATCTTCCTGGAGATGATTTTTTGAACTTTCCGATTCTTATCTGGAGCTGGAGAAGCTTTCTGAGCACGAGGGATGGAGAGATGCGCACTTTTCTATTAGATTTACGCACAAAAATAGATATAAATCAACGTTTTATTCATAATTCCGTTAATTATGATCAGAATCATCATCAGTATCCATCAAACTCATGTGACCTCATAGTGACGGGATGCCACCTGCGCCTGGATCCCGCGCGTCATTTGGAACCGGAGTGCAAACCCCATGTTTCAAACACGCGCGTGGCTCTGCAAACTTCACCCAAAACAAGTTGCAGCTCGTTTTATGTTGACTTGTGCATTAAATAAATAAATGAACTCACCAACTCCCCCGAGAGAAGCCGCCTCGGAGCCGCCGGAGGAGAGGAGGCAGCACGCCGGGAGGAGGAGCAGCATCACCCCGCTGAGAGCCATCCTGTTCCCGCGGAAGATCCGGACTCAGCTGCGGCTCATCCTGCTGCGCGCCTTCATGTGCTTCTCTTTTAGATTTGTAGTTTTGTTGTTTTTTCCTGGTCCGGGTCTGAGGTCACTGGTTCCCTGTTGGTGCCATCCGCGCAAAAGCGCAAACGTGGATCAATCCTCCACCAAGGAAAGAAAGCGTGCTAATTCTCACAAACGCGCGTGGATGTCACTGCAAGAACCAAAGTAATCCAGTAAGGGAAGAAGAAAAAAAAAACAGCAGACGCGCTCCTGTAACCCGCACCTTGCTTGACCTAACACCGCCGAACCTGTCCCGCGCGCTGCCTTCAGTCGCGGCTTCTGCGGAGGGTTCGGAGCTCAGCAGGAGCGGACGCGCGGTGTCACGGAGGAGGACTGTGACCGGCTCAAGAGGAGGAGGGGGAGGAGCCCAGAGAGAGAGAGAGAGACGGATATGGCCACGCCCACTGAGGGAGGCTGCGCGTGGAACCACAGGTGAGGAGCTGACGTCACAGCCAGCAGGTGGTTTTTAAAATGAATACTTAAAAGTGTCAGACTTCCATTTCTGTTTTATCAAGACTAAAACATAAAAAAATCATATTAAACTTTCACACGTTTTGTAGATTTATTTTTATTCAATAAAACTTGTTTTTAACATGTTCTGTGGTATTTTTCTAATGATGGAGAATGTAGAGCAGCAAATAAGAAAAATCGGAAAGGGAGTGAGAAGAAGAAAAAATCGTATAAATTCTCACCCCTGTACATCGTATCAATATATTCTTAAGGCCAGTACATTCCTTGTATTTCTTGCAAGATAAGCGTGTGAATTAAATATGTACAAACAACAACAGTTTTGATTTTTTACATTGATGATGTATGATTAACAGCTTACCTCAGTCAGATTGATCTGGTTGGATCATAGAAATCGATTAAGTCGATTAATCGTTACACCTCTACATCCTGCTATCAGTCCTTTAAAAGCCCAAAAGGCTGCAAACAAAAAGAGGAAAATATGAAATGTGAGGTCAAAGGTCTTACAGCTTTCTCGTGTTCTAATAAAATAAATGATACGTCAAAGGTAAAACAAGCAGTAAATTTCAGCCTTTTCGGCTCGGTCATCTAATCTTCTTTTAATTAATGGTGGGGCAGCCATAAGCTTTTCTTTTCCCGCTTCTTCCTTCTTCATCTCCCAGGAGGAGCTGCTGGCAAAGCTGACCGCCTGATTCCCCGGGACGAGGGGGGAGGAACAGACATGTAACCCCACGTCAGGATGAAGGGAGGGGGTCAAAAATGGGCCCAGATTAAAGGATTTGGTAGACGAATTGGGTAAAGGAGGAGAAGGGGGTGGGCTGGGGTCAGAGGTGAGACAGCAATGTTTAAGAAGAGCCAAAAAGGGGGTTAAAGAGGGGAGCGGCGCCGTCCCATCGAGCCTGATTAAGCTCACGGGGCGCGTGTCGCATGCTCGCTTAGGCATTGACTTTTGAATGACGAGAACTTGGCTTCGTTAACAATGGACGTCTTCATCAGTGACAGCAGTGCTGGCCGTCAGACTTAGAAGGCCACCTGTGACTTTTGGAGAGGGTGGGAACAATAACCCATGAATGTCAGGGTTTAACCCCCGCCTGCAGTCCAGTTTCAGCCAATCATCTTTGGACATCTCCAGTCCTGACATTTGGTTTACCGTCGGCATGTAATACCACCAACAAAAGCTAGATGGCAGTAGAAACACTTTTACTGTAGCTGGAGCTAGACTAACACAAGTTTTTGTTGCATTACTTTAAACTTTATTTGAAAACTTTTCCTGAAATTATGATCAAATTAAATACAACAATCCTAGTTAAAATATTAATGAGATGATGTTTTACAGTAGGTATAGTGTTCTTCGGATGCAACTCAGCATTCTTCCTCCTCCAAACAGTGGAGTTCTTGCCAAAAAGTTCTATTTTGGTTTCCTCTTGGACATTCTCCCAACCCTCTTCTGGATCATACAAATACTCTCTAGCAAACTTTATCCATGTACTGCACATATACTAGCTTTGGCAGGAGGACACGTCTGGCACTTCAGGGTTTGAGTCCCTGGCAGCGTCTTGTGTTACTGATGGTAGCCTTTGTTCCTTTGGACCCAGCTCTCTGCAGGACATTCACTAGGTCTCTCGTGTGGTTCTGGGATTTTTGCTCACACTTTTGTGATCCTTTTGACCCCATGGGGTGAGATCTTGAGGGAGCCCCAGATTGAGGGAGATTATCAGTGGTCTTCATGTCTTTCATTTCCTAATAATTGCTCCCACAGTTAATTTCTTCACACCGAGCAGCTTACCTATTGCAGATTCAGTCTTCCCAGCCTGGTGCAGGTCAACAGTTTTGCTTCTTGTGTCCTTAGACAGCTCTTTGGTCTTAGTGGAGTTTGGAGTGTGACTGTCTTTTACGGATAACAAGTTCAAACAGGTGCCATTAATACAGCTAACGAGTGGAGGACAGAAGTTACAGGTCTGTGAGAGACAGAAATCTTGCTTGTTTGTAGGATACAAAATACTTATTTTCCACCATAATTTTGTCTGTCATAGTTAAGGTATACCTATGATGAAAATTACAGACTTCTCATCTTTTTAAGTGAGAGAACTTGCACAATTGGTGGCTGACTAAACTTACTTTTTTGCCCCACTGTATGTATATAACACCAAATCTTTCATATACCGGAATAGAGTTGTATTAAAAAAAAAGCCTGGAGCGCTTCGACATCTTCCAACATGCGCTGCAATTGGGTACTTGACAGTCCAGTGTGAACTCCGTGTGCTAAAAGCACGCTCAAGCATGCATGTTTAGTGCCGTCTTGAATGCACATTGCATGGCCGGTGTGTATGTAGCACCAGTGTACACATTTACAATTGGATAAAAGGTTATAACTTGGTAGTAATTCAGAAATTTAGCTTCATATAGAAGAAACTGTTCATGAGGATTGACAGATCCTCATGAATGGATCGCACTGATACACACACACAAAGGACAAATCCCAAATTCAAATCCCAAACATTTAAGTTAAAACAAAAACACAAGATGATGCAAATTGGTGTATAAATTACCCACCAGCTCCAACCAGAAAAGCATATGACCTCAAACGGATTGTCATGGAGGCTTATCAGTTCCCGAACATTAATATTCAGACTGCGATGTAAAGCAAAAGCAATCCGTGACCATGCACTCTTCTCGGTAATGTTTGTGTCGGTGTGTGTGGCTTTTTATGCATTGCCACTTGTCTCTGAAAGGCAGTTAGAATGCATGCTGTATGTATTTGTTTGTTAGATCTCAGTCAGGCTTTGGCCAAAGGTCCTCTGCGCCGTGGATCGTGTGACGGTTTGAAGCCAGCTGAGTGGCGTTTTTGTGAGGGAAAAGGGCAGTAGGGGGAGTAAATGAGGCCAAAGAAAGAGATTGGTAAAAGAGACAAACTCGACACACACTCCATCAGTAACTCAATTACGCTGCTGTGAATCACTCAAGAACCCGCTCCTAGATTAGTGTTATGCTGTAGGAACACAAAGACACAAAAGCAGCCACTTTATCCCAAAAAGTGTATTAAACTCTTGTAAATCTGCTGTCATTGTTATCAATTTGTTTGGTTCTACTCCTAATTGTTTGAAGTGTATGCATGTCAGAGTGGGTGGAGCCACAAAAACACTAACCCTTTACCCTGGGGAGTTAAAGGTCACCTGATTTATTCAAAAACTCTCGTTTTCCTAATTAAACTTGTGGATTTTTTTCCCTATGGTTGCTCTTCTCATCCAAAAATTGTGTTTTTCCCAGCATCCTTCACTTAGTCTAGCTCAAAAAAATTGTCGTGTCACAACCAAACGTTGGGCGGAACATGATTACAAGACCATCATGGGGTCAAATCCTACCCCCACATGCTACAAGGCTTTTCCATTGCTTCTGATTTACCCCCCGTCCCTCGCCTCTGCAGAGGAGGAAATGGAACAAACGGCCCAAACCCGTTCACACTAATCCCCCAACAAAGGGTTCTGCTGTTTTAAGGAGGGAGGGGGTGGAAGGGATCCAAGCGGTGGTTTGTACTAAGCGCAGGTAAGCTTCGTGATTTGGATCTGCTCTCCTGTTGGAGCGTTTAATGACATTTCCTTCACCCAGCTGAGTTGTAAATCTGTGTATTTTCTGTCACAGAGGAGAAACTCTGACCTGCAAGAGAAACCAAATGACTTTAAACCCTCAAGGAGATTTATTTTTGTAGTTTCTTACACTGAAATTCATGAAAAAATAACGTCTAAGCAGAAACTATGATATTTTGATTGATTCCCAATGGTCTTTTAATTATGATTATGCTGTTTTAAATAAAGAAATCTGTCATTTTCTTTGACATAGTTTCTGCAAAGCGACTTGGAGCAAGTCCTACTTCCCGTCATCCATCTGTTTACATTCTCTCCTGCTAGCTTACAGCTCCTCCCACACACACAACCTAACATCACCGGTGCAACAAAAATGGCAACCAATATTGGAGCTATTGAGCCAGATACCAGCTCAGATGAGGAAAACAAAGATGCATCATAGACATTCTTTGAACTACCAAAACTCTTCGACCATTTATGAAAGGAGACTCTAATGTAGAGAAAAGCCGTTTCGTGCAAATATGTGGAAAACGGCTTTTCTCCTCTTCAGAATGTGTTAGATTTGGGTTAATTGCGTAAACAGTCAAAGGGTTACGATAGTTTGATGATTATGTCCCATTTCCCGTCACCATTGGCAGCTCCAACATTAAAGGGATAAACTGAACCTTGTTTTACTGAAGTGTTATAGAAATGGAATGCTAAATGGCGTATACTTGTATAGTACTTTTCTACTTCCCTCAAAGGCCCTAAGTGCTTTACACACACAGCCCAACGCCAGCCTTCCACCAGAGGCAATGACGGGTTCAGTGTGTTGCCTTAGGACACTTTGACGCATGGTGGGGAGGCGGGAATCGAACTTGCAATCTTCCGATCAGAGGTCGTCCGCCCTACCACTTCACTATGACTGCCCCTACATTTCAACATGCAAACATTCCACTCTATCATCCGAAGCTGTATGATCATGAGCAAACAGAAAAACAATGCCAAGAACCACAGAATGGTACAGTCAAGTATTTTCTGAGGGATGTACTTCCGGTTCTTGGGAAGGGGCTGGATGGTTCAGTTGGCTTTGTGTAGGACTGGCGCATTGGAAACCAGGGTTTGTTTCTTAGGGGCCTTGATGAGTTTAATCCAGTGTGGGTCCTTAGGTAGGACTCTTCACTTTACTGCCTAACTATTAAGCCAGCAAGTGGCCTCAAGTCTGGGTGTCCCTGTGCCGGTCCCCAGCCTGGATAAAACACAGGGTTTTGTCAGGAAGAGCATCTGGTGAAAAAAAAAAATCGCTGGCAAACCAAATGTTCGGATCAGTGAAAGCTGAAAGGATAAACCTAAAATTTGAATAACAACTACTTCCGGTTCTTGTTGGGTTTTACAGGAAAGAAGGTTAAATCCACACATTATGATTAATTTCCCTTGGGATTAATAAAGTATCTATCTATCTATCACATTAAACCTGTATTAAAATGCATATTTACACAGTTAAATTGGTATTATCACATAATGGTTTGTAGGAACTGACACATTTTGAAATGTAGTTTTTGGCAGCTGCAAGAATAAATGGTTTTCAATGTTATTCTGCTCTGACAGATTCCTGCTTTTGAGCTCTCAGAGGTCAACTTGCAGACTGAGCGCTGCTCCGTCTTTAGTTCTGTGTAGCTATTTTCTTTCTGACTTCACGATAATGAAAGTCTGGATTAAATCAAGTTAAGAAGTCAAAATTCAGACGGTTAAAATACGTTCAGGCTCAGATGCTGCTCGCATGAGTCGATGATGGAATCCCAAAACTCTATGTTTGTGGATAAATCTATAAAAGTGTTTATACTTTACAGATCTCGTGTTCTTGTTTTAATTCCCGGCGTATGAAGCTCAATAATAATGACGGCGGGTGTTTAAAAAAGAAATCTTGTAATAAAAGGCTTACATTTCCTCTGAGGTGAACGACTGCTGTGTCTCTCACTTTGTTTATGTTGCATTTTTCCTCCAACGCAATGTCTCTAAAACACACAAACACTAACTTGGTTCATATTGTAACACAAATAAGTGTAGTTTTTCTCGTTTTATCAACATTTCTGCTCATTATCATAATCTTGAAGAGCAGTGAGGTCATGTTGACATTAACTCGGTAACTTGGAGTTACCGAGTTACCGGTAACTAAGCTGAATCTGTCACTGTGCAAAGCTACTTTATAGACTGATTTCCATTATGTTGCGTTGACATAAAAACTATAACATTCATTAATCATTCCGAATGTTTATATCGGCTCCATCATGTCTGTGTATGAAATCCATCCCTTCGGAACACAATTTCCGCTCCGTTGAAACGTCAATGTTGTGTCAAAAAGCCGGAGAAACAGGAAACAGATTCAGGTTTCAAAATAAAAACATTTAAGAAATTTAGGAAAGTAAACTAAACAGAAAAAAAAAATCTAAGTTAGTGCGTGTATTTCTTTTTTTTCTGTCTGCGGCCCAGTACTAAGGGGATACCATTTGCTTGGGACCACTATGCTAAAGTTCGGCTCTTTAGCCGTTTTACGCAAAACATTTACCTAAAACAAATAAAATCACAGTCTACTTAAATGAATGAATGAAAGGGTTTATTTCAAGCTTCAGGTAATAATACATGAAATAACACCACATAATAAATCACAAGTAGATGACTTGAAAGGGAGTGGAGGGAAGCGAACTTATATAATTGCATCCTGGCTCGACCATACAATTTTCTCTACATCCGGTTCAAGACTTAATATCAAACATTTAGACTCTACAGTCATAGATTCAGGTTATAAAGGATAATTAATATCAGTGATGTGATCAAATTTCAAAATATTAATTTAATATAAAACAATTCTAAACATGTAGCATCCCCATATAATTAGCTTCTATGACTCACAAGCCCCCAAAAACAACATATGATCATCATCCTGTTGAGACTACAGTTAAACACTAGTATGTATTATAAAATCTGTTCCTTCTAATTGCGTAGCAGTGTAACTAGTCAGTGCGGCTCCAACCTAATTCCTTTTATTGTGGCGGACAGATTCCACAGCAGATGGTGCTATCAATTATTGAGCCTGTGAAGACGAGTCAGGCCTCAATCAGATTAAGCAGATTATGCCAACATCCACTCCCTTTTAGACAGACTCCCGGATCAACATACAGAATCAAGATGCACAGCTCCTGACACCACCCTGATACCCCCACCCCCACACATCCACAAGGTGTATATGTATGTGCAAATGTTGAATTTGACCTAAATACACACCATTCAAAGGAGTTTTCGGATTTCCGTGGAGTCTTGTCATACTAGAGAGTGAGTTGATGCAGTCACAGCAAGCCCAATGTATGTCCCTTTAATCCTGTTAACCCACTCCAACTGCGCGGAGAAGCCGGCGGAGAAGAAGAGCGCCGGCGGCGAGCACGACGTCGTACCCCTTGCACCCTGCTGAAATCTCATTGAAGAAACAAGTGTTTGGAACAAAGTGAAGCCCTTCAGCTCCCTGGGACATTAATGCATGACTGGTGTGAAAAACACTGAGGCGAGAAAAAGGCTCTGCGAATCTAAACAGCAGGATTTTGAGAGTGGGGGTGCTGAGGAGGAGTGAGACACCAGCTTAAATTATGCTTGACTTGAGCTTGGTAGCGACTTACATGTCAGGATTCCCACGAGTGAACAGTACAGTTGACAGGTGAGAGATGTGAGCACTTTTAGCTATTTAAGTTTGGGTTTTGTAAAGTAGAGAGCCAGATTTGAATTGGTACCTGTCAGCAATGTGAAAACAGCACATTTTGAAGTCTCACTCCGATCATCCTTTGATCTTGTTTGAAGCGTTCCCAATGATTACGCCATTTTTAGTCAAAATAAAAAAAAATAATAATTTTCTGTACTGAGGAATTGCCTCTGAGTTGTGGGTAGGACCGTTGGCACCCAGAAACCCCTTCCCCCCTGCTGTGAGCTCTCTGTTTACACTCTCCCGCTAGCTTACAGTCTCCACTGCTAACATTACCGGTGCAACAAAAATGGCGAACAATGTTGGAGCTATCCAGCCGTACAGACACTGAAAGCAAAGACATACATGGATCTAGTTATCAACAACTTGGTGTATCAGAAGCTTGTAGCTCCACTTAGTGTATTTTCTATATCACAAGCACATCACTATTTTTTCAGACTTTTTTTCACTTGATTTACAGCTTAAATAAAGAAACACTCATTAAATTTTCTTTTTATGTCCTCCATAATCATAAAAATGATGCAAGAACATGTTAAAAACACTAGAAACATCATTTTCTTTGAAGTTTTATATATATATATATATCTGTTTTTTATTTATTTTTTTCCTAGTCAGACATCTGTTCTATCATTGAATGCAATAACAACTACTGTACACTGAGAATGCATGTTCTAGAACATACTTTTAGTACTGGACTGTTGCTTCTCAATACTAGCACATGTACTCACAGTTGGAAGAGACAACGCGAAATGTCGACGCGGAGCAAATCTCTCTCCAGGATTTTCGTTTCAGAGCTCCATTCCGACATATAAAAGACTTGGTGTCATAGAATTCCAATCGGGCAATTGTTAATTTGTCCTCCATGACCAATTATCTAACAGTTGACACTTCTGTGTTTTGAAAAGGATTCTATGTATCTGTCACTGCCAAATGCGAGTCTCGGATTTTTCAGAGTTCAACTGGTTTAACTTTTGATCACGGTCAATGGCTGTATAAACTGGAAAACGGACCTAAAAACTTGCGTGAACACCAATTTTGAAAACAATACACTAAACTGCATATATACATATATGTGTTATCATAGACTCCTTATCGCAAGTGGTCACTTTGCTGCATTTCTGAGCC
The DNA here is from genome assembly GCF_002922805.2 of Oryzias melastigma. Taxonomy (NCBI): domain Eukaryota; kingdom Metazoa; phylum Chordata; class Actinopteri; order Beloniformes; family Adrianichthyidae; genus Oryzias; species Oryzias melastigma. The sequence continues at coordinate 13,069,335 of NC_050529.1, read as the reverse complement.
CGCCGCGACAACGCATTCTCACTCTCAACTCGTCATATATGGACGTATGGTTCGGGCCCCCTTCGCGTATTTTTTGACGTTTTGGAGTCACTAACTTGTTGTTTTTTGATGTGCTGGCTGTTCCTATTAAATCAGGGGTCCCCAACCACTAGGCTACGGACCAGTACCGGTCTAAGGGGACACTTCGTACCGGCCCACAGATGCTAAATAGGGGTCCCCAATCCTCAGGTTGTGGACTAGGACCGGTTCCATGTCCATTACCGTGTCCTGAGGGCTTGAGAGTTGGGTTGGTGCCATTAAGCTCAATGGCATAATTACATTCAAATCAAATACATGCTCATTTGTGACAATGGCATGTATATATATATATATATATATATATATAGAGTTTAGTAAGAACAATTAGTCGTAATGATTCTATTTAGGAGGATTCTATTTCTATTTTCTGTAAAGTGGAGGCAGAGATCTTTTCTTCAGGTACAAAAATGGTCAAAGCCTGTTGCTTTATTATAATATCTTCATTTTTTATTTCTTAAAACAAAATTGAAACACTTATCAAAGCCCATGCCGATGAAAATCATGTTTTTAACATGTTCTTGTGGCATTTTTCTCATGACGGAGTCCATACATAAAGCAGTTTAAGAGTACTTTTTAACACACACTTCAGTCATGTGAATAATCCCACAATGTAGTAATAACTGCAAACATTGTTGTATGTTCAGATGTTCTGGTGCAGAAAAGCTTCCAGACGAAGGCAGTGAAGGGTTAAATTAAGATTTATCCAACGCTACTATAATATTGATGTTTCCTCACAATCTGAAACTTCACTGAAGGTTAGAAACAGTTGGCGTCCTCCCCACCCTGCTCCACAGCTTTGACTCTGCTGGCTTCACAGCTGTGCTGCGGCGTGGACCCGAGCAGATATGGGATATTCCCATTTTGGAGTTTCTGTGGAGAATATGTTGAAGGTCTTTTTCTTGTCAAAGCCGGTATTGTTTGAGGGAGAAGAAAGGCTCGGTTGTATCAACGGCGCTGCTCAGAGGCGGCTTTCATGCTGGGGCCGTGTTTAGATTCTCTGCAGAACAGAATGCGTGCTGTTTGGAAACCTTGTTGGACGATGTCAACCTAAAAATACGCCACTTTTCTGAGGCATGAAAGTAGCTTCGGGCCCTGTTCACATGCGGCACTTATGTTTTTTGGATGATCTGATCAGAAGAGGGCGGCTCAGAGTATGAATCCACAGAAACTCAAAAAGATGAGTGAGATTTGGAATTTAGAGTTTGGTCCCAATGAGCTAAAGCAGCTAAAGATAGCCAATTCTCTTTGCTTATAAAGCAGATTTTCCTTGTTTGGATGACTACAGGTTTTTCTTCAGAAAATCAAGTGTTAAGCTGCTTATCCTTTAACACTAAAGCTGCAATGTTGACTTTCTTTCAAATGCTGTAACTTTTCTTAATAAAATTCCAGCAGATGTGTTGGATATTGGTGCAGAGCTGATATGAAAAAGCTACTTTTCTCTTCATCATTTAGCTGATTTTGTTGCAGAGTTATAGTTGTAGATCTTGTGTTATGTTACTGATGACCTCTGCATTGGTCTTAAACTAATAATATTTCAAGATTAATTCAACTTAAATGTTTCATTAATTGGTGGTTTTTATATAACTGGGTGCGCAAAAGCAAAACTGAATGAAAGTGGCATAAAAAGTGGCTCTACGCTGAACAGAAGGGAGAATATTTCTGGTTGGCCGGTTGTCAGGCTCCTGGCAGGAGGAAATGCTTGGATGGAAGAATGTTAAGATGTAAACACATTTGTGGACGGAAGGAAGGCGGAACCGATCCAGACGGGCCTCCACTCACACCACAAGAGCTCCTGCGCTTTGGAATTGTGCAACTGGAAGCGGTATTATCAAAAAAAAAAAAAATCAGAGGAAATGAAGGACAGAAGAGAGGAGGAAAAGTATGGCATCCATCCCTCCAAAGCATCTGCTGACTGATTTGCAAAGAGGCAAGTAGAGGAAAGCAGAAGTATCGAGGTTTATAGACAAACGTCGAATTCATGAAACATAAAACATCAAAAATGTTAAAGATCCACTCGGATGAAAATTGTGGTTTTGACATTTTTGTAATGATGTAAAAACATTTAAGCTTAAAATTCCATTTCTGAGTATTTCTCTATTAAAATTGTTGTAATTTGCAAAGAGACACAAAAATGCGGTTGGAAAAAAGTTGTTTCTGTGGTGTAGAAGCTACTTGTAGACAAATAGATTTGTGTACGTCTTTGTTTTCATCGCCCAAGCTGGCATCTGGCTCCAAACTGTACGGCTGGATAACCCAGATATTAATCGCCATTTTTGTTACACCTGTTGGGGTTGCAAGGGGCTGTAAGCTAGTGGGAGAGAGTGTAAACAGATGGACGATGGGAAGTGGGGCGGGCTTACTCCTCGTCAACAGCCAAATTTCAAATGACGACAAACTTTCTTCTGTTGTCAGATCCAAAATAAAAAGAGGACCTTTGGTATCACGCATTGTCATGGATTTTCTGGATCGACAATATCTTACCACAATCAAGGGGTTTTGAAAGATGAACATGAAGCCCGACTAATAATAATAAATAAATTAGGGAAACAAATTGAATCCATGTTAGGGTCCATCCATCTCCCACTAAAAAAAAAGACACCCCCTAATCACCATAATTAATAAGTTAAATGAAAATAGATCCCAACAAAAGTCTTGAATAGAACAAGGAGAGTTCCAGTCAAAGGACTAGTCAAGTTTTATCTTAGCTCTTTGTTTTATTTTTTTAATTCTTTTTAGGTCAAGAAAGAATGACATTTCGAAGATTTGGCCCACTTTTTTAATGAAAGTGCAACAATAAAGCAGACTGGAGCATCACATTTGAATGAACTGTCCAATATTCCAATATAAAAGCCCCTTATACCACTGTCCCAACTGTGTTTTTAAGAACTAGATCAAGGACTGCACTGAGTGAGTGTGACATCACCCGAAGATATTGGTTTACTTCCAGCTCCAACAAAATAGTCAATTCAGCTGCCAATCACTGTAAGCAGTGATTGGTCTGAGTTGGTTTAGATCAATGTTTCTATGACAACCACTCACACCATCAAGAGTTGGCTTGTTTGAAGACTACACCCCTACCACTTGAAAGAAACTAGACAAAATCTGTCAATCAAATGCTTCAAACATTCAAATTGAGACCACATAGTTTTATTTAGACATCTGATTAGTCCGTTTATAACTTGAAAAACTTAAACTACAAAAAATATCATTAAAAAAATCATTAAAATTAGCAAGAAGATGTTAAAAACAAGTAGGTATCGGAGTAAGATTGGTTATTCTGGCAAATAGAGTGACTGAGTGACTATAGCAAGTCTATGGGAATTTGGCTTTTTGGCGCCAGCGGGTATTTTCTATTTAGAATGTGAGGGGGGAGGGGGTTGCTCAATCCAGCTCTCATATACAGTCAATGGGTTAAATGGAGGATGATTCTTCATCCTGAAGGTAGAAACCAAAAAACAAAAGAGAAAGAAGAGGTTCTTATCATGAAGCTACTCAAAATGTATCTATGACATCATAAAATCGTATTTATAAACTCAACTTAGTTTTACAGCTTTTCTTTTAAAAGTTTTCACTTTTGATCACCATTCCATGTCTTTGATTAATTCCATCTCCTAATTCACCGCCATGCTTCGGGCGCTCTCCTGAGCTTCTCCTGAAAATAGGCAGAGAGGGAAGTTGGTTTTGGGGGAGGGGTGTGAAAGTGTGTTCTCTGAATGTCAAAACACACACACATGGATATCATCCAAACAAACTAGCACACACATATGTTGAAAAAACCAGATCCATGCACCTCAGATGAGATGGCTGCCAGCCCTGCCAACCCTCTGTTAATTGGTGTAATTGTATTTACATAAGGCTTTCTCAATTCAAACAAGCCATACTCATTACACACACACCTGACAAGTTATTCTAGCATCATAATTGAATATAACCCTTCTAGTTTTGCCCTGAAGAGTTAATCTGTGTATCTTGCTAAGGACCTGGCACTTAAAGTACCACCAGCTCAATTGATATTTATGACCATCAAAGGTTAATTCAGCTGACAGAAGGCTTAAGGGCCCAATTTATAAGTTTATTAACATGAGTCCTGTCTTGAAACTAAAAAAAATTCATCATAAATTGTGACCTCTTTGAAATTGTTAGTTTTGCACATGAATTTGCTGGTTTTAACGGGTCTGTTAATGAAAGGAAACAAAAGATAATACAGAAAAGGCTTGAAGTGGAAATCAGTCTGACATTCTTCCAAGTCCAATTTCCATTTTGTAATTATGACTGGGTTACAGCTTAATCCGTGTCTGCCTCTTGTTTAGAATGAGCCATAATGAGGGCAGCATCATTACCATCCATATAATGAAGCTGGAGATGCTGATTAAAGCGCTTACAAGACACATTTGCTTGATGTCTGCCCAGCTGGAGTGTGAAATAATTATTTTTAATTTTATACAATGTATTCATATTTTATGATTAAGATGTACAGCATCACAATAAAGGCCAGAACTCCTCATCTCGCCTTCACAGCCAACTTTAGATCCACGTTTGTCAAGCCCACAGAAGTCTACAAGAAAGATGAACATAGATCTAAGAGAAACATGCATATCTTTTCATTAAAGTTAGTACATTTTCACATATTCATTACTTAGTGGATAGTAAACCAATAAAAAGTGAGCATAGAGTGTGCTCACAGATGTGTAAAAAGCTAGCATCTCTAGCTAGCTTGAGTTTCTATGGACTTTTGTTGAGTTCTTTGTTTCTGCACAGTGCTAGAATCTCTAGTTAGCTTGCTCGTTTTGTGACCAATAAATAAATACGTTCTTTGAGTTTTTTGTTTATGCACAGACTTTTATGAAACATTGCCTTTTGACCTGGGAATGCTAGCATCTCTAGCTAGCTGTTTTTTTTTTTTTTTTTTTTTTNNNNGTGGAATTCTTTGCTTCGTCACATAATTTTATAAGATACTGTTTTGGATTCACAGTCAGACAATTGATGATTACCACTTAGTTATGTCAAACATGCACTACAAACTAGAAATAATTTTTTATTCTTATTTTCAGAAGAGAAAACACTTAATATAAAGTATGCAAAGGGCCATCTTATGCATGAAAATGTGTAAAATGCTAGTAGCGCTAGCATCTCTAGTTAGCTACCTCGTTTTTGATGTAAATCAATGTTTTATTATGTTCTGCACAGACTTGTTTAAAACATTTTCTTAGATTCCCATTCAAATATTCTGACTTAATTGTGTATAATATGCAGTACAAACTAAAATCATTACTACACTATTACACATCATTATTCTATTATTTCATCTTCAATTTACGGAAGAGAAACACTCAGAAAGCACTAGTGTTTTTGGCTGCAAAATTCCTTATTTATTGAGAAATATTTGACATAATGGGGATCTACTAACATAACAATAAAGACAAAGTTCCCTACTCTTTAGAAAGCATGTTTTTTTTTTACACAGAAATACATTCTTTGGATATATGTTCCATACTTCCATATCCATATTTGCCTTGAAACACCAACCCCCACTACTTAATTTTTTTTTCTCTTTTGTTTGTGAACCAAACCTCCCTCCCCCTCTTTTTTTTCTTTCATTTATAAAGTCAGCTCACCACAATATTCAGCTCACTTTCCTCTTCTTCATTTCCCTCACACACTTCTCAATAACCCCCCTCCCCCCATTTAAAAAAATGAAATCTGATTTTCCCCTCTTTCCATGGCTCTCTTGCAGAGAGGCTCTCCTGGTCTTTTGTTCATCCACTCACTCATGTGGTCTCCTCCTGTTGCCAAGGCAACCGGGTGTACACATTTTGCTGTTCCTGGAGAGAAATCAAGATTTAGAAAAAAAAAAAAAAATGAATGGGAATTTGGAGAAAAAAGTGAGAAGAGGGTATAAACTGAAGTGAAGTCAGGGGAGACCGAAAGACATGACGGAACATTTAAAATTAAAATATCATGAAGATGGAGAGATGGAGGGAAGAGCATTTATATTTTTACTGTTGCACAAATACTCTTTAAATATCTACTATCTATCAAAATGTCTACAGTCAGAGAGATGAGTCCAGAAACTACTACTAAATCATTCATCCTCCTCTTGTTCAGATGTCAATAATTTCAGTAAAAGATAATTCCAAAATCTTAAGAGTTTGACAGGAGAACTGAATAGAAAAGGTAACAGAGAAACAAATAAACGCAGCGTTCATGTCCCAGCAGCGTATTCCTCCTCCCACTTGTCTGTGTTTGCCGAATTAGGCGCCCTGCAGAAATTTCAAACCCTGCAGACAAGTTACCATCTGCCATCCTGGATCCAGTCCAACGCCGCTCAGTTCAGCCAGTCAAATACATTCAAGGGAAACGCATGCAAAAAAAAAAAAAAAAAAAAAATCAGTCGGACATGTTTCCGAACATTTTAACACATACAGACAGACATGTTGGAAAACATTTCCATTTTTGTAGACAGAGTGGGCTGATGACAGTTAAAAGCTTATTTTCTTTACTGATAAAACAACATAAAGATGTCAAATATGCTTACCCAAAGACTAAATTTTGTGTAAAAAAAGTATTTGAAAATTGTTTTGATTTCTAATTAAAAATAAAAGGATGGATATATATATGGAAATAATGAATTGCTTTTTAGACATTACTAAGAAAAAAATCAATTAGCAAAAAAAATGTATTTTTCCCATATTTATATATATTTTTATAGAAAATGTCCCCAATTTTTAGAGAATTTAGTCCAAAATAATCTGTTTAAGTGTGGCTTAGATTGTAGATCTACACCACTTTTCATAGGCTGAAACAAACAAAAAAAAACAATACATAAATGGTTCAATTTGTTGGTAAATCATATAAAACCAATGACTAGAAATAAACCCCATGTGACCAGATGAGCAAGCGCCAACTGACTGGTTCATAGAACTGGTGGCAGTCTGCTGAGCACTGCTGACCTACTTACGTGTAGACAGATAGTCTGAGCTGGAACCAAAACAGGCAGAAGAGGTATCAGTTCTGCACCAAACAGGCATGCATGAGCATAAACACATGCAGAAACATCTGACCCCGACATGACACTCTGACCTCCGGCTGATGCAGACGTGTTGGCATCATTCCATCTGTTCTACAAACACACACATTTACGCACGAATGCACTAAAAGGAAAGAAAAAGAGCAAAAACCTCTGTCTAATGGCAACATCTGTGTGGGGAACCTCATAATGACAATGGTCCCCATATGATTAGTGTCTTCTCTGTAACTAGACCCCACAAATCAATAAAAGCAAGTATACACACACACACACACACACACATTCCCACATACAGTCTTGGCAGTTCTCCATCTTTAGCATCCACCGTCTCTGGTACATAAACAAAAACACATGATGTAAGGGCACCAGAGTGTAACCCTAACCCTTAAATTAAAGAGTCCGTACTGTGGTTTAGCCAATTATACCGAAAACACCTATTAAAATTTCCAATATAATTATACGTGCATGTATATCAAAATATTTTAAACAATAGAAGGTGTTTCTAAAACAAAAAATAAGATGCCACCAAAAATCTCCCAGGCATAGTAAAGCTGTCTAAGACGATGATGGAGGGATTAAGAAAACATTTAGAGCTCCAAATACAAAAATAAAATCCTTAAACAAATAAATAAACAGGAATATTTTGAAAACTTAAAATGAAAGCAAAAATGTGCATTGGGAATCTATTAAAAGTCAGCTGGGATAGATATTGCTCCAAATAGAGGGTAGTTTTTTAAGAAGTTGCTATGGTAACAACAAATGCTAAAACCATGTTACTACATTGTTTTCTTTCTTTTAAATTATTTACAATTTTTGGGTAAAAATCAATATAAAACAATGAAAACTATCGAACTCCCTTTACTTTTGTCTTTTGCTGCAAAATGTTATAAACAACCAATTTCTATCAATGAAAAAACAATTCTGTAAAAAAACAAACTTTAAAAAACAAAAAGTAAATCAAATCATTTGTTGTTTGATTCCATATTAAGGCATGAATTTAAAGGCAATGATTGTGTTCCTACCATCAGGCAGGTCGGTCCATAGTTTAGCCACCCTGACAGCAAACACTTTGTCACTATTAGATTCACTATTAGATTCAGCATTGACCTTCTAACAACCAGAAAGGCAACAGCTACGTCTGTGCAGCTGTTGTTTGTGGTTTGTATTCACCTCGTTACTCTGGGACCAAATTCAGCTCAACAGCGATCAGCAGAATCCTAAAAAATGTTTCTCAGACGAAAAACGTGCCAGTTAAAGTTAAGTGGAGTGTGTTGATGGTGTCTGTTCAATACAGAAAGGAGACTAACTGTGTTTTTAATCAAGAATGAGATCTGTGGCTGTTTTTCAGCAAAAAATAAATATATAAATGGTGACTAATACAAATATTTTTTTTATTTTATTTTGTGAGGAAATCTGATCCGAATGAAACACTATACAGACCCAATTTGAAGAAAATTGCATTTTAAACATATTCTTGGGTGTTTTTCTGAAAATAAAAAAATCTAGCTCAAAATTGCATTTCTGAGTATTTCTTTACCTAAATTATTGTCACTTTGGAGCAGATTTAAACTAAACGCTGTTGGACATGTTTAGGTGTGACGTAAAACCTACAAGGACAGACTATGAGTTACCTGCTCTGCTCCATTCTGATGCATCCATATGGAGACGACTAGGCCCACAACTCAGAGGCGAATTTCTAATGAACTTCTGCTGCTCTGCAGAAACTATTCCCTAAAAAACAACACATTTTATTTTACAGTGTCATTGTTGGATGGGAAATTATTGATATGGTAAAACCCCTGCAGCAAAGAGATAAAAATCAATACTCTGGTAGGCACAACAATTAGTTTCAAGTTTATTTTCCCATACCTTAATGCAACAAATCCTTAGGATATTCCAAACAAACGTACAGTGTTCACCCTTATTTTTTAGACCTAACGACACACCAGAATATTGGATTGTTTAAGTAAAATTAAACACAAATGTATTATTACACGACAACACTGTCCAAAATGTCTAGATGGGCTAAGAGGCAGGGAATTGGTCAGAGTGGTTGACTAAAAATGACATAATCCTAATTGAAGGACCATTGAGAATGCCTTTAAAATAGACCAAAGGATGATAGAGTGGGACTTTAAATTCCAACTCTGCGTTCTTCTTTGTGAATAAATGGTTGAAGTACTTGTACACAAGACCTGTCACAGTACTACACTCCAATGTCCTTAAGGTCCCATACTTGCCCAGGTTCAACTTAGCACCTCCATGCTAAATTTTTACACTTTAGAGTCAATATCAGAAGAAAAAGACACCCAACGCAATGGACTTCAAAAAGAAAGAAGACTCAACAGCTCAAATGTAATTGAATGTTATGAGTCAAAACTAAACTTACCAGTACAAAATTAATTTATCCTCAAGGAGTATTAACTGATTTGTTGTCCTGATCAACATAATGCATCCAAATGAGAACCAAGTTCTGAGATTAAAACTTTGTATCCCATTGCTACACTTTGGCTTCAGATCTTCCCGGAGCTGGAGAACCAACTGGACAATCTCTTGTAGGAATGATTTACACCCCTAATCCTAAATGTATCCTTTGTGTGTTGTTTTTACAGATTTAAATAATCCTATGCTAACAATTTATAGCTACATACATTTGGAAACGAGTCAACATAGTTTCTAGGGTTTACACTTAAAATCTTGAGAAGTGCTGGTTGTAGTCTTAGTTTTTCTCCTCGTTTTGCACGAAGTCCCTTCAAATGATGCATAGTTGTTTTTGAGTAAAACAAACAAAGCAACTCTGTTCTACAAACGAAACCTAAACATTTCTAAACATGCAACTTCTCTTTTTAAGAACCCTTCCTCACAGAAGATCCAGCTGGCTTCACCATTGGTTTCAGAATGACACAAATCTCAATTATGCAGTCCAAGTCTAACATTAGGACTGTATATCTATAATCGGTTGTAGGGATTATGCATTCTGGGTCTCCCATGCCTGGGCAGTGTCTATTTAATTACAGATTACATGTGATTACGCAGCTACAAGCAGACATGTGCATCAGAGTAATCTATGGAAGCATCACTCGACTATTATGCGATGAAAGTCAGCACATCTTTCTTATGACTGACATTGAGGAAGATTAATAACGTTTTTAGCAATGTTTAATCACTTTAAAAGCTTGATGTTCAAGTATAGGATATATGTGGAATAGGTTTTTGGGGGTCAAATGGGAGACTCACTCATTGCATTTAACTGGTGGTATAAAGAAAGCAGGCGGATGTGTATGAATGTGGTCTCAGCTGTTGTGCAGGAAAACGCTCAAGGGATTCTATCCGTTTGAGAGGATTGTCACATTCAATAAAGATGTGGTGTTTGTGTGTGTGTGAATGTACAGTAAGTATTCTGTCATCTTCAGGATTAGAGCCTCCGGATTGAGTTTGAGATTAAAATTGCCAAACCGGGTCCTTGCTGTGGACAGACAGATTAATATCTGTATGTAAGTGTGTGTGGTGACGCATTTAGAGGAGATAAACACTGGGGAAAATAAAAATTGGACATCAACCGTAATAGATTCTACTCAATTTGACATCTACCTGGACCAACTCAGTGCAGTTTTGTCTTCCTGTGGATTCTCTTCTTCTGTTGGCTTAGTCTGTTTTAAAAAGGGCATCTGGGAGGTGCCCTGTCAAGAGGGGGTACTATCAAGATTCTGGACCTTTGCTTCATTTTTAGGGTAGTGTCAAATTTTGAGCACTGCCGGTGTGAAATCTTTAACTGTCCTTTTTGATTTGGAACAAATCATGCAACAAACTAAAACATTAAACTTTGATAGGGACAATAACCAGTTTAAAGTGTTGTCTTTTCCTGCAAATTTCTCACACCATAATGCAACAAAGCTGTGGGACAGGTGTGGCCGACCCTAATCCTCAAGAACCTCAACCCTGCTTGTTTTACAGCTTTTCCAGGACTGCCAACCTAAATCAGGTGTATTCAGTCGATCAGGATATGGAACCAACAGCAAGATGGTCTGGGAGAATTAGAAAATGGGCAGGATTGAGGGTCTTGAGGACAAGGGTTGCCCACCTCTGCTATGGGATGTTCCGAACAGAAATATTTGTCATCTTTTTTTGACCATAAGACGCACTGGATTGTGGGGTTTGTTTGGCTAAACCCTACAAATAATAATCTTATACAACTACATTACCCAAAATGCCAAGTGGAGCCACAAGCAAGGATGTTTTTCTAGTGAACTGTGTTTTTCATGTTTGCCTCTTTTATCTGCAATATTTAATCTTTAGAGAGTTCAACGTGACAGATAAGTCAAACTTTATTGACAATAGCTCAACAATGTTCAGCTGTTACATAAAAAATACAAAACAATACTTTCATGTTTTCACTTTATTATGTTGAAGCACAGTATTTACTACGTCAATCTGTTAAATCCATAGACCTCCAGCAATTTATCAAGAAGTATGGCTTCATAGACACATTTTTAAGCCCTGTGTACCACAAAAAATCAGTTTCAGGTCAGTAAACATAATCAGAATTCATATAGAAGCACATTTTGGATTTTTTTGGGAACATTCCAGGGTTTTAAGTCCAAAAAGTCCAATAATTAACAGTGAACCCATGCACCGTATATGCACAGAACACAAATTAGCTGGAAGCATGTAAAAGTAGCACACCTTACAACCTTTCAAAGAGTCAATGTCTCCTACTTTTATACTCAATGACACTTCAACGGCAGATATCACAAGGTTGTTCCAATACAAAGAAACTGAGACCTTAAAATAATCAAGAAAAGCAATAAAACATGTATTCATTCAATACTCTTATTCTTGTATTTAGAGGAGTCTGCAAATGCTTTATTTGTAAATTAAGTGAGTACTATCTACATACTGCTTTTCCTCGTACACATGGTTTCAACAAACACATCCCGACTTCCTTCATTTTGTGGTTTTGACCTTTAAATACAAAGCCCGTCTTTCTCCATGTCTTTGTTGAGACACTAACCAAATCTGAAATCGCCTGCAGGCTCCTTTCAGACTCTCCCAATCCAATTTTTCTGACATTTACTGGAGGGGGGAGGGGCACGTGAGTGCACAAGTCAATGTGCCGGCATCCCATTGTAAGGATACCACAAGGATACCACCAGTAGATTCAGCGCACATCCAGAGTAAATTACCCCTGCCTGTGGTTTCCACCATGCATTTTTAAACATCTCCATGCATTGTGACGCTAGACCACAAACAGCCGAGCTCTTTTCACAGCCTTGAAATCAGTTACACGGTTAAAGAAGAGCATTTTACTAAATCATGTGTTTTGCTAAAATTATTATTTTTTTCTATTTATTTTACTTGAAGTAAAACATGAACGCAAAACAATTCTGATGTTTAGCAACAACAGCAGTCTGTCTCCCTAATGCTCAAATCTATACACTTTGAATTATTGATTGGAACTAATGGGGGTCAAATCAAAGGAAAGTACTGACGGTGCGCACTCTGTACTAATGAATCAATACCAATTTCTAGAGCTATAGATACAGTTCAAAATAATGATAAAAAAAACAACCAGGTCTGCAAACTGATGTGAAGAATAAATGTGTATTTGGGGACTGAGATGTTTTGCTGTTGTTGACTCCCTCTTTCTCCATAGTCTTGTAGACACACAGAAACCCTTTTTTCTTGTTTCCATTGTGTAGTCCAGTCCGGTATGGTACAGTACGGGTGGTGAAGAGGAATACAGTCGCTTTCTTGGCATTTCTTCTGTGGTAAAGACCTTTTGCCAACAATCAACACAAAACCAAAAAGTCTTATAATGATTAACAGGTTTCAACATTAGCTCCATGTTAACTGAACCATTCCATTCGTCTATGCACCAACAGCCAACGGGGGCCAAAAAATGGAACAGCTTTCTCCTACTTAATGGGTCTATTTTATAATGGAAATCCTCAAAAGAACACCTTAAATACACCAAAAACTGCATTTTCATCAAGTGGATCTTCAGTTATGTCCTTTTTTGTCCCTCACCTCATCTCCATGTTGGTCATTCTCTTCTAGCACCATTTCCTATAAATGGATGTGTGGCTTCCGATGCCTCGTGAATCAATTGTGGAGGGTCAGCAGAAACATTGCTGTGTGGTCTGTGGCAGGAAAACCAAAAGCATTAGTCTTGCTGACCGTGTGGTGATTGCACACATTTCGCTCCTGCTCTGTTGCTATCTGGGGCCGCTTCCTGTGTGACACAGAAAAGATGACTGCAAATATGAAACGAAAACAAAAGCCAATGTTTTAACAGATAGAACATGTGCTTCTGTGCAGAAGGTAAATATTATTTTAGGGAGCTTAGATCTGCTAGAGTCGTTTGACCTTAAATGGCTTCAGGCTGTGGTTGGACTTTTAGTTACTTGGTTGGTTAAAGGTTAGGGTGTGTTCTGGGGTTACGTTTAGCTGGGGGGGGGGGGGTATAAGGATTAATTTTAAATTATGTCTGATGTATCCCCGGAATAATTCACTAAACCCTTAAGATAAACAAGAAACCTCATTGTAGATCTGGACACAGTGGAATTCTTTACATTTACTTTGACATTTTACATGACAAAATCCATGGAAAAACAAAAACGTGACAAAGCAGATAAACTGACATTGAAGAACTGAAAACCAGACACTCAAATGTACTGAGGATAATTAACATAATTCAAGACAGCTGTGAATGATTGTCAAACTAAATCAGGTGTGTCTGACAGAGAAATACAACACAATCCTCATATTTTGTAAATACAAAACCCTAAAAACTTGAACTAAATACAGGTGCAACAGTAAAGTAGATGTGTAGTATGAAATGTCCCGGTCCGGAAGTATTATGCTCTGATCAAATTTAGACTTTTTTCTGAATTGTTCTGACCACAGACCCGATATTGGTTCGAAGATTTCATCTCACTTAGGTTGTAACCAGAAAAACACAATTTCCTGGAGGATTAGGTCGCACTTTGACCTCCGAGACACCAGGGGGCGCAAGATGACGGTTCACCATAAACCAAAAAAACTATAGGTTCACACCGCCCTCAAGCGTACTAATGTCTATGTAAATGTGTGTACTCATACGTTTTGGACTTCTCCATCAAAAACTCAACTTTCTGTGAGAGTTTTTGAGCTCTCCTTACAATATGCCACTGGACACACGTTGAAAGCTAAACCAGGTCAAACTATTACCAGTCAGGGACTTGTTAGTATGGATGGCGTTGAACACCATGGACGTTACTCGTGTTCAAGAACACAAGTTCTTTGAACGCGCATCACATCAACAAAACTTGTAATCAAGTGACCCGTTGTTTTTTTTTTGTTTGTTTTTTTTAGTTAAAGCTAACCCAGGTTTTATGACCCACATTATTCTGGTTGGGTATGATGGTATTCCTTAAAATATGCAGATGGGCAGCATGGAACTAATACCAAATTGATGAAAACAACAAGTAAGGATGTTTAAGGGTTTTCTGGTATTTGAATACCATTTCAATATGAATGAAATTCAAAAACTTGTAGTGTACACAAAAATGTCTTTACTAGTTTATTTAAGCAATTCTAGAATCAAGCCTTTTAGAAACGTGTTATATGTTATACGTAAAGCTGCTAATTTTGCATTGCAGAGACTGGATCCTGACTGTCTTGTGTAGGAAGTCTTGCAGTGGTTACCTAGAAAGCTGATCTGGCTCAGTCATTTTTTGTTTCTGGCAAGAAGTCAAAGTGATTCCCTTTGATCAGATCTGAAAAGTAAGAATTTAAAAGTCTTTATTTTAAACCCACATTGGATGCTTTAATGTTCTGGATCTGCTTGTCAGAAGTTCAGAATGATGGAGAATCTCAGTCGGGTTGAATCCAATACTAATGATTCCTCCTCTGCTCTTAAGGGAGTGGATCCTGATTAATGGATGGATTGGTTTATTTTAAGCAATTTACAGCAAAAACTGCACGGATAGCTGTAGGTGACACAAAAAGATGAAAGTTAGGAGTCATACAGCAGAATAACTCCTGCATGGATTCTTTTGGTACACATCTTCGTCTTTATCTGGGCTTTTCTCAAAGACTTTTGGACTGTTTTTATCAGGAGACAGCCTCACACTATGATTTCCTGCATAGAAGAAAACCAGCGTGCCACAGGTTCACAGATACGGTATCTTTGGTTGAGGCCAAAAATAGGCCGATACAAAGAGGGAGACCTGAGCAGGGAGAAATATCAGACAGAAGCAGAAAAAATGCAGTTGCTTGCAACTAGAATATAGTTTAGAGTGAATAAAATAACAAAAAAATAATTAAAACACTAAATTTCAATAAATTGAAAATGGGGGTATGAAATCTAATGTCTACAGAATTCACTTTACGTTGCCATAGAAACGATGACTCAGACCGACTTGGACTAATCACTTCTTATTGGCTCCAATATGGCGGCGTACATATTGCAAATAATAAAAAAAGCCAATTGAATTGACTAAATTAGGTTGGAGCCAGAAGTAAATCGTGTTCTACGGATGATGTCACACTCACTCACTCCAGTTCTCATATACAGCCAATGAATTGCACTAAAACACTGTCACTTAAGCACCACACCCACACAAGCCAGTCTAAGAAAGACACAAAAGTCTCAGAGCTGTGAGGTAAAACAACAATCTTATTTAAGTAAGATTCTTTCTTAATCCTCTTCCTCGAATCTCTCTGACAATTTTTTAATTTCCGATCAGCTAAGGTCACATGGAGGGGGAGGTGGGGGGGACTCTTTAAGCTTGACAATCCAAACACAAGCATCTCTGAAGAGGTGACAGTTTACACTGAATTTAGAATCTGAAAATTATAAGGCTATGTTAAGACTAATACATAGAAATAAAATTCTCCAACTCTGAAGCCAAACTGATGTCGGTGACCGTCGCAGTGAGGTCTGACTAAGCAGAAATTGTCCTTCTGCTGATTTCCCCAAAGATTCCACTGGAGCTGGCATTTCAGAAAATGCCTCAAAACAAGCGGAAAGTGTGGTAGAACACAAGCTAGGAACTCAAGAGTGATGGGTTCAAAGTTTAATTAAAAGCTGGGTTGGGGGAGACGAGGGCACACAGCATCGGCGGAGGGAACGCCAACACAACCAAAGGAGCATGGTGAGTAATTCTGGTGAGCACAGGAAGAGCTAATTGGAGAGAAATTGATTTTATTGAGATCTTGGACTGACAGCAGGCGGCAGTGGAAGGGAAACAGTCCATTAATGTCAGAGTAGGCAGAGAAGTGGCTTGATAACATCCTTCTGTGCTGAGAAGACGCAGTGAAAAGGGGTGCCAGAGAAGATGAAGAATCTGTTGTCCAAAAGTGGCTGAATAAGAGGCTCATTCTGGTCAACGATTGAGTTCAAACTAGACAAGAGGTGATGGTATTGGAACCGCACATGTAGGAATAAGGTCTATTTTATTGTGCTACGATGCCTAAGTTAGGTAAATTTACCCTAATAAGATCTGGCGAACAGGAATTGTTTGTGTGGGAAACAGATGAAATGACTTTAATAGGATAAATCTGTTGGATTTTCAAAATAAAATGTCAAATCACCCCAAAATTTGATTGTTTATAGTCTAATGAGTCATACTGTATACATATCATTTTTTTATTCTTCCCTTTTTGTCTTTTTTAGTTTTCCCAAATAAATTGGTTAATGTATCTTCATTTTCATCTTGTCTCCGGCATTTTTGTTTTCCACCAAAATAAAAGCTGAAAACTATTTCTGTACATTTCTTTTTATTTTCTGTGTAGAAGCAAATTGTTCTTGAATAAAATTTAAACTCCCATGTTCCCCTCTGGTATTCAAGTCTTTTGCCACAAAGTGATTTCAATGACTCTCATTGTCACAACAGCCTCCACTCTACAATGAAAGATGATGCTTTCTGGGATCTATTAAGCCCCTGTAATGGATTAGGCCTCGGGGAAATATTTGACACAAACCATATTGCAGCGAGAATTCGCTAATACCAGAGAACGCTAACAGCTAATGATGTCTGGAGGTCACAGATTGTGTTTGTGTGAGAATCTGAGGTTCAGTTCTGTGACCGTAATACACAACGGGGAGAATCTTCACACAGCACCTATGCAAACACGTCTGAGACACACTCCCCACAGCGTGGGAAACAAAGCAAAGCAGAACATTCTGTCAAGTGTATGTATTCATTCTTGGATGCGCTCATCGGCGGGATAGTGTGTGAACATCCGACTCTCCTCGTCGCTCTGGTCACCTGTTGTCATTATTTCTGCTCCTCCGCATCCGTTTGTGTCTCAGAGACAAGTGCCGACAAAGATATCACTTCAGGCTCCGCAAATCTCTGTCTACCTCCCACAGGGTGAGGAGTTGTGGGAGCACGGGGAGGAAAAACAGGAGTGAAGATGTGTGGCTGCACCTGGTGGGTGATGAGTGTGTGAGTGAGAAGAGGATGGGGACGGAGAAAGGGGTGGGGGTGAGGAGGCAGAGGGGCAGCTGGTGGGATGTGAGCATGTAAACCGAGGCTAAAGCAAACAGTTTAGAAAAGACTCAACCTGAGATCTGTCCTCTGATCTATAATCAGAGTAGCGGTCTCTGTGTGTTTTTGCAACATGGCTGCTATAATTCAGAGTTTACCTACAAACACCTGCAGATCAGAAACGCAGGGTGATAATCCAGGTGGTGTTTTGCTGTTTTACTTACCTGAATAATCACCATTATTATGCAGCAACACTCTTTGAAGGCAAAGCATCAGAAACAATTACAGCATCATGACGGAAACATTGAAGTAGGAACAAAATCTGAAACTAGACACATAGCATTACCTGTGATAATGCAAGTGTGAAGGCTGAATTAGCTAAACGAGCTAGCGTAATGCAAATACTATGGTTAAGTGTAAAAACAGCTTAAAAATGATAAAATATATAAAATATTCAAAACAGCAAGCATGTTTTAAAAAATTATTAGCTAAACTCCAAATTAACTTAAAAACTTCAGTAAATGCTAAATTAGCCAAATGAGCTAGCATAAAACTAAAAGGAAAGCTAAATGTTTTTAACCCAGGTGGTGCTTTGCTGTTTTAGTTACCTGAATAAGCTGCAGACACTCTTTGAAAGCGAAGCATCACAAACATTTACAACCTCATAACAGAAATATTGAAGTATGAAATTTGAAATGATACCCCAAAAGTTTTAAACTGTTAGTTGAAAAAACGTTGATCTCGCCTCCTCCTGGAAGAACACTCCACCCTGACCAAGCTATGCCTGTGAAGTGTTTTATATCAGTGCAAAGCTACTTTAGAATCCACTAGAATTACATTAGTTGCGTAAATGGTGGAAGAGATGCAATAATTGAAAGAATACTCTCTGACTGAGAAACCACAACCACCTGCGGTCTTTCCCACAGTCCATCTCCTTTGGCCAAGGTGTTGTTTCAGACCTTCGTAGTGAGGTGAATTCCTCCTGGGTCAACCACGGAGGACTTCTTTAGTTGCCGGGTCAACGCGCCTGCAGTCCTGTGGTGCTGCTGGAGTCAGCAGGACTCCAGAAAGCAGAAGGAGGTCCATAGACTGATTTATGGGACAGTGCAGCAAAGTAAAAGAAAAGCACACACTGCCTAATAAGATGAGCCCTAAAGTGGGTTCAGTCTATGATGATACAGTCAAAAAGTTTCCTGCTTTCGATTGGTCTGGTATCAAATGTTAGTTGACCAAGTCTGTTCCTTTTCACCCTCTGAATATCAACTAAAAAGCTTCTTCCCCCATACACACTACTGGGTTTACAATGTTTTTGTGGCTTGCACTTCTAATTCACAGGCTTTATGATGTACCCATAATGCATGGCACTTAGGGCCCATTCACACTGGGACGTTTGACTTGCACCTGGAATTGTTGTACTGTATTGTCTACTTTTGTCCACACACAGAGCAAACACTTAACAGGGGTTTTGGTTCACTCCAGGATCAACCAAAGAGCGGAGATGATGGAAAAGGGGTAAATGAAGTAAAGGGTTTACAAATTTGGATGTCTACTGCATAAAAATTAAAGAAACAGAACTTCTGAAAAAAATATGTCAAATGTCTACTGGAAGGTCTGACAAACCAACCGTGGTGCTGTGTATGTGCTAGAGCTCCGGCAGCTGTTGCCTTTTAGGTCATTGTTACGCTCTCTTCCTTCCTCATCCAACAAATTGTCATTCCCAAGTCGTTGCAGTTTGACCCATGGTTAAGGACCCTTCCGTGACAATTTTTGACGTTTTGGGTGTCCCCAACTTGTTGTTTTTCGACGTGCTGGTTGTTCCTATCAAATCCGGACGTTTTGGTGGATGCGGTGCCGGACGTGGACCAATCCTCGGGACATGGCCGATACCGATACCCAAACTTAGCCCAGTCCACTTCTAGAACAGGTACTGCGTTTTGGCTACAGTACACGTCCAGTTCCAATCTGCGTCCGGTACCTGTAGATCCTCATCCGGTACCGATCCACGTTTGGTACTGGGTTGAGGTCAGCCTTAGGGTACCAGAGCGGTCCTTGTCCTGGTACTGAACTGGTACCGATTTGCGGTCGTGAGGTTTGGAGCCTTGATTTAATTGGAACAGCCAGCACGTCAAAAAAAACGACGAGTTTGGGACACCCAAAATGTCTTTTTTTTTTTTACGCGGAGGGGTCCTGACCCATGTATCAGAATGTGACTACTTGGGAATGAGAATATGTTGCCTCATTGTCCTCACCTATTTGAATTCTTTCTGTATTTTGTATGTATTTGTATGTATTTTCACATGGAGCTGCTTGAGGAATTGTCAAATTTTCTGACATTCGCTTATGGACCTGGATTACCCTTTTGGATCACTCTTTGGATTGTTTGTTGGATTGACCTCACTACCAACCGCTGCTCATCAAACCGCCTAGTGCTGAACATTCACCCTTTTGAAATATCTGCCACTTCCTGAACCATTTTTTAAAATAAACTCTTCTCCAACTCCTGCAACACATTCTTACTCCCAACTCGTCATATATGAACGTATAGCAGGTGTTCCCATTATCACGAGTCCCCAACCCCTGGAGCGTGAACTGGAACTAATCTGTGGTCCGAAGGCCGCAAACAGGAAAAACGAGGGATCTTGGACCCAGCCCCCGGAGGGTTGGGAACCCCTGATTTATTGGGAACACCCAACACACACCAGTGGTGCCCCGAACCATACGTCCATATATGACGAGTTGGGAGTGATTCTTTGTTTTATGGGTTATCCATCCAAAACTGTTCCAGTTTCCTATGACCTGTCACCCTCAGTTTGCCTGTAGAAACGTGCATGAACATTTTCATTTTATGGGCTCACCAAGTGGTCCACGACCTTTAAATTTCATGCTGGCAACCCACCTGCACTGTACAGATTTGCCAATTTTTTGTCAACAGACAGCCGGTGTCTAGCCAAAGACGCAGTGGTGACTAAGGCTCTACTCTGTTTTTTTTTTGTTGTTGTTCTTTAGTGGATGGTTCATTTGCATTCATGAAATTGGTGAAACGCACCAGGGTTCACTTGCAAGAGAACCAAATCTGTCTGTTTTCCAGTAGATTAGGATTCATTTGCAAGATTTACACCTGACAAACTTTCCAGACTTTCCAAGAAAACAAGAACGAACCAAATGTATCTGACATCTTTTAGAACTGAACTAAAGAAGATGGTAAACACCACAAGCACAATGGCAGCTTTGATCTGCACAAGAAGTTGTTACTGGCGAGAACCTGCAGATGTAGAAGCTAATCTGAACTTTTATGCGGACCAAACATGCAAACCCTGATTACTGTGAGAACTAAACCAGAAGATGTGCAGGAGCAATCACAGAGTAAAAGAAATCTGCACTTATATAAGTGCTAAATATTATTCTCTATTTTAAACTCTCTTATTTCTCCAGGAAGAAAAAGAAACCTCCACGTTTTCTTTTTTTTTTATTTGACAGACCACAGTGATCTCCCATTCTTTGCTTTGTTCTTTAATGTTCTTTCTTCCTTTTTCCCTCTCCTCTACCTTTTCTCTCCCTCCCCTCACCTTCGTGCTGGGCCTTTCATGTGCAGATCAGAGAAGGCTGCCACTTATCACAGGGGTCTAGAGAGGCTCTCCTTTAAAAGCTGGCGTTATACGCCTGATTTAACAACGCACACAAAGAGCCCTCTATCTTCTCGTCTTTCCCACCCATAGGATACCCTTCTCTCTTCCGTTTTTTTAAACCCTTTTTTTCTCCATAGTGAAATAATGACACTTTGCACAACACACACAGACGCATATGGACCTGTCTCCGCTCATGTTCTGACACAATTGGATTAGCAGTGATTCCTCCACTTGTTTTAAGTGGGCGTACCACCAATCCACATATGAGTCGGCTCAGCGCTGAAAGGCGGGAAGAGGAGAGGAAGAGGCGAGTTAAAAAAAAGTGGAAGAAGAGTAGAGAAATATGGACATCAGATGAAAAGAGTCTAGAGGAGGAATAAAAAAGATCATAGGAAATGAGAAAAAGGAGAAAAATCCCATATTCTACCCATGGCTGACCTTGTGCGCTTTTACATTTGTGGACGCCTTAAGGTGACAAAAGTATTTGGATTGGAGAAAGAATTGAATTATGGAAAATAGGGAATTGCTACTGAGAGCACAACCTGTTGCCACGGTGACAAGAGACAAAGCAAGACCTCTGCTCCCGTCGTGTTTCACAAGGTGATCTCAGTGGCTGCTGCTGGTGCCAGGTTGGCCTTTAACCAGCAGGACAAAGAAACTCAAGAGGCTGTCCTTGCCTGTTGGTTTTTTTAATACTCTCTTTCTTTCCTCAGTAGAGTTCAAACACCTTATGTTTCAAACCCTTCAAGTTCAAGCTATGTTGAGGGACTAACTCTTTGTTAAGCTTTTAACTGCTCCAACATTTTGAATGCTACATTCTGACCCAACAGGATTGTGATATACCCAGGATCCAATTCATATTTGTCCCAAATGTGCCACAGACCACATTAAACACAATTACGTCCATGAAGATTGGTAAGATCACCAAAAAGAAAAAAATAAGTAAATAGGGGTGTGGCTACTTATTTGAATTGTGATCATCTGCTGAACTTTTGTCTTGATTGCTGTGCAACAACTGTGATTGGAGAAACATTTAACGTATGTGTGGTTACTGCTGATTGATGAGTGTTGTTTAGTAGTGTAGAAACTTTAGTCAAAT
Organism: Oryzias melastigma; assembly: GCF_002922805.2. NCBI lineage: Eukaryota > Metazoa > Chordata > Actinopteri > Beloniformes > Adrianichthyidae > Oryzias > Oryzias melastigma. The sequence continues at coordinate 13,047,030 of NC_050529.1, read as the reverse complement.
GCATGTGACCAAACGCGATTGGTTCCAATGTAAATCAACGGTATAGGCGTGCTCTGAGGCGAATTGAAGGCCCGCGGCGCTGAGTGACTGGCGCTGTGCCAGCTCGATTTGAGCGGTGAGGCGCGAATTTGGCGGCACGGCCAAAATGTAAGTACCTTAAGTTTGACAGGAACTCAGCTTTGGGCACATGACGTTTTCAGTGACTATTAATCCAAAGCGAGCTTTTTTGTCCAGAACTTTCATCTTTTTTGCAGAACTCATCCAGCTACTTTGGGGCGAAGGTGGGATACACTCTGGACTCTTTCGCTCCCACGGCGGAGCTCACTCGCTCTATATGCCAGCAGTGAGAGAGGGACGCTGCGGGGTTTGGAAGCTGCCGGTTCTATCCTTTTAAGACATTTAAGAAAAAGCAAAAAGGTCTCCTAATTTTATTTTCCCAACTCAAATTAATACAGTCAGCCTTCAAGCTCAGCCACAGAGACACAGAAACACAGTGGAAGCGGCTGTCGCACAGACTCAGCCCCCTATACTGGGAAAATCTTTGAATAATCATCATAACCCAAACATGGAGACAGGATTACCGATGTTTTTGTAGAACTCTTCACAATAATTAAACCTTATTCCTCGATATTCCATTCATTCTAAGTGAGATATGCACAGACAAAGCTGGTAGCTCCTCCCACATGCGGCCGTGGCGTCAGAAACACATTTTTTGACAGGCAGCGAGCAGGGAATTTGCTGTGCGAATCGCGTTCAGTGTGAAAGCCCCTGTACAGACAGCCGTATCCCCCCATAAGGAGGCAGAAGCTGAGAAAAGGTTTCATACTTTTCCCTCATGTCCTCAACAAAAGTTAGCATAATAATGACTGTTTTCAGCATGTGGCGGTTTTTTGGTTGTTTTTTTTCACCATAAAGAAGCAGTTTCACCCTTCATGTCACTGTGGGCTATTTGGATTCAATGGTAGCTGCACAAGATACACAACACTCAAAGAAAAGAAAATAACAAGAAAAAAGGAGTAAAGTAGAGTAAAGAAATGCGACTTTCTCTGTACCTGAACCTTAAAAGTTTCCACAGCTGCTGTTTCTTTCATGCTGACCACTTTGTGATTTCTCTGTTATTGCAGCTCTGCAGGGATGGCTGCCTTTTTCCTTAATGTATTCAAGGCGGCTCAGCTCTTCAGCTTCTGTCAAAACCAGAGAAACTCACCTGTCAGGAGTCATTTCCAGTGAGCACATTGCTGAAAGATCAATCATTTCTGCTTTATTTACTGCACTTAAAAGAAATTTAAATTATAGTTGAAAGCATATTCTGGCTAAAGGACGTCTTTTGGTTGACTCACCGAAACAAAAAAAACAATATGATAATTATAGTAGTGCTTTTATATGGAAACGTGATTAGTCAAAGAGCCTCTATGCTTCAGAGTTTTGCTCCACTCTTACAGCCTTCTCCATCATCCTGCTTAACCTTGTTTTGACCGTATTTCTGCGCGTTCCCGCTCACTGTAATCTCATTTCCCTTAAAGGAGCTTCTCCTCTGAGACTTTATCCTGTGTTTCTGCTGTAGTTTTTTTTTTTTTTCCTGAATTGTCTGTGTTGTCTGGTCCCGAAGCTGCTGCCTGAAAGGACTCCGCAGGGCTGATAAGAAAATGCTGCGGAGCCACGCACACACGAGAAGATAAGAAGCCGTCCTTTCAGGACGAATGTCCATTTGTCAGTGGAGAGCGTGATTGTGTGTGGGACATTGTGCGTGTACCAGGTCAGTGAATGGAGGCACCGAGGCGAGACTGATTGCTAATTGTTGAACTGGATGTTGGCTGGTTGTGGGCGAGCAGGCGGAATCAAAGTCCGCCAAACACTCAGAACCATCCCCAACACCTGAACAGCTGAGGTCCTTTGACGTGTAAATTTGGACACTTTTATTAAGCCAAATGGGTTGTGCTTTTGAATGGAGCCTGCTGTTGCAGCAAGACATGTTTAGCCACATTTAAAAGACCCTCTCCGATACATATAGTGGTTTTAAAATGGCGTTTTTCCGAAGATGGAGGACATATATGGAGCAAATTAAGCTAAAAATTGCACTTCTCAGTATATTTATTCAAATATATGTGATTGTTTCAATGGTAGTGATAGGTTGGGGTCGTGAGGGACTGTAAGCTAGCAGGAGAGCATGTAAACAGACAGCTCTCAACAACTGGGAGAGTAAAAATGGATGCACCAATAGCCCCGCCCACAACCAATGAAGGACCATTTAAGAAAAACAAGGAAAATTTTCAATGAACGCCTGCCACTCCATTAAAACTACACAGAAAAAAGTGAAATATTGGATCAATTAATAAAAGATCTGTAATTTTTTGCATTATAAAGTATTAGTTTTCATCAAATAACAATTTGGAGTTGATGGTTACTCAACTTAAAAATGTAATTTGATAAAAACTAATGTTTTTTAAAGTAACAAATGAAGCAAAGTACAGCTTTTGTTCATTGATTCAATGTTTCATGTTGCAACTTGTTGGTATAACCCTGCTGCGGTTTTTGTGGTCTTCGACATATAACAGTTTCACAAAAAAATGAAATAAAAAAATTATTGACACTTACTGCTGCAGGCATTAAAATTTATAGTGAATTTTTGTCTTGACTCAAAGTGATGTCTTGTTCTTTGTAATTTTGTGCTGTATTTTATTGCATTTTATTGTACAGCTACTCTAGATGTCATTGACTTTTAATGTATATATATATATATCATTTGTACATTTTTATTGTTCTTAGTGTTTTTACTGCTTTCTGCGTCATCACGGCCAGAGGAACACAGATTAAAACTAGCCTTTTGGCTAATTCTGGCTTTTTTAAAACCACGTGTTTCGTCTTGTTTAACCATGTGGTTTTCTTTTAAATTGCATTGTCACCTTTTCAATAAATAAATACTAAAATAGCTCCAAATGTGTTGCTTTTCCTACCCCTATGGCTTCTCCTTATTGATAAAATTATCCCTCCAAGAGAGAATGACGGGAAAACAGTGTCTTCAAACTTGCATGTCGCTACCACTTGATGACATCATCAAGAGTCGCCAGTCATCTATGTTAGCGCTTGGAAAATAAATAATGTTGGTTTCATAACTTTAAAAAGTTATGCAAAACTAAATATCCAATACTTATATTTAAAGGTAAACTTCTGTGCTACAGAACACAACTATGTGGAAAAAAAAGTATTTTTACTCTGCGCCACAAGTTCAACGCAAATTACCCAACCATTGGAGTGATAAGTTGCTATGGGTCCTCTGTACAAAAAACACTTCTGGACATCACTACAACTTCAATGCTCCTACAATCGGAGCAATACAGGGGAGCCAGAGGGGTAGGGAAGTAATTTGGATTCAGTCTTAGTTTGGGGTAAAGTCTGGTCTGTAATCCAGGTGGAATATAGTGAAAGAGGTTTGTTAGCTTTAGCTACTTAGCTTAGCTTTCAGCTTGTCCATTGGACACTGGAAGTACATTAGCAGTTCTCCTTCTCTTGGGTCAAAAGATCCTGCTTCTTTGCTTCCAAATGATAGTTTAAGCAAACAAAAATGAAACTATGATCTCTTTTTGTTTAAATTAACCAGTAGACACATGCATTTACGGGACTCTACGTAGACTTTTTCAAAATAGATCAATAGATGATCAGACGTGCCCTTGTAGCAGTGAGTGGTAGTAAACCCTACCTGCCTGTTGATCCACTTGGAGGACCGCTGGCAACACTTTCCCTGTTTCAGGAAGCATGTACGCCCTTAGGAAGCTCTTCTTCCTGTTTGGAAGCTAACTGAAGGTGCAGTAAAGTTCACACAAGTCTCTGTGCTCGCTTCTTTGACACCTATTGTAGCCTCAAGATTTAACGCTGGAAATCTGAGGGCCGGTCAAAAGCTGAGGTCGGCCCGAAGATAAGAAATACATCCTGACAGGAACTAAAGGGAATGCTGTCAAACAAAGAACTGCAGCTTTCTGGTTTTGTTTGTATTCCTGAGGTGCCTCAGAGAGGACTGACAGGACACAGTTGTGAGACTCAGTTTGTGCCATGTTGTCAAATACTTGAGGACAACTCTCATCTGATTTGTACTTTTATTTGATATGGAAGTTCATACATAAATTGACAAATGCAGTTGCAACTTGAGCTTTCAGGATGAAACATTTTGTCCCCAGAAACAC